>NC_137456.1:40912420-41329961 GCF_964235325.1 Thermobia domestica
AGTTGTCAAAACAGGAACACATGTACCTCATCTTTTAAAAGTACAATTATTGAAAGTAAAAGTAATTGTCCCGGGGTCCTACTAAAAATTTTCAAATGGCAAGGGAGATCAAGTAGCATATCATTGGAAAGCTGTTAAGAAATAAAAGAGGATGGAACAAGTCTGGACTCTCTAAAGTTACGCTGTGTAAAATGGTCTCCGTTCGAAACGTCAGCAAAAACATTGTAAAAAACTGAAACGGTGAGACAGATGTCAAAACAGGAAAACACGTGTATCATTTCAAAACTGCAATAATTGAAAGTAAAAATATTTGTCCCAGGGTCCTCCACAGGATCCCAGACGGGGTCCTACTCAAAATTTTCAAATGACAAGGGGGGTCAAGTAGCATATCGTTTAAAGCTGTTGTTAAATGAAAGCAGATGGAACAAGTCTGGATGCTCTACGATAACACTGTGCAAACATCTCGCGTTTTAGGTCTTGTTTCTGTAGCCGGGTTTTAGTTTATTTTCACTTCAATTCTTGTGCTTGACAGAAATGCCCCTACTGTGAGATTCTGCTCTTTGGACCCAGTAATGTCTAAATAAATAAATAAATAAAAACATAATAAAATGAAAGCAAATTAAGAAATAAAGAAAAGAAAAGAAAAGACAACATTTGACATCTTTGAGTATAGAACTGACTAGTTAATATATAATGTACTACCACGAAAATAAATAAGTAGAGGTTGGAGCCATAAGAAATAAAGACTCTTACCTCTACTTATTTATGTTTATGACTGTACAATAGTCGTACTTATGCTCGGTGTCTGAATTATCAATTATAAAATGATTCAAACAAAAAAATTCTTGTACCAGGAACAGTGATTTACGTGCAAATATCTCACAATGACAACAAGTGCCGATTGCAAAATGGAAAGTGAATGCGCCCGGAGAATCGAAATGAAGATGTACATTTTGATTGGTTTCCATTTTACACAGGGTAATTTTAGTGTCGAGACTTGCTCCGTCTTCTTTTATTTCCAACCGCTTTCGAACGATACAGTACTTGACCCCCTTGACATTCGAAAATTTTGAATAGGACCCCGTCTCGGACCCTGTAGAGGACCCTGGGACATTTTTTACTTTCAGTAATTGTAGTTTTAAAAGATGGTACACTTTTTTCCTGTTTTGGCATCTGTCTCACCATTTATAATGACGCTTTGCTGACATTTTGACCAGCTGCCATTTTGCACATAGTAATTTTAGAGAGTCGAGACTTGTTCCGTCTTCTTTCATTTCCCACCAGGTTTCCAACGATATGCTACTTAACCCCCTTACATTTTGCAATTTTTGAGTTGGATCCCGCCTGGGCCTCTGCGAGTGGCCCTGGGAAAACATTTTTTTTTTTTTTTTACTTTAGTACGTTGTACTTTTAAAATGATTAAACTCGTGTTTCTGTGTTTTGGCATCTGTCTAATCGTTTACGATTTCTAGGGGTGGAAACGGATTTCTGAACACCCTGTATAATCATATAACTCGTACAGTATATGCATTCAGAAAATTTTTATTACAGTTTCGTAATAGGCGTCATTAGTGCTTTCGATTGGTATATAAACCATCTTCCACTTTGATATATAATCTCCCTCTCTTTTCTTGTTAGGTTTGTAGTGGTTAACGCATCGGCACGGTATGCTGGAGATCCCCGGCCAGTCAAATCACTTTTTCACTTTTTGTAAGTTATTGAATTCGTATCTACAGAGGATTTGATGTGTAAAAATAAGTTTAAATCGGTTGTTTCCTACCTTCATTAATATATGAACTCACAACCGTCAAAAGGTGTTTTCAGTATATGGATACTAGGTTGTCCAAGCACAGCAGCTGGGCTGTTTTACAACCCAACGTGGTCTGAGTGGAGAGCACTGACTGCAGGAATGAGAGAGTGTTTGGCTGTTCTGGGAAGCTGACTGGGTGGCGTAGTGGTTAACGCATCGGCACAGTATGCCGGAGATCCCGGGTTCGAGTCCCGGACCAATTAAAATCACTTTTTCACTCTTTGTAAGTTATTCAATTAGGTCACGTCTGTATTTAGTCATTAAAATGAATGTTATTAGAAAGAGACTAAAGTAAATTCCATAGTCAGAAAAGTAGTTATATTTCATTTTTAGACAAGTTTTTATATAATGAAATATTATTATTATTATTATTATTATTATTATTATTATTATTATTATTATTATTATTATTATTATTATTATTATTATTATTATTATACCTTAACGTATCTTTTCTTACATTACCTCTTTAATTGAACCGTATATTTCGTCCATTTGTTCTGTGGACATGTTCGGAGAGTTGAGCTTGGTTTTGCAAGTAAGTGCATTTACTACATTTAAATATATATATATATATATATATATATATATATATATATATATATATATATATATATATATATATATATATATATATATATATATATATATACATTCTTCCCCATTTAAATCTAAAATTTATGTTGTAAATTTGTTGTGAAAGCACTAAAAATTTACAGTATAAATTTTAAGTTTAAAGTGGCAAGAAGATAAAAAGGAAATGTAGGAAACACACTTATCTGCAGTAGGAAACGATAACCAAATATGAGGCGCAATTAAAGAAGTGACGCAACAATAACAAGAACAACAATACAAAAGCTTTTATTTTTACTTAATTGCATACTTAAATTCCATTGTAATCAGAGACATAGGATCGGGGGTGTACAAAGGTTCTGGTACCTTTTTTAAGTTTTGATAAAGTGATCTTAGTATGCATCTCACTTTTTCGGTGGGAACTCATGTAGTTCGGTTGCCACGTTAAACTGTAGGACCACTGTGTGATATAGCATCGGCGATGAGAAGAACGCTAAACTCCAAATCAAGAAATTTCGTTTCCTGCTAGTTTCTTACTTTTGTGTGTGTGTGTGTGTGTGTGTGTGTGAGAGAGAGAGAGAGATCTTCCATTCTCCAGTTCTTGCATCTTGGTGACAGTAATTTAGTATAGAAACGAATGTAAGTTCATAATTATTTACCTAATAAAAGAAAAAATATATATATAAGGATTGGTGTGTTCTCAGGGTAGAACATAACCAAGACGGTGGAGCGAGAGCTCCTTTCAATTTTAAACAGGTTTCATCTAAAAAATATCTAGGTGTTGTCTTTGACGAAAAACTCTCCTTTATGGATCACATCATATCGACCTCATTTAGAGCCATGAAACTACTTGGTCTACTTTTTAGATCTCCTGAAATACAAAGTCTCCCAGCCTTTAGAATATTTTACAAGGCTTTTATTTCCATGATCAGTAAATATTGTTCACCTGTATGGAATAAGGCTGTACCTACTAATCTATCTCGCATTGACTCGATTTTAAACTTCTTTCTTGCCATAGTTAGATTTAGAATTCGTTAGTTACGTGATTACTCGAGACAGGAACTGATGTCTTTAATGAACTTATATACCTCTGACAAACGACATCGCGCAGCTGATTTACTTTACCTGCATAAGATCATCAGTGGTAAAGTTTATTCCGAATTCTTATTACCGCAGATTAACCTTCGTGTTCGCGGCGAACTCGCTCTCTAAATTTACTAAGGGGCCGCGGTGGCTCAGTGGTAGAGCGTTCACCTCTGGTGCTAGGGGTATCGGGTTCAATCCCTGCTCCCGCCAAGTGAACTTTGTGGTGGACAAACAGCGTGTGCGTGGGTTTTCTCGGGGTTCTCCCGTTTCCTCCCACTATCTTCATTCCACCATTTCATTCATTACTCATCATCACCGTCTCCTTTAGCCTAACCGGCATAACCGTGGGACGTAAAACTCAACAATTTCATTTCATTTTCTAAATTTACTAACCTACGAGACTTCTATGTTATCATTTGTTAAGCGCTCCTTGTTTTACAGACTAGTGCAAGATTATAACACAGTTTCAACAGGTTTCAGCATTTTTACTACTGAACGAAATTTTAGAAATCAAGTGAAATATTGTAAATTTAGAAGTGAACTTCCCTTTATTTGTATTTATTTTTTCTTTTTATATTTGTGTTTTCAATGTTGTTGATGTTCACTTTCAGCCGAATGGCCTTGTGCAGTATGAAACTTAGTGAATAAATAAATAAACTGAATTTTATTGAAATTTTAATTACATTACAAGCGCCTTTTTAACTTTTTGACATAACAATCTAGAAAGTTGATCTCTTGTACTGTTAACTACTTTTATTGTAAATTATTTTTCAGATTGATGGTAACGGGTGTGTTAGCCGACAGAAAACCAGCAGATTTGCATATTTTCCGGAACTACGAATCCCCTGAAGAAATCTTGCATGTAGATAAACCAAGCATTTTTGTGCCGCCACCGCGGCCTGAAGAACAGCTTCTCTGGCGAGCTGCGCGAGCGACGGGTGCAGCACCTTCGTATTTTAGGTGAGTTATAGTTCTCAAGCCCAAGTACTTCGTTAATTTAAAAGAAAAAAATTGGCTTCATTTGTAATACCTGTATATCTGCATGCAATATTTAATTTAAACTTCAGCCGCTAAACTAGAACGTCAACTGGGACTAAGACTTGAGATAACACCCCGATACTGATCCTATAATGAACGTAAACAATATTTAAAATCATAGGGGAAGGGGGAGTTAATTATATAACCATTAATTCAGTTTCTGAGTGGGAGCTTTGACGGGAACCGTTTTAAGATAAGTGAGAGTGCTTTTTCAGTAATGTCAAAGAAAGAAAAAATGCGATTCCGTCAGGGATCGAACCAGGTATTTCGGTTTACCATATCGGATTGTAGCGGTATCCTACTACATCCATACTTTCAGACGCACTTTTCACTCTGAAATTGATTGAATTTACATCTGTTGAGAGTATGGTATGTTAATAATAATAATAATTTCTCCTGCATATACAAGGTGTTACAAAAATATTTCACAATATTTTGGGAATAGATTCCTTACAACAAAATAAGAAAAAATGTTCATACGGACCTGCGGTCGGAAGTACATAGTTTCGTAGTTAGAGGGTACCGAAAACGAGAAAAAATGAACTTTAAAGGTCTATAGTTCCACTACTATAGGACTCATCGTAGTCGGGTCAAGATATCACTGAGGAACTAGTATGTAAATTATCCAAATATCCATTTTTCAGAACTTCCGGTACTTGCACAATCATTTTTAGAGAGACTGGTTGGGAGTACTTGATCACTCTCCACCTACCTCTCTAAAAACTGGTGTGCAAGTAGTGAAGCATTCTTAAACATGGATATTTGGATAGTTCACATACCAGTTCCTCAATGATGTCTTGACCCAACTACGATCGGTCCCATAGTAGTGGATCTATGAACTTTTAAAGTTCACTTGTTTCACGTTCGGCACCCTATAACTCCTAAACTATCCACTTTTGAGCACAGGTCATATTAACTTTCTTTTTCTTATTTTGATGTCAGGAATCTGTTCCCAAAATATTGGACACATTTTTTGTAACACTCTTCTGTTTATTCGCCATGGTACTGTATCTACTGTATGCACAAACCATTTAAAACATTCCCAATCAAAATAGTCTCTGTAGAGTGGTGAATTGCATCCGAAAATATTTGCCAATAAGTAGATGGTTAGTTAGAACTGGAGAAACAAAGCACGAAAAACAAAGAAAGCTGGTTGCATCGCTGAATGCGCAGTTGGTATAGATCTGCACTGAAATCGTAAGATCGGAGCTAGCAGTCAGATATTTATGTAATACGAGGTTAGGAAAGTAGTGAGACTGATTTTACGTTAAAGATGAATTTTATTATTCTTGCAAACCGAGGTTATCCCCTTGGACACCTACACAGCCATGCAAGCGTTGTTTTCAGTGTTAATAGCAGTGCTAGAAGGCTTCTTCTGGATTACTTTTCAGTTTGTCGTTATGATTTTGTAGATATTATCTAACGTATCAAAATGGCATCCTTCAACTAGCATTTGAACAAGAGGAATAAAAAGAAGTCACATGAACTGAGATCCAGTGAATAGGGGACTGAGGAACCACAGAAATGCTTGATTCTGCCAAAAATTCGATGATGGAAACTGCCGTGTGACATAGTGCGTTGTCGGCAGCACCCAAAATCCGTGCAGTGCCTGACACTCTTTTTCCGAGTCTTTCAGTGAATTTCGATAAAAAGTTTGATGTGCTGGTAGCACAAATTCCTTGTGGACGATCCCTTGGCTGTTAAAAACACAATTGAACATCAATTTTTTGAGGTTGAAGGTCTTTCCGCACGTGGTTCGTCTTCCACGTGTTTTCGGCCTTATATATATACTTGTACCTTTTGCCTTACGTAAAGACTGTTTTCTGTAAACCCTTTGTAACTTATCACAAGTTACAGTTGCGGATCTGCGAAGCTTTACACAAAATTTAATGGCACAGCGTTGCTCAAACTTTTGCCGGTCCACTTCACTTTAGACGCTCTCAACAATCTTGTAGCAACTGAACTAAGTTCGAACTTGTACTGAGTCAGCGGCAAGGCTCACTTAACTGCCGTGCGAAGGTAAATACAGTAGCATTGTCGGTTCGTGCACAGTGTTGTCAATCTCATTACTTTTTGAACACACTTTATTCCAATAATGTTAGTCACCAAGTACAGAGACTATCCCAAAGCAACTGTTAGTGATCAGGGTGTCTACTGATACTGGAAATACTTGAATTATACTGAAATTTAATTTCGATACTGGAAATACTGGGAATATACTGGAATTTTCATTCACATACTGGAAAAATCATGAAACTGGTAAGTTGTCAACAATATTTTTTTTGGTAATGATTTTAATAGTCGTAGAAACAATTTTGTGTTCATTGAGGTTGTAAATTTTTCCAAAGCAAGAATTGTATACATTTTGTAATAGACATTTAAAGCAATGGGTGAGGTGGAGGGCTTTGAGGGGAGTTGGGAGGTCCTTTAAAAGAATGTTAAAAAATCATTTGTATTAAAAAAAAAAAGGCTAACTAAATATATTACAAATAAAATATTCTTTTGATGGCAGAACAGTTACAAATTTGAAGTCATCAAGAGTGTGATTATTCCTAAAGAAGTTTTAAAATATCATTGTATTAGGTACTGGAATTTTGCTGATGGTTATACTGAATATACTGGAAATATACTGGAATTTTGAAAATGAAACTCAGTAGACACCCTGGTGATGCCTGTATTCCGAAATAACGCCACGGGGTGATCCCACGGCGGTGCATGCATATTATTTCAACTCGTTGTGTAATCATAACAATGCTCCGAACGTGTTTTGTTCACTAGTTTACGCTCAACAGGCGTGCGAAAAAGGTGTGTTGACTTTTCCACTCCAGATTTTTATAGTTACGAGTATGGATATGAAGACAGAGAAACGTTGTGCGATACGATAATGAGTTAGACACAGTATGCCGGGCTCGGTGATTGTGGAGAAGATGAAGGACGCCTATAAAGAAGAGCGTTTAAATGAAAGGACAATATATATATATATATATATATATATATATATATTGACATTAAGCATTTGTCGAAGGTCATGAATCAACTGCGCTATTTGTATTCGGTGGCCGGGTGTCAGCAACGAATAGTGATGCGTCATGTATGTCAACAGTGCGGCCGTTACTTCGAGAAGGAGCAGAAATAATGGTACTGACAATAACAGCGAATAATTGTGGAAATTTACTCGTAAAATATGGTTAAATTTTCGCACCACCGAGAATTCTTTATCTAACGTAACCCAAACTATCTCATAGAGGCTTGCTCCATCGTTAACTAATGAGTAGAATTATATGCTTACATGGTTGTCGGGTCGCTACATGACGTTTTTGAAAATACGAGCGCCAGACAGTTAATCGGAATTATCTTTGTACGACGACGACTTTCTCTTCGGCATCAAGTCTGCAGATGTTTAAGCCTCATCTGAAACAAGTTTGTTCGTGTCAATATATCTGGTTATCTTAGGGAACATCATTGACTTTAAAAATGAATCTTTAATAAACTCTGTTTGTTTTAGGGCATTTGGTCGTTTCCTGGATGGTGGCTTAATAGCCAATAATCCTACGTTGGATGCCTTGACAGAAATCCATGAGTACAATACGGCGTTGAGAGCTGTTGGGAGAGCTAGTGAAGCAGTGGAACCTAAAATAGTAGTGTCATTTGGTACAGGAATGCCTCCTGTTACTCAGGTAATTAACTCTATTCTATCTCGCTGATACTCAGTAACTTCGTAAATTTATTGTGTGTTGTTAATTAAACGTCCTAAGAATAAAATTGAAACTCATCAAATATTTGGAAAGAAATAGGAATATAGTATTCCAGTACATCAATCATTTATTGATTCCAGAAAAGCCTACGAGTCGATTAGAATGGAAGCATTGTGTAACATTCTTACCGAATTTTGTATGCCGAAAAAGCTAGTTTGATTAAGATTTGTTTACATGAATCTCAAAGTAAAGTCTAAATACTAGAAACTTGTCCACAAGCTTTCACGTCGAGAATGGCTTGAAACAAGGAGATGCACTGTCACCATTATTATTGAGTTTTGTACTGAAATACGCGATAAGGAAGATCAAAGCAACCAATCCATAGCTAAATGGCATTAGGTTATGAATTATGCTGATGAAGTCAATTTGATAGAGAATGATATGAGAATAATAGAGGTGGCCTCGAGTAGCGTAGTCTCTAACGCTCTCGCCTTTGGTGCAAGCGGTGCAGATTCGATTCCCGACGAGGACACTGTCAAAAAGGTGCAACAGATTTTTCAGACCAGCCGTCTTAAGAAAGGTTTTTTTTCTGGGTTTTCCTAATTCACACAAGGCAAATACCAGAATGATTCCAGATCGCTCTCATCCTTCCCCCCTTCCCTGGGTAGTGTACTCACCGAGGGACGTTATCCCTCATATGAACAGGCTGAAGGTCATAGATAGCGATATCCAGAAATAAATATAAATAAATAAATACAGTAAATGAAGACAATAGAAACAAATGCAGAGGTTTAAAGCCTGCAGGGATATGGGTTTAGAAGTAAATGTGGAAAAAACTAAACACATGGAATTCGCCGTGACCGTGATACTGCAAATTATGAATTCGTTAAAATACTCGTACAAAATAATACTTTCGTCAGTGTGAATACTTTGGAATATTTAAGATCAATAGTAACAGACCTAAACCACATAATGAAGAAATTAAATGCCGATTGAAAGCATGGAATTTTGTTATTATTCAGTTCAAAATCTTTTGACTTCGTGAACTCTGTCAAAGAACTTGAAACTTAAAATATATAAAACAATAACTCTGCCTGTTGTACTGTATGGTTGTGAAACATGATCGCTTACTTTGAGGAAAGAATACAGACTAAAAATATTTGAGAATTAAATCTTGAGACGAATATTTGGACCGAAGAGGGATGGAAAATTGCAGAACTTCATAACGAGGAAGTACATAATTTATACCATTTACCTAACATTGATGGAATAATCAAGTCTAGGAGTCTCTGGTGGGCAAGGGATGTAGCCAGAATTTAAAAAATTAGGATAGGAACACTTTCAAATTTTAACTGGAATCTCAATCGGAAGAAGACCATTAGGAATACTTAGGCGCAGATGGAAGAACGATAGTAAGATGGATCACGCAGAAATCGGAATACAAGGGAGAAACTGGACTTAGTTGGCTAAGAACGGAATTCAATGGAGAGCTTTTGTGATTGCGGCATTGAACCTCCGGATTCCATAGGCCATAGAGTTAATTAAGAGTAAAATTGGATCAACTTTAATAAAGTTGCTGGATACAGCTGTTTGCAGTTGTAATATTCTAGTACAACCTATGTTTCTCAGATAAGTGTCTCACATTTTGCTGTACAACTTACGCAATATTGAACTACTGAAGGACGTAATCTATTATTGAATTAGGATTAGAATTCCTACTTGCGTTTTTCAGGAAAACGGTGGTGCGAAGGGCCTCTAGACTGACCTCAGGTCGTGCAAAAACTCTTGGTATACAACATAGGTTCGTGAACTTCCTTGTGGTTCTCTCCCTATTTGTCTACATTCAAACTTATCATCATGTAGAAGATTACTTCATGCATTTAAACTCCATCTGGTTATAGCTGGAGAGAGAAAAAATATGTAACAAATGATTATTGAACATCTTGTAGGGTACCAATTTAGTGTAAATAATGCATCACGAAAAACATTTTTATAAGTGTAGCCTTACGTTCAAGTAGTAATTGATGACTTAGTGTGTTTTAAAATGTATTTGTTCCTTCATCCATTTTAAATACTAAAGGAATAAGTGATTAAATTGTTCCAGTGTTTTATAGCTTTTTTTAAGTTGTAAGTTTTACATAACGCTCAGAAAAATTAAGGAAAAGACCACTTCTTACTTACAGTCAGTCATCATGTTACTATGAAGAAAGATTCTTAAAAATGTAATAATAGCAGTGTAAGTCTTTTCGACAGCACTGAGGAAGGAGGCAGAGAGCCTATGCAGATATTTAACTTAACCGATACCTAGATGAGTTTATCTTTGGTAGAGTGATGTATATTGTTCCCAGACCCTCCTGCCTAACTTTTCATTACCTAATTTCCCTCTGTTTTGTATATCAGCTGATATTACTTTTTTGTCGGCTAATATTCCTCTTATTTCCGCCGCCTAAATTTGCATTTATTTAGATTTCCAGCAGAATTTGCACGTACAAACACACGTACTAAGAGTGAGCGTACTAGTGATGATGCTACTCCATTTTTCACAAGGCTGTGGAGTGGACTGTGTAAACTCAGTATCATTTTAGTACTCATTATATTTGGTGTATAGTAGTCATAATTACGTTTTTTCCATTTTTTTTTCTTTTCCGTTTTATAGGTTAATAGCATAGATGTTTTTCGACCAGAGAGTATATGGGATACAGCGAAGCTAGCAATGGGTGTATCTGCTTTAGGTAATTTGTTAGTAGATCAGGTAAGGATTTATTTATTTGTTTATTTATTATTATTTAAGTAAAAATGCAATTGTTTTCCATAAAGCAAGATTATGAGTGGTAGACACATTAATAATCGGGACACCAGCTATTAGTGTAATACAAAATTACGTTTAGCGATTACATAAGGTATTTGATAAACTTCTTTTACTTTCTATTAAATTCTGAAAACAATTGACGATCGCACTTACATGTATCTGTACACACAAGGACGTTTCAGGTTTACTGTAACGAATTCGATCGTTCGATAGCGGCATGCGAACACACTAGGGAGGTTATTGCGAGTAGTTCAAAAGTGCTGTGTGTTAACTTGCAGGGAGGACGGCCATTTGTGTGTAAGAGTGGTCGTATGGCTCCGAAAATAACCTCCTTTGGGGAGGACCATGTGTGTTCCCCTTCTAATATTTGTTACAGTTATAGCTGAATAAATAAACAGTGTATGACAAAAAGTTTCCGTGTGTCAAACATTGTGTTGATCAGAACAAAACAGACATCTACAGTTGCTGAGCCCACCAGTATTGGTCATTGTGTGTATCATAGGCCTTAGTGTTTCCCACATATGTGGCAAAAACTACGTGCCTTGGTTTGACGTGAGAACCCATTATCTCAAAGAACAATAGCAAGGCTGGTATAACGTTCCGTCGATATAGTAAATCCCATTAGTTGCGTCGTATGTTCAAGAAACATAAGGCTTGAGTTCATATGCCTCATCCCTCTCATATCATGGAGAGGAAGACGGACAGTCGACAGCTGTACGAACGCCCATCTTACAGGGGCATGTAGAAGGTTTTAGTGACTCTGGACGAGTCATGAGTGTGTCTGTTGGAATCTGATAAAACAAAGGCCATCTTCTGTCGTTACCGTGATTACGAAGATCTGAGTACTTGGATATGCGGAAAGTTTCTTTCATGACTTTGTAGTTGATGATTACTGCTGTAACGGCAAATTTGCTACGCACAGTGGACAAGAAGGCAGAAATCAACTCAGCTTATTACCAGGTGAATATTTTGGAGCTATGATATTCCATCCCCATACAGCAGCAACATATCTTATGTTGTCATTCTCCAAGGTAAGGCATCTAGTCATACAGCGAAGGCAACGGTGATGTACATGGAGCGGATAGCACGTTAAACGGGAATTCGTGCAACCCCTTTTACATATATTCCTGTGAATTCCCACGATGCATTCTCTACGGATTTTTGTTCCCATCGTTCAAACATGCACACTATTGTCTTTGGAAAGTTTGTAAAGAGAAATGGAACATCCTTGATCAAACTGCGCTTCAACACAATCTTCTTCAGTGGATACTGAGATGCTGGGCAGTTGCTAACAGACAGGGCTTGAACATTGAGCACAACCGCTTCTGAGCTTGTAAGGGTGCCAGATTTATTGTCATAAACCTGAAACGATCTTCGGTGTAAAGCATTCGTTGTATAATGAATATACTTCCTGAAACACGCCCATATTAAATGTTATTCCTCATTGTGCTGCTACTTGTGTCACCGCGAATGCTCGAAATCACAATTCATTTGAAGTGTTCGGGTAGTAAGGGAACAACATCCTTTATTATTATTATTATTATTATTATTATTATTATTATTATTATTATTATTATTATTATTATTATTATTATTATTATTATTATTATTATTATTATATGCTAAACTGATATATGGGTCTAACCCGTATTACAATGTACATATTTTGAGGAAGTCATTAATGTTTTCTTAAATATATAAATTAAATGATAATAATAGTAAACATTTGAAAATAAATGTAGTTGATTTCGGGCGTTCGGAGTGTACAGAGTAATGGCGGTCTTTCTGAGTTTGTCGTTACTACCTGGAACGTCTCGTACCAACCAAGAATGTTTTTTTTTTTTTCTTCATTCAAAATTAATCAGTAATTATATATATAAAAAAAGCAAGGACTTTCACAGTATTGCGAGCGATGATGATGTTTAGAAAGAAATATAAACCAAAGGCTTGTACTCATCACAAAAAACAAAATATTCTTGTAAGTCTAAGTAGCGCTTTCGGAAGATCCTTCTTCCATCATCAACTTAAATCCAGTTGGGAGAGGATTTAAAACATGAAGACGAATGTGGATAGGTAAAAAATGGGTAAAAGGATTAAAAAATGTGGAGCACAAGTCTCCTGTTAAATTTGTAAAGCATCATGATTGGTACGTTCTATTTAATTGTCAGTATTTAATAGTAATTTTGCATCAGTATTTAATAATAATGTTGCATCATCTTATTGCGTTACTTCTCATTTTTCGTAATAGTCATTATGCAGATTAAAGAATTAAAATTTTTACTGGGGTTGACATTTTGACAAGTCATGATGTATATTTTGCAGTACACACCCATATGAAAACATACTTCAGTAATACCTTTGTTTTTTTTCACAGAGGATATTTCTCCCTCATTTCCCCAATAATTCGAATGCTGAGCACAATACATTTATAATTAGTGTATTTAGTGTATATTGCATACAGTTATCACATAAGTTAATTTGCATAATCTCTCGCTAAGGAAAACCTCTCGTTTACAAACTATTAAACATACGAGGAGCAGTCAAAAAGTTCCCGGAATTTCGTTGTAACTATTTATTACCACAATATAGGTTCACACTCACTTAATTGCCTTCAAAATAGGCTCGTTGTGAACACATACACTTGTTTCACTGCTCCTGCCAGTGCTGGAAACATCGCTGACAGTCCTAATTTGGTATGTCCCGAAGTTCAGTCGTAGCGTTAGGGGGGCGCGGTGGCTCAGTGGTAGAGCGTTCACCTCCGGTGCTTGGGGTCATTGGTTCGATCCCAGCTCGCGCCGTGTGGACTTTGTGGTGGACAAACACCGTGCTCGTGGGTTTTCTCGGGGTTCCCCCGTTTCCTCCCACTTTCTTCATTCCACCATTTCACTCATCTCTCTCATCAACACCGTTTCCTTTAGCCTGACCGGCATAACCGTGGGACGTAAAACTTAAAGATTTCATTTCATTTTTCAGTCGTAGCGTTGGTTTGGATGTCTTTTACAGTGGCAAAAGAGACCCCTTTGAGGCCCCTTTTTGATCTTGAGGAAAAACCACAAATCCGCTGGTGCTAAATCCGGTGAGTGAGGAGGCTGGTAGAGGAGGCGGAATTTTCGTTTCTGCGGGCCGTTTTGATATTGTAAAAGACATCCAAACTAACGCGACAGCTGAACTTCGGAACATACCAAAACAGGACCTTCAGCGTTGTTTCCAGCGATGACAGGAGCAGTGAAACAAGTGTGTATGTTCTCAAGGAACCTATTTTGAAGGCGATTAAGTGAATGTGTTCTCAAGGAACCTATTTTGAAGGCGATTAAGTGAATGTGTTCTCAAAGAACCTATTTTGAAGGCGATTAAGTGAATGTGTTCTCAAGGAACCTATTTTGAAGGCGATTAAGTGAATGTGTTCTCAAGGAACCTATTTTGAAGGCGATTAAGTGAATGTGTTCTCAAAGAACCTATTTTGAAGGCGATTAAGTGAATGTGTTCTCAAAGAACCTATTTTGAAGGCGATTAAGTGAATGTGTTCTCAAGGAACCTATTTTGAAGGCGATTAAGTGAATGTGTTCTCAAGGAACCTATTTTGAAGACGATTAACCCTGCAATACGCGCGCGGATTTTTGTGACATGGATAGTCGCGCGGGCTACCACTGTAGCCCATTTCGTTTTTTTAATTATATTGCCTAGCTTTGTTAATATTTCTATCTTTCTTGTACAGAATTGTATTAATAAACTGTTTTAAGGTTTATATGCAAAATTTCAGAAATGTGTTTATTTTTAAAGCTATGAATTATAAAGAAGACCAACAGCATTCATTTTTCGAAAGTAATACAAGAATAAAACTGTAAAACTTATTTGTATTTAGCAATAAATGTTCCGATCTGGCGCTTTTTAAACTTATCTTTATCGCAAACATATGTGTCAGAATTTTAAAAAGATATATGTATAATTTTACAAAAAGTTTACAAACAAAGCTTACAAATAAACGTATTATCCACAAAACATATACTGTACCGTTTGAACTTTAAAAAAATATGATTTCTATCTATGAAAGTTTAGTTACGATTTTGCATAATTATACATATGCTATTTACACTCATATATTTTATTTTTGTTTTCTTCTTCATGTCCCTCTAAGCATGTTCTGCACACAAGTGATGAGTCGTCAATGCACACTTTCCTTCAAGCATTGACCCCTCATCAAGAGTATCAAAATGCTAATAAAAGCACATATTTCAGTTTCGTCTGTAGGGTTTGCATTGCGATCACGTGTAAAACTATTTTTAACACTGTCAAAAAATATTGGTACAATCAACTATAAATCTCAAAATGTTCGTATCTAAAAGCAGTTCTAGACATTCACGTTGCGACAACGCTGACAACCTCACCTTTAGATCCTGGAAAACGAAGCCCAATATTATGAGCGCGAGTGCGAATATTATGAGTAGGAGTGTCTTTTTTCATTTGAAATTATCTTTTACTACATAATAATTTACTTCGCAACTGTCTTTACTAGAACTATCATCAACCAATGTAAATGATCCCTGCCGCCGGGATTCTCAGTCACATCTGAATTTTCACTATTTCTGTGTCCGAAAAATGCATTTCTTCGGTCTCAAAATGATCTTCACCATCCCTATTGCCATCTAGAAAACATTCCTCGTCAGAACTGACATTTTGCAAACTCATTGAACATCTGATCAACACTAAACTATGATGAAAAATCTTTCGACGTTTTGCAACACTCGTGACAGGAATAATCGCGCGGGCTACAGGTGTAGCCCAAGAAACTTTCAAGCAGAATAACAATGAGCTCCTTTCGATTTTACATTCGACCAAACGTTAAACACGCAGAATGATTGTTGATAGAAAGGTACACAACCACCCTTTGTGCTAGCGTCTCGAACTACTTTGGGGCAAAAAAAAAACAAAAACGCTGGGCTACAGCGGTAGCCCGCGCGCGTATTGCAGGGTTAAGTGAATGTGTTCTCAAGGAACCTATTTTGAAGACGATTAAGTGAATGTGTTCTCAAGGAACCTATTTCGAAGACGATTAAGTGAATGTGTTCTCAAGGAACCTATTTTGAAGGCGATTAAGTGAATGTGCCCATATTGTGGTAATTAATAGATACAGCGAAATTCCGGTAACTTTTTAATTGGTCCTCATATCCCATTGATGTCCATTATTTAGAAGTTTCACTCTACCTTTTTATTTATGTTAATTTTGATCTTTCATGTGCCCATATATTAATTCTTCCTCTAACCGTGTATTTATTTTGTGTGTTGTGTATAGGCAACGTCAGTTGATGGGAGAGTTGTGGACCGTGCGAGGGCTTGGTGCAGTATGATCGGAGTCCCGTACTTCCGTTTTACACCTCAGCTGTCTCGTGACATTATCATGGACGAGAAAAATGATGAAATCTTAGTAAATATGTTATGGGAAACAAAGGTTTATATGCGCGCGAACATCATTAAGCTTCGAGAACTGGCATCGTTGCTAAAGGGTGATCGAGTACTTTAGAGAACGTGTTATTCTGATAGTTAGCATTCAGTATTGGACTGTGCAATTTCTTTTATAAATTATGTGATTACTGGGGCTTTCAGAACATTATACAATACAATATATATATATTTGTGTATTATTACAACTTCTTGTAACGAAATACATATAAAAATATTTTGTGATTGTATGAAGGTGGGAAGATATACGTATGTCATGTATGTAAGCATTAGATAGTATAATTTTAAGTTATCAAGATGTAATAATGTTAAAGCCATATAATTAAGTAATACGATTTTTTGTGAATTTATTTTTTTTTTAATATTAGCAACAAGAAGAAAAGAAAGTTATTTTATTCAGAAAGTTGTTAGAAGTTTATGGAATTATACAAAAAACTAAGTGCTCAAGTAATACTCCTTTGTTGATATTTGCGTGAAAGAGATTTTTTTTTTAACCGGTAAAAATTGATGGTATATTGCATGAATGTAACTTTTAAATAATTTACAATAATGTTAACAGTATCGTGACATAATTAATTGAAAATAGTATGTTGCATATTATCTATAAGTTTAGCAAAATTCTCGATTGAAATACTTATTAGTTTAAGGGTCGTTATAAGAAACTGAAAAGTTTTCAGTTTTTTTCTTTCTTTACTGGGAATTTCTTGTTTATTGAGAATGGCAGACAAGTAAAAATTCGACGATTTCTTAGTACCCGAATTTATATAGAGGCAGGTTTTTACTTTAGGCAACTCGTTGATTACCGATTCAGTCATTCGATTCTTTTCATTCAGTGATTTCATTCATTTGGTTCCACTTTTGAGAGCGAACGTGTTCCACTCGTGACGTCAGTGTAATTGTTCATAATGGATGGAAGTATGAGTTTCGTTTGGAGTCAGAGTTGTTAATTGCTTATGATCCGCGAGAGGGATGACTTCATATCTGCGTTTTTTTGTGGTAATGTCAGGACTGTGTTAACGTTTTTTTTCTTTTTCTGTCGGAAAGGGGTACAAATTGTTCTCAATATTTCGTGGAGACGGTATGAAGGTATGTTATTTTTTGCTATAATGTTCCTCGTATTTGAATTAAGTGTTAGTGATTAATGGGGTATTCTTAAGTAATTCGCGACTTCAGGTTCGTCAAGACATTCAGTCGGCTTTAGTGCTTGTGAACATTTAATCATTAAAATAGATGAGTTACAGATACGGAATATACATTTAAAGTTAAAATTTCAGATATTTTAAAGTTTGTTTGTTATATATGTAACTGTCTTTCAATTTTGATTTATAGCAATTGCTGTTCATGGAGGGGAGGAAGGCAAGATTCCCTCCCCTCCAATGTATAATTTCATACGTGGCTTCTACTTTACATTAAGTATCTTCCTTCGTGTTATCGTAGTTTGACTTTGGTATATTACTTCACTTGCTTCTGTTACAAGATTTGCAATATAATGGTGAGTGCTAAGTTTTTTTTATATAAATTTTGTCATATGCTTTTCGGGAATTGGGAAATATGGTGGTCCTTAGTATGGTTTTTATTATTATTTGATTAATTTAGAACTATACTAAGAGAGGAAGTACATGGCAATAACTAGTAAGTTTTACCAGAACTTCAAACAAGCAATATTAAATATAGATGTAGAAAGAATTACAGCAGGAACCATCGTCATTTCTAACCTGCTTAGTTCCCGAGGAACTCGCTCTTCGGATTATTTAAGGAACTGTGGAATCTTTCAATTGAATTGCGGAAAGTAAACACTTGCCTCTGTAAATTTTCTCAGTAGAGTAATTTTTTTAAATGAATGATGGTACCTTTGCTAATTGACGTTATGGATACATATCTTTAATTAAATAATATGTTACCTTATATTCAAAATATGATTATTTCTTATATAATTTCGTCCGTCTTTGGAGGCTTACTTGGTAATGTTACCTTTAGTTGTCTCTTTTCCATACTTATTCATCTTGCACTTCCCACTATAGAAATCTATTCATCAATATTAAATGTTTAATAGAGAGCCGAAAGTATATATATATAGGGTGTTTCAAAACAACACCGAGAATGTTTGGGAGGTGATTCCTGCCACCAAGATAAGACAAAAAGTAAGGACCAACCTGGGTGCACAAATGCTTCCTTTCGGAGTTATAGGCTGCCGAAAACATGAAGAAATGAATCTTAAAGGTCCATAGCTCCAAAACTATGGGATCTACCGTAGCCGGGTGAAGACTAAATTAGGAACTAATATGTGCGCTACCCAAAAATACAGATACACACGCAACAATTTTTATAGAGGCAGTTTTGCTGCGGGCATATAATTGGGAGTATTTATCCACTACCTCTATAAAAATTTGTGGGGAAGTACCGCAGGATTGTGAAACTTGGATATTTGGATAGGGCACATAGTAGTTCTTAAACAAAGTCTTGACCCGACTACGGTAGGTCCATTTTTTCATGTTTTTGGCAGCCTATAACTCCGAAAGGAAGCATTTGTGCACCCAGGTTGGTCTATTGGTGTATACTTAACATCTTATCTTGGTGTCAGGAATCACCTCCAAAACATTGTCAGTGTTGTTTTGAAACACTATATATATACGTGTTATTTAATGGAATAAAGTTAACATTTGAACGAATTTGCTTTTATTGACTTTTGATTAGTGACAGTACTAAATTTCAGTCTTATTCTAAAGTTACCGTAAATTTTTCTTTCTTTTGCGAGAGTTTTTGAGTGAGTGAGGGAAGAAAGCAAACTGAAGGTATTTGAAAATAAAATCCTGAGGCGAATATTCGAGTCCAAGAGGAAGGGAAATGGGCAATGGTGGACACTTCATAACGGGGAACAACATAATTTATGTCGTTTAACTAACATTGTTAGAGTCTAGGAGCTGGGCAGGTCATGTTGTCAGAATGAATGAGAGTAGGAACGCTTTCAGAATTTTAACTGGAAACCCAATCGGCAAAAGATATTAAGAAGACTTGGGTATGATTGGGAGGAGAACATAAGGATGGATCTCGTAGAAAAGAAGTACAAAGTAGAAACTGGATCCAGTTGGCTTAGAGCAAAGTCATTGGATGGCTTTTGTGGACGCGACATTGAACCTCTGGGTCCCACATGCCACACAGTGAGTTAGTGAATTTATTATTAATTCCTGTAGCTCCATTAGGACATATTTTCATACCTTTTTTTTCTTTAAAAAAAAAAAAAAAAAAAAAAGGACTTTTGTCATGTTTTATCCCATTTGACAATTTCGAGTCAAAAGTAGATACAAATTGAGTGTACTGTGAGACAAAAGGAATATATGAGTTTTTTTTTTTCTTTCTTTTCTAAATGTTCTTTGATAACTGACTGACTTCGGAAATAAGTAACTTATAATCATTTAAATACTACTCGTATTAGATCCCATGACACCAACATGTAACTCACAGTTACCTCTGGTGCGAAGGTTTCCTGGTCATTCTAGTCCCCGTAAGCTCTTCATAAAATTCTCCCTGTCGTCCAAAGTTGAGTTTAGGAGGAAATTGGAATCAGGTCGCCTCATTCCCCGAAATTATTAAGTTTACACAGCAAAAAGTGAGGTCTTAAAATACACAAAATGTTGTGTGTTGTTACTTTAGCGTGTTGCTTGTGTGTTAATTTAGCACCAAAGACATCGTCTTCCGAGCATATCAGAAGTAACTAGTAATCGTCATTGAGAATTTGAAGTGGATTTTATTGTTTGCAATGAGCAAAGCTTTATGCAGTATATTTGACTGACATTTATGCCAAGTAACAAATAACGTAATATGTTTTGCTATTATTGGGGACTGAAATAGTTTTGTAAGCCTATGAATTGTCTGACAACAGTTACACGAACAGCAGTCCTACCATCTGTTGTTGTTATATTCTAGTACATAAGAAAAACAGATAAGAAGAACAGATGGCAAAAGTGCTACAGATGTTTCTGTTGTCAGACAATTCATAGGCTTACAAACTATTTTGGTGACTACTTACCGAAAACATAGTACGTTACTCGTTACTTGACATAAATGCCAAATATACTGCGAAAAGTTCGCTTATAATAGCACAATAAAATCCAATGCAAATTCTCACTGACGATTACTAGTTACCTCTGATATACTCGGAAGTCAATGTTCTTGGTATTAAATTAACACACAAGTAACATCTTAAAGTGGTAGTCATTTTGTGTTGTTCTAACACCTCATTTTTTGCTGTGTACACTGGATTAAAGTGCATTTTATTGTATTTTAGCTTTTCTTCTACGGTCCTCACTCTTTTGTTTTTCTTCTCTCTTGTACGACATTGCTTTCCTGTTCATTTTCATTTCTTCAATGCCAACATTCCTCCACCAACGCTTTTAGCATTATTGTCTTTAATTACTCATCTATTTTCTTTAGCCTACATATTGTAACTGTGGGCCATTAAATTAAATATTTTATTTCACTTTTTAATATTCTATCTTCTACTGGATTGATTAGTTTCTTCTAAAAGTTCTTCGGTTTTTGATGGTTATTGATGTTGATACAGTCTTTCGACATCTCGTATGGGGTTGGGTTTAATGGCTTGTAAATGTCTATAATAAATGGTTAATGTATATACTCAAGGCTCCTTCCTTTTTTCTCTTTTTTTTTTTTTTCGATAACGGAACAGATTTCTGTCGTTGGTAATTTATTTATCATATCTGAGCTGAGAGTAATTTATTTGTTATACATGAGCTCAGAAACTTAAATACTCACGTGCATATTGAACATTGTCTTCGTTCACACTACCAATGCACAAGTGTAGTTAACATCCTACAAAAGTACTGGACTATGTGTTCCTGAGATGATTAATGTTTAGAAGAAAAATTCCTTATCAATTTAGGTACACGTTGGTTAGTATTTTTGTTGTAGCATTTATAGTGGGTTCTATACGTTCAATTAGTTTTTGTAGTTGCTTACTTCCAGTGTAACCACCCAGTGTCGAACTATCCGAACGGCTGTAGTCTATGAACTTCCTGAATATTTCTCTTGTAAGGGATAAAATTTCGTAGGCATCATACGCTGTGAACTACAGCTAGGTATGTCCTATCGTCATATGTGATACCATTATCATCGAAGACTTGAAACTTTAAAATAACACTACATCTTATCTAGGTCTAGTAAGTTTGTGTATGTTCTTTAGTCATTATATTATTTTAATTTTATATTTGCAAGGTCAAGATAATATTGATATACGTAATATTTCTTTGATATTAATACTTGTTTTCTACAGTAAAAATTCCAACCATTGCGTTGATTACTAAAAGTCTAGTGTAGACTATCACTTACTTTTGTTATACCGTAGATATTATCTGAAAAAAATATTTTAAAAAAGGTCATATTTTGTTTTGTTGGGTAAGTGGTGAATTTTAGTGTTAGGGAAAAGAATGTGCAATTTGAAGCTGCATAACATAGGTAATTCAAGAAGTAAACAGTATAACCTGCTGCATTTTAACGTTGTTTTTTATAATATAACTTACTTTTGAATGACATTGAAGGATATATAGTATATATATACACAATATTTTATCTAAAGCACTCTTGTATGTATTCGTCACACTGAATAGTTCTGTTTTTAAAGAAACTTCGTAAAGCATTGAGAAGAAAATGGTTTAAAATCACACTTTCCAGTTACAGGACAATTTAAGGGCTAAGTATTTATTTTCTAAATTTCAATTAAATTGAGGTTAAAGTAGTGAAAAATGGAAAGGAGGAAATGTCAGATATTTAGATTGAAGTTCGAAGAAAAAAAAAAGAACAAATACAGAGGTATAACAAAATGAAACTTTCCAACTGTGCAATTTTAAATATTTAGATTGACTGTCGTCAGGAAATAAAAATTAAAAAAAAAAAAAAAAAAAAAGTTTTCCATTAAAAATGTACAAAGTCCAAAAGTACGTAGAACTGAACGTTTTGCCAAGAAGCTATTGCTTTCGTCAGCACAGATTGTTTCAGAAAGCTAACGTTGTCTGTGGAACTTCATCTTTATTGGTTATTTTCTGATTATATATATATATATATATATATATATATTACTTATAATAGTCTTGCATATCTACTAACCGGTATCTTGTGTAGCTGATAATAATAATTAGAATACTAATAAAAATGAAATTGGTCGAAGAAAAGTAACAAAATTGATTGTATTTAAAAACTTTCATTACTGAGAGCAACTACAAAAATATATATGTAACACTTTTTGCGTAGTCACACAAAAAATATATAAACTTATTTTACCGACTCGAACAATTTTCACGTTTATTTAATTTAGTTTAAAACTTCATAACCTTTCCATGACTTTTAATAATCTCCTCATTGTATTTCCATGACTTCTTTGATTCTTTTCGTAAGAAAAATATTTACACGCTATTTTGTGTCTTTTAGTTGCGAATTTCTACCTCTTTGACTTTTCTTTTTAACGATGATTATCTATTACCGTATATTTCGTATGTTACAAGGTTTTTTTCTGGCCCTAATTTCGTGCTCAAGAATATGGGCGTATGTTGCTTTCGCGACATATGATGTGAAGTTTTTCTGTATTGAGTAGAATTATTAGCTTTCATTGAACTCTGATTTTACCTTCCCCACATATCATTTTAACCTTGAACGTTCAGTGGACGTTTCCAGTGAGAAAGACTAAGGGAAACCTGTACCTGATTTCATTTTTACTTTAGTTCTACAGATAGTTCTGAAACTATAACCAGTGTCTGCTACAGATTTTTTGTAATCCTTTATGTAGAAAGTGGAACGTCATCTTGGATTCAAAAAAGCACGATATTGTTTCATGTTTTCATTATTTATTTCAAATTTCAGGATATTGGCCGGCAGATAAATAATATTTATTACTTATTTTATGCTAACATGTAATTTATATATGCCTATGTAATTGTAGTTGTCTACGTAATGTGTTCTACATGAAAGATAGAAAATTTCTGTAAAGGAAGTGATAAGTTACACGTTGCTTTATACTCTTTAATGGCAAGTTGACTAGTAGCAGAGTTTTCGGAACCCATATGTTTTATTTTGTCTTAAGTGTTTAACATTTAAATGAATATCGTATCACAAAACCAAGTATGAATGATTTAAATAAAGAAGAGGTCGTAAGCTGTTTAAGACTTGGATAAACAGTGTGAAAACCGTGAAAATATTGTCAGGTCAGGTATTGGGTACGTTGTGAAAAACTAATATTGAGTACAGAGCAAAAAATATTGTTAGTCGGCCGCTATATAATACAATGAGTTCTAAAAAATGTTATTTTGACGTTCGTAGTTTTAAAAAAAGAAAATATTTTGAACTTGCTAACAGAGAAGGGAGAAATCATTATATGCATGTAAAAGACCAGAGTTTTCTTCGATAACTGTTATATTTTTCTTTGATTTGTCTTAGCAATGTGAAAAAGAAAATTATCTGATTATTTTAAGAAGCCTAGTATAAGTATAGTGTGAAAACTTTTTTTTTCTGTATGCATCTGTCTAGCATTAAATACTTTTAAAAATGTGTGCTGTTGTATTCGGCAGGAGTCGAGTTTCATAATGGTAGCACTTTTTTTTTTAATTACATGATTGTGTGATTAACTAAACAACTGCAAAATAATTAGTCTTTTATACGAATTGGTATGTTTAAATAAAGAGAGAAAGAATAACTTAATGAGATCTATTTAGCACTTTAAGAGGCCATGATGGAGCCTCTTAAGCATATGATGCTATAAAAATGTGCTAGAAAAGTAATGATGTAATAACTGAAAAAGCTTCATTTTAAGACAATACAATAGACAATGCATAACTTTGCAATATATGTAACATAACTGATATTGATTGTAGCATATATATTACTGTAGAAGAAGTCCAATCATCAGAATATCTTTTTTTATGGGTGAGATATATATATAATAGACAACAGTGGTTCTAGAAAAAACGAGAATCGTCATGCTGACTGTTTAATGTAAACTTAATAGCTTGCGCATTACATCAAATATATTCTTGCATTGCATTTTTAGACATTAAAGTCGCTTTAATATTGATAAAACAACTTATTCACAGTGGTAATTACTCACTACATTTACAAACACTACAACATTTAGGGAAAGTAGTCATGTTCCAGTAAAAAACAGATTTGAATACCAACTTTACTTTCAGAAGATCTAAGGACTGTAGTTCACTTAAATGTATATCCATAGTGATAATAAAGTGTCGAGGAAGAAATAGTTAAAACACTAATAGATAAATTTTACAATAAGACAAAAATGTTGTACGAAGTTTCACTTCAGGCTTACATGTTTCGGCTCGTCCACGTGAGTTATCCTTCAGGGACAGTAGAAGACAAGAAGGAAAAAAAAAAAAAGTAATGGAAGACATTCTGGGAGAGTTTACTGTACTGGAATGCTCATCGTTGTTCGTCTTTTGGTTTATAATACTTTTTGTGTTCCTGTTTTGGACAGATTGGTTATATGAGTTTTTCCCATGCTGCAGTCATTATTCACGACCTGGCAGAAAAATCTGACTGTTTTCAAATTGAAATTGTGATCAGACTGATCGTTTCACGTATGATCTTTTGTTTCTAAATTGAACTATGACTCAAAGTTTCTTGCTTATAACATTTAGGTGTGAAGCATACCGCTCGTATCTTTTGAAAATTAAATTTATATATTTCTCTGATGTTTTTCTCATGTCTGGGAGCCGTATTCACGACTGGCGTAACTGAAAGCTTTATTCTTCTTCTTCTATTATTATTATTATTATTATTATTATTATTATTATTATTATTATTATTATTATTATTATATCAATTCTTCTCAAACATGATTGTATTGAGGTTGACCGTGATATTGTAGCCTGCTTATCATGACATTTCAGTCGCCATGGAGCGTTGGCCAGCACAACATTCAACATTGATCTTGGAGACTTTTTTTTAAAAAAAAATACTGAAGCAGTGATGGCGTGCATTTCACTGGCAATGCAACACTCATCAGAACCACAGTGTTCCAAGCTACAATACCATAGTGCGTGGTTTAGAAAAATTCGGGAAAGAGCTTGAGCCATAAAGAAGAGACCTTGAGGAAAACCGCGTACCACTCGGAACTCCAGAGAGTACTGAACGTGTGCGCTCTGCAATGTCCACGTCGATCTGCAAAATAAAACATGAAGTACCCTTGTAATTTCTGATCGCATCGTACGCGGAAGATTTCATATAGACCTCAACTTCCACCCATACAAACTT
The DNA here is from genome assembly GCF_964235325.1 of Thermobia domestica. NCBI lineage: Eukaryota > Metazoa > Arthropoda > Insecta > Zygentoma > Lepismatidae > Thermobia > Thermobia domestica. The sequence continues at coordinate 40,938,159 of NC_137456.1, forward strand.
AATGTGGTGCAACAATTCATTGCTATGGATAAGGGAATTTGCAGTCTTTGTTACAATTACATTTTGAATATTCTTAATGGGGAAATTTTCTGAAAAATATTTTTTTTTTTTAAAATAGGAACGGGATGTTTCATGCCTAAATGTTGTAAGCTAAACACTTTGAGTTATGGCTCAATTCAGAAATGAATTATGTTTGTAAAATACTCAATATAGTCACAATTTCAATTTGGAAACCAAGTTTTTCTGCCGAACCGTATACTTTGTTTTCTTGTGAAGATATTAATAATTTCTGTACACTTAATATTGACTTGTTAATATGTGAGTTCTTGGCATTAAGTTTTTGTCCAACTTATTGTCGCATGTCTATAAATATGTTGTTGTAGGAATATAATTTGATAACGAATTCGCCCGGTATTTTTTATAATGTTAGTATGTGTATAATCGTTAAAGACATGTATGTGGCAAATTTCATGTCAGAAGGGCAGTAAATAAGAACAATAAAACGAAAATAAAATTATCTTGTCCATTTAGCAACATTTTGTTTTACTCATTCTAATTTTCGTATTTATAATTCGTTTCCTATGAAATTTACCACAAATGTACATTTCCCGATTATACACATACGTAGTATCAGTATTAAAAGTACCCTGCAAAATCATTACCAAATTATATTCTTACAAGAAGTTATAGATATGCGACAATCATTTTGGAGATGAGTATACATAGTGACAGATTAAGGGAATAGCACAGTTCTTGAAATTATGTCAATTTGTAAATACATAGCTAATAATATAAGTTTTATTGAGAAGTATGTAGGGTTAAATTTATACAAAAGGACAAATTAAAAACAAGGTCAAAAGTAAAGTAAATTACAGTAGAATCTCGTCGATGTGGTGGAATGTTCCTGATAGAAATCGCTTCCTCTGGTGCTGCCGATAGATATATCACATTACAAGCCGAAACATTTGAATTTTGTGGTGAAACTTCGTGTTTTAAATATAGATTTGAGTTAACGAAACGTTCCGCAGCGTGGCTATATGGGACGTCGTCGTACAGCATATGGGATCCGAACCTGATGAGCTCCCGCTGGGAATCAAACCCGGATCTCCCGCGCCAAAGACATGAAACTTCGTAAAGACTATTTTAACAGGTGTCTATTTTTCGTATCTTTCTCTCAAGCTTGTATATCAATATAAACAGAGTACAGAAATTCTAAATACGAGGTGCGTAGCAAGTGTTTTTGAACATGACTGTACATGAATATTGTATATGAAATTTTCTTTTTTTAAGTATTTATGTGGTCATACTGATATGTTGTTAATAATAAATGTATATGCATATTATTTTTGAAGGTTAAAAAAAAAAAACACTCCTTGTACGTATAACACTAAAAAATATTACACTTTGAAATGAATTTATGTGGTACTTTTTCGGGAAGTCGTTGAATATCTCCACTTTCCTATTTGTAGCTTTAATTGTTATATTTTTGCATTTACAGCATTGCTTAGTTTGCTGTGAATTATAAAATTTTTCCCTATTAAGATACTCATTATAGATATTGGTTAATTTTGTTGTTGTTATATTTTATTTATGTAACTAATATAATACTGTGATACACCAGTTGTATAAATTTGTAATTCTTGTTAAAGAGATTTTTAAATGAGCATTCATACAGTATGTGAATCTCGTTTTTAAGACTCGGTTAATAAGATTTGAAATGTAAATAAATTGGCAAAGTAAATGGTCATTATGTTTTCTAATTTATTTGCGTACTGTATGAGAAGAAAGAACATTGGTTTATTTAGGTCAGTGATAGCCAATTTCAGGGGATGGCCCACCGGGAGGAAGTTTCCTCTTACTCACCACCAGAGCAACGGAATTCCTGCATATTTCTGGTCATGCTCAATGTGGATTATCAGTAATGTTATAGTACTATTTCCACCGTCTGTGTATTGACTTCCCCCAGGGAAATCTGAAATCATTTCTGAATAAATAAGGCGGCATGATTTCTTCCGGCCTGTGAATACGAGGGACGTTCCGAAAGTAAGCTTCGTCATTTGTTTTGAACGAGATGGTGATGCACCAGGTGGAACAATCAATCGCCATAAGAAAGCACACTCGTTGCTGTTCAACGACAGAAGGAGCGTCAACGCAGGTTGAATGACGCATGCGCAGAGCGCCGAAGAAGAGAGAGTAGCATCAGACCGGCGTGCCCGAGGTTATTCGAGTACAAATCACGATGGCAGAAGATGTGTGCTCACAATATTGTCACAAATCGAAGTGTGTGCTGTTATCCGGTATGAATGGGCACGTGGGACTAGTGTGTCGTCATCCGTGGTCGCTTACAGACCGTGCATGGTGAAGAGGTCATGTCTCATCAAATGGTTGGTCGCTGCTGTTGCATGTTGGATTACCCTGCCTACAGTCCCAATCTTGCCTCATCGGACTTTCACCTGTTCCTTGCATTGAAAGCGGTACTCTCGGGACGTCACTGCTAAAACAATGCTGAGATAGAGCAGGTTGTGCGACAATTGCTTGCATCACAAGACACCGGGTTTTATCACAGTGGTTTCTTCAAAGTGATTGCACGCGACGACAAATGTCTCAATGTCGGTGGCGACTATGTCGAAAAATAGAGCAAGGTGTATAGTTCATGATGCCATAGTGTATTTGTTTGGCGATAAAGTTTCCGTGTGAAAAAATGGCGAAACTTACTTGCGGAATGTCCCTCGTAAAAATGAAGTCCATGATTTTTTTTTTTTTTTTTTTTTGTTTGTTTGTTGAATTTCACAGGAAGAATGTAACTGGCCATCATAATATATCTGAATTGAGACTACGAGAGAATATTTCCTTTAACCCTGTAGTTGCCGAATCCATTCTGCAGGGTAAGGCTGTTGTCCGGGCCGATTTTTTAAAAATAGATTTCGTATGGTTATTCTAACATGTTTGTCGTAATTTAGACCGTAATTGGCCTAACCATATGAAACAAGAAGTAGGATACCTAGAATAAAACAAAAATTCACAAAATGTATAATTTAGTCACGGCCAGCAAACCATCACCTCAGGGTGAAGAAAGGAAACTGGAAAGTTTGGTGTTTATTTTATTCTTGCACGCAGTGTACCATAACTTGCCCATCACTGATTTAGATTGATAAATAAGAATATACAGGGGTTGGACAAAAAAATTAAAACTTTTGCAAAAGTGTGAAAATCATACCTAGTATGGTGTGGGGCCTGCTTTTGCGTCCAAAACAGTTTGGATCCGACGTGGAATGGACGTATACAGCTCCTGAATCGTGGTGTGTGGAATCTTGTTCCTCCAAAACATACTCCAATTCCTTAAGGGATGCTGGTGGAGGGTAATGAGACCGAATACACCTTTCTAACTCAGACCACAATAACTCAATGATGTTCAGATCTAGTGATTGTGGGACCCAGGGGAGGTACTTCTCAAACCATGATTTCACCGTTCTTGCAGCGTGACAGTTTGCCAAATCATCTTGGTAAATGCCATCACCATCAGGGTACGAGATTTGGGCCTCGGGTAGAACCTGTTCCCCCAAAATGGCCTCATACGCCTTAGCATTCATCATTCCATGTAGGGTTATGATGGGACCTGCAGAAAACCACGATATCACTGCCCATACTGTAACAGAACCACCCCCATGCTTTACAGTTGGGAGCAGACAGTCTGTATCATAGGCCTGAGATGGTGTTCTCCATACGTAAACACGACCGGTTGTTGGAAACAAGGTGAAGGTCGATTCATCGGACCACATTACGTATTCCCACTGCTCATGAGACCACGCCTTGTGGTCCTTGCACCACTGGATACGCCTCTTTGCATTTACTGCGGTGACCTTGGTTTGGCGATTGCGATCCTGCCATGAATTTTCATTTTATGTAGTTCCCGTCGCACTGTTTTCGATGAAACCGGGTTCTGTAGGCCGGAATTGAGTTCAGACGTAATTTTCATTACAGTGGTCTTCTTTCTAGTTGCTACAATCCGTTTTAATGCCCTCCGGTCCATATCTGAGAGGAATGTCTTTCTACCGCTGTAGTGCTTTGCAGACGTCGCTTGTCCATGAATTGTGTATGACCTCGTGACACTGGACACAGTGCCTTTCGATACCCCCACAATGTTCGCCACTGTTGTCACTGAAGCTCCAACCAGATGGGCACCAACGATCATGCCTCTTTGGAAGTCTGTCAGGTTGCCCATTTTACGGCATCACTTTCACACCACGACACTCATAGTTGAACTAGTTACTACTGACGGAAGAGTCCACATGACATATTGAAAACAAAAAAGGATCGGCAACCGCAACACGTGTTGTACAGTGGAGGGCCAAATTTACGTGTCCTGTATGAAGTGTTGTTAGATTTTTTGTCTACCTCCTGTATCTTTTACCACAGCATTTGCTCCTTTGTTCTAAACAAACCAGTATCTGGTGCGTTCCGAAATTTTACCAGAACACGTTTTTCATTCTTTTGGTGATATACTCCATGGTTGTCTTATAGGCCAAAGCAGACGAGGGGAAGTCAATTATAATGATTGAATAGAGAAATGGTGACAAATGAAAACTCATATGGAAGGCTGTGTTATTAAATGCGATTTCTTCCCCACGCGCACAGAATTAAGTTGCTCGAACTTGGTCAGGCGCATCTGTCAGTGTAGTGTGTAAACTAGAAGAATATATTTGTTTTCTCGTTAGGCCGAAATTCCCGTCCAACCTAAGTCACTTTCAGAAGGAGCACGTTGTGTAACGTTTCCAAGTATTTGTGTTCGCTCGCTGAATAAAATGCCGCCGAAACAGTCGCTTTTCAGAGGGTTACAGTGTTGTCCCTTACGACGCAAAGTTTAGGTTTTATTGACCAGGAAGCAGTGTAAGAGAAAAAGTTGTGACAGCTTGATTACTCAAGAATATGATCGGCAAGTATATGATGTCGAATTCCGCATATTCCTAGGTTTGAGTTTCACAGAGAATGTCAGTGAAATTGTGTTTGTGGTATTGGTAATACTGTTTTCATGGACACAGATAGTACTGTTTAGTATCCTAGCGTTCAAGGTCACGTGTTGAACGGTTAGTGGAGTGTGTGTGGGCACACGAACGACAACATACAGGGTAAACAATGGCATAGCTAATGACTACGTTCAGAGATCGCTTTAGCGAGCACCCACCTCATAAAGCAATCCTACTTGATTGGGAGAAACGTGCGTTTACTTCAGGACATCAAAGACAGGCCGCGTGGGCGTGAGGAAAATCTGCTGGCGTTGCATTTTAAACCGTCTCCAAATATGTTTTCAATTTTAAGTGAAGGATTTTTTTAAAAAAAATTCGGACGAGCCATTCGGGCTGTACACTTTACGCACCCAGTGTCAAATGAAAATACAACGTTGTTGTGTTCAGGTAAATGGCAACGTTGCATTTTCATTTAACATTGGGCGCATAAAGAGTGTACAGCGCAAATGACTCACCTGATAAAAAAAAAAAAAAATCCTTTCATTTTAGATTGGAAATATGATATTTGGAGTTGGTTTTTTCATCTTTCATTTTGTTATAACTCTGATAATAACAGTTACCCTATGTCAGGGAACTTTTGAATACAAAGCATTTATATCGATATTTGTGAATGAATTATCTGATAACGACCTGGAACAGTGTATTGGGGCCCGCCGTGCTTTGTTGACACAAGTTCCTAGTGTCTTGCACTATGGCATTAATATGAATGCAAAATTTCGTGTTTCTATCAAACACTTGCCTAAATATTTAATTTGTTGTTCTTTCTGCAACGTGTAGGTATATCTGTTAAGTCACAGTTAGTGATTAGAGATGGAGAATTCATATTGTGACTGTTTGTATAATTACTTAAGTCTAAATCACGGGCGTCTCTGGCGGGGAGGACAGGGGGAACGTGTTCCCCCCAATATTTTGCGAAGATGAAATCGATCAATGCTGAAAGTATTTAGTTCTATATGGAAGAAATAAAAACAAGCAGAACAAATGAAAGTTATATATGTTGTTATATTAGGTTGGTATGATTGAAATATCCAACTGGCATGTGTCATTGTTGAAGTTTTTTTTTTTTTTTTTTTTTTTTTTTTTTTAAAGCTATTCTTCTTGGTTACTGAAAATAGTCTCGGCTGCAGCCCCACAATTTTCTCGTTGCTTAACCATTCTGATTGGGTTTCATTACAAAGGAAGACTCGAGAAGGGAAAATAATGTACAGAATGTTCGAAGTAAGAAGGAAAATCTACAAAGACAAGGAAATATACAATGGAAGTAAGATGAGAAGATGAATTATAAAGGATAGGGGAATTCGAATAATGTATATGAAGGTAAAAGGTGTAGCCGGATAAGGCAGTGAAAAGTGCCCTTATATGGATTGCTGTGATATTTATACCAAAGGTACCTCGTTTCTAAAGATAACTTTGGACAGAAAATCGAATGCCTTCAAATTTCGAAGTTATTGTTGAAAATTCGAAAATCAAAAATTGTTCTTGGACAGAAAATCGAAATCCTTCAAATTTCGAAGTTATTGTTGAAAATTCGAAAATCAAAAATTGTTCTTATCTCGGAATCGACCTAAGTTACGAGGATGAAAGAAAATACACATACATTTTGCTTGAAAGGCCTTACCAACAACTAGAAACAATGTATTACGCCGTTCAAATTCCTAGCGAAAAGCGTGTCGAAAATATTCGAATTCAAATATTTTTGCTATATGTTTGAGTGACCACTTTCTAATTTCCACCGTAGAATCAGCACTGACCCATCTATAATATATCTTGACCACGGTTTGATAATCGCGGTGCAACTTGGTGTAAAATCAGGAAAACCAAAGTCGGACACGCCTGGACGATTTGTAACCAGCGTTACGCCAGAAATGTTTTGGCCGGATGAATCCTGTCAGAAGTCAAAAGATGGTCGAGTTATAGTATAACTCTCATAATCGTACCTCTTCCAAAAACATGGTGAGAGTACTAGTGCCATTGATTTTCAGCCTATTTTATATCGTGATTTACAGAAAACGACGCTTTTGATTATCCCTACAAATAAGATATACCCATACGTAATGCACAAGATGATGATAATACAAAAATATTCAAAATGTTTTTGGAATGTCTTTCCCATACTGTCTTAGAAAACATTATAAGGAAAATTAAGGACAGAGTATGTAGAATGTTCAATCTTAATCACTATGTGCGTTTATTCCTAGAGTGACAAGATCGGCAACACACAATTTGCTTAAAATATCTGTAGGCCGAAGAATCTTAGCAAAATATTGAGTAAGTGAAAGGTACCCAAGTAGCATTTTGGGTTGCCAAATGGTTGGGCCAACCGATCATAGTTGGTTGGCCAACGGTGATTTTGGCGGTACTGCAATCATTATACTAACAATTATTTGCAACGTTGGGCCAACAGAAGATTGTGTACAGTTGTCCAACCAACAAATGGATGACAGTGTGCCAACTATGGAGGACTTGGGCCAACGAAATTTCAACAAAATGCCAACGATCGTTATCTTACAATCTACCAACTATGGTGTAGTTGGGCTAATGGAATGCCAACAAAACACCAGCGTGAAAAAAAACCAGTTGGCCAACGATCGTTATCCTACGGAACGCCAATATTGTGACAACAAAATAGAACATCGTCTTTCGATGCGTTGCCGAAACGACGATGCACCTACGTTGAACCGCTGCTTTGTTCTCGCTTGTTGGTATCGATGGTTGATGGATTGTCAAATTTGCCGTTGGCATTTTGATAGTGGCTTTGCCAACGATGCGTACAAATAGACAATGGTTGGCACACCGTTTGACAACGAAAATGTTACTTGGGTAATAAGTGTTTGTAACGACATATGAACATCAAACTGTTCGATTCCTATGTGCCTATTCACAATTACACGGCTTTAGACCCGAATATCCTATTGTATTTGGAACAAAATCAATAAACATTTGTATGTCTTCCTACTAATATATCGAGATCGTAATTCGAATTTAACGATGTGGGTATTTTCTTTCAGGAAATGGAACTTGATGCTGTTATCTTCATTCACCATTGCATGAGTTGAGTTGATTTTCACTTTCAGCCGCGAGGCTATATGAGACGTTAGACCTAGTGATTAACGTGGAATGGGAACCACATAAGCTCCGGCCGGGAATCGAACCCGAGTCTCCCACGCCAAAGGCTCTCGCTAGCCACAAAAGGAGCTCTCGTTATCATTTCAGCCGCGTAGGAAACTGCCTGAGACAACTGATAGGAATCTGTAAAACGTATTTTGAGGTCTCTGTCAACTCCAGGAAGTCCAGGATGTCCGCAGTTGTAACTTTTGCGAAAGAGCGTGTACAGCTGTTCCAACCATGCTCTTTTACTTCTAATTCTAATGTATTCTCTGCGTTGCGCTGTCGTTCCCTTTGTTGAACTTCCTCGTTGAGGCAATGGTCAAAATTAAAAAGGTTAACAAAAGTTTTATATGAATAAGAAGCTATCTGGCATAACAATCCAACTTGAGGAAACAACTTGTTGTCCAGTTGGTGATGTGCCCAAGAATACCAAGAACGGCCTCAACAATTCTGCGAATTTTTGTAACATAGCGGGAAAAATTCGCCACAGCCGTAGTCAATTGCCTGCACTTACCCTACAGTGTAGGCAGTAAAACTGTAAATCCTCTTTCTTCCAAGTAACCAGTTGTTTCATGTAAGCTGCAATTCACACAATAAATATCACCTTGTGCCATGAGAATCACTAGCCCGTTTGGATCTTATATGTTGGCCCCAGCATATCTATAATATAACCAGTCTTACAAGGTACATTCGCGAAGTGTCCTCTAGAGATTCGTGTAAAATTGATTCAAATGCAAAGTTCTCCGCGGCTCAATGTGTATTGTACTAATTTTAGCGGCCTATACCGGTAATTTGCATATTTATGGGCTTTCGTATATCAGAAATTTAATCATACTTTAACTTACTATAACACTCGAACACAAAATTGCTTTTAGTTTCTTTAGATGTACATTAAAATCACCTCAAATCAGAAAATGACAGTTTCTTGTAAGTAAAAAAAGTGGACAACCAGTCATAATAATGATAAATCTGTAGGAAGTAGCACAAGCACAGTAGTAATGGCTTATTGTCAGGAGTTAAAACTTTATTTATAATTATATCAAAGTATTTCGTTTGGAGGATTTACTTCATACGAGTATTCGTTTCTTATAATGACCAATACAACCACTACCTTTTATCACTAATGTCAATTTTCTATCTTTCTTCATACAAAACCATAATTTTTTTGAGAGTTGTACAAAATGTTGGTTGGTTTCTTTCAACCATGTTTCGGTTATATAGTAAAAATCAGTTACAGCAGTTTATTTCATACTTGCATTATCTATCAGATCAGTTTCAGCGTCATGACATACAATTTTGTCTTTATATAACTAACTAACTCTATGGCCTATGGAACCCGGAGGTTCAATGCCGTGTTCACAAAAGCTCTCCACTGACTTCTATCCTTAGCTAACTGCATCCAGTTTCTACTTTGTATTCCAATCTCTGCGAGATCCATCTTAATATTGTCCTCCCATCTGCGCCTAGGTCTTCCTAATGGTCGTTTTCCGATTGGTCTTCCAGTCAAGACTTTGAAAGCGTTTCTACTTTCTTCCATTCTAGCTACATGACCTGCCCACCTAAGCCTCCTAGACTTGACGACCCTAACAATGTTGGGTAAACCATATAAATTATGTAGTTCCTCGTTATGAAGTTTCCGCCATTCCCCATTCCCGTTCCTCTTGGGTCCGAATATTCGTCTCAGGATCTTGTTCTCAAATACTTTCAGTCTATGTTCTTTCCTCAGAGTAAGTGACCATGTTTCGCAGCCATACAAAACAACAGGCATGATTATCGTTTTGTATATTTTAAGCTTCAAATTCCTCGACAGAATTCGCGACGACAAGAGATTTTGAACCGAATAGTAACACGAATTCCCTGCTTTTAGTCGACATTTAATTTCTTCTTGAATATGATTTTCCTCTGTTAATATTGATCCTAGATATTTGAAACTATTCACTTTATCAAAAGTATTATTTAATATTTTAACGCATCTATAATTTGCTGTATTCCGGTTCCGACGCACTTCCATGTATTTTCTCTGCATTCACTTCTAAACCCATGTCCCTACAAGCGTTTCATAAGATCTCTGCATTTCTTTCTATTCTCCTATCATCACCTATTAAATTTACATCATCAGCGTATGCCATAACCTGGTGAATACCGTTCAATTGTAGGCCCTGGTTGCTATCTTTGATTTTCCTTATAGCGTATTCCAGAACGAAGTTAAATAATAATGGCGACAACGCATCTCCTTGTTTCAGGCCATTTTCGACGTGAAAGCTCGTGGACAAAAATTTTGCTACCCGGACTTTACTTTGGGATTCATTTAAACATATCTTAATTAATCTCATTAGCTTTCTCGGTATTCCAAGTTCTGTAAGAACGTTGTATAATGTTTCTCTACTAACCGAGTCGTACGCCTTTCTAAAATCAATAAATAGTTGATGTACCGGGGTATTGTATTCCCACTTTTTTTCGAGTATTTGGCGAATGGTAAATATTTGGTCGATAGTTGATCGATTCCGTCTAAATCCGCATTGATAATCTCCAATAATTTCATCTGCGTATGGGGTCAGTCTTGTTAATAGAATATTTGAAAGGATTTTATAGGATGTTGACAGAAGAGAAATGCCTCGATAATTATTAGTCAGTTTTGTCGCCTTTCTTGTGAATTGGAACAATGATTGATTCTTTCCACTCTTGTGGCAATTCTTCCTTGTTCCAGATAAAGAGAATGAGTTTGTGTATCTTGTTCCACAATTTTTCGCCTCCAGCTAAAATTAACTCAGCCGGAATTTCATCTACACCCAGAGATTTGTGTTTCTTTAATTCCTTTATAGCGGTTTCTACTTCTATTCGGTTGGATTCTGGAATATACAGTTCTGCGGTGTGTATCTCGTTTTCTCCACGCACACTAGTTTTTCGTTGCGTGTTAAGCAAATCGTCAAAGAAATCTTTCCATCTATTTAAGATGCTATCCGTGTCAGTGAGAACTATACAGTCAGATTTCTTTAATATATAAGCACGAGCCTTTATAAGGTTGATAGCCTTTCTTAAATTCGTTAATTCCCTTATACATGTCCCGGATGTTTTTATTTTTACTATTATCTTCCTTAATTTTAGCTTTCAGAAAATCGCGTTTCTTTGTTCTAAAAGTTTTGGAAGTTTCCCGCCTGATATCTGCGAAATTTTGTGTAGTTATTTCATTCGGATTTTGTAGCCAGCGTGATTTTGCCTGTTTTCTATTCTCTGCTAGTTTTATGCATTCCTGGTCGAACCATGATTTGTTCCTACGTATTTCTGCGTGTCCCAATTTTTCTTTTGCTGAAATTTTAATGCTATCTCTAATTTCAATCCAGGTATCCTCAACACTAGTGCACTCCGAATCTTCTAAAGCCGAGAATCTATTCAGAACTTCAATCTGGTATTTCTCTCTTACCTGGCTCTCTTCTAATTTCTTTAAATTGAATCTATCCGTTTTTGGACAATGAATATTACTTTTATTCAACACGAACCTCTCTCGTATTATCGCTGCTACCAGGTAGTGGTCAATGCCACAATCAGCCCCTCTAAACGACCGGATATCAATTATGCTAGATTGCCTTCTTCTATCTACTTAAACGTGATCAATTTGATTATGTGTTTTCCCGTCTGGTGATGTCCAAGTGTATTTATGAATGTCGCGATGTGAGAATTTTGTACTCTTCACGATTAGGTTTTTGGATGTTGCAAAGTTCACGAGTCTAACACCGTTGTCATTACTTTCCTTATGCAGACTTTCGTTCCCTATAATCGGTTTGAAAATATCCTCTCGTCCTACCTTAGCATTGAAATCCCCTAATAGAATTTTCATATGATATCGCGGGAGTTGGTCAAATATCCGTTCCACTTCTTCGTAAAAACTGTCTTTTATATCGTCATCCTTATCTTCAGTTGGGGCATGTACATTTAAAAGAATAATATCGCACCAGCGTCCCTTAAGAGTAATAAAAGAAAGTCTGTCAGTAACAAATTCAACCCGTTTAATTGCTGGTAATATACGTTTATGAACGAAAAAGCCTGTTCCTAACTGGCGATTTTTATTTCTTTCCCCGCAAAAGAACGTAAAATTTCCGGAATTCACAGATCCATTTCCATCCCACCTAACTTCCTGAACTCCTTCTACGTCCATCGTGTATTTCTCTAACTCACTCGTTACGGATTTTAACGCGCCTACCCTATAAAGACTCCTAATATTCCATGTTCCAAATCTCATGTCCATTTTCTTTTGCTGAGGTCGTGCCAAGTTATCAGTCCTTGTCCGAGGCTTTTGTAAATATTTCTGAGCAAGTGCTTTTTTTTTTTTTTTTTTTTTTAACAGGATGAGGTTGTTAGCCCTACCCAAACCCCCAAGCTGGAGGACCACTCCTAGTCGGCTGTCCGCGACTGCTTATTCAGTATATTCGCAGCTAACCTCTATATCTAGAGGCCTTCTCCTCGATCCGCAACCTGAGGACGCGCCATGCCGTGGTGGCAGGAACCCACGTTACACGGGTCTTTATATAACAATAATAATTATGATATATTTTTTTTGTTAAAGTGTTGGTTATCACAATAAATATGGTATTACAGCAACTTCTACACTTTCAACCTATCATCCGACATAATATTGTCTTCAGATCGGCTCTTGTATCAACTTCAGAATGATGATATCGCAGCAGCCATGATTCCTTATATTTGTTATTGCAATAGTTAAACATTTTCTCGATAGTTAAACGGCTCTGCTACCGATGAACACCAATGTAAAATTTGCCCGTACAAGGAGAGATGCCTAAGATAAAATTACCATTAGATTAATCTGTAGGGATGCGCACGAGACAAGATTTGTGGCTGTCTCGTCTCGAAAATGTGCTCTAAAAGTGATGTCTCAACTCGAAAAATGTTTATTTCTCTATTGGAAGACCCGTGTCTCGACTCGGATTTTGACAGGAAAATCCTGTCTCGACTCGTCTCGTGAGCATCCCTATTAATGAGAAAACTGTTTTCCATATACGCTGGGAAATGTTGCACTTGCGGTCAAATTATTCTTTAGACTTAGCGGAAGTAATATGAGGGACTTTATCTTTCTTTAAAAAAAAAATAAACAGTTTAACGAGGATAAGGGAAACACAAGCAAATGAATGATGACGGAAGAATTGGTGAAATGAAAAAGTGGGAGGAGACGGGAGTACCCAGAGAAAACCCAGGGACACGATGTTGTCAATCACAAACTTACTTGGGTCGGGATCGAATCAGGGACTCCACAAACCAGAGGTAAGCGTTCTACTACAGAGTCACTGTCCCTTATTTTTCTGTAAAATACTCATGGTAACCAAAAAGTGATTCTCTTTCATTTACACAAAATTTTAGGAGCTGGGAAGGTAGGTGTCAAACTCTATAAATAAGTGCAAAAAATTACTATTACTTTTCAAATCCATATAATGTACTATTGTTCTAGTCTTCAAATCGACCTAAATTGAAAAATTCATTTCGTAAATTTAAAATAAAATAAAAAATGACTTAAGAAATACCATTTTAAAACAAAGCATTAATAATAATAATAATAATAATAATAATAATAATAATAATAATAATAATAATAATAATAATAATAATAATAATAATAATAGTAATAATAATAATATAATAATAATAATAATAATAATAATAATAATAATAATAATAATAATAATAATAATAATAATAATAATAATAATAATAATAATAATAATAATAATGACTGAGGGAAAAGGATCCACATCCTACGTTAGCGATCAATCGATGAGTCGCTACAGTGTCCTAGTGAAGTGAAATTTCTTGTTTAAACAGTCGCGGAGGAAAAAGTGCTGACCTACTTGGCTGCAGACCACCAGCTTTTACGCCCAAAAGCAGGAGAAGAAATAAAAAGAATTGCCTTTTCCAGAGAAGACCAAATTACTAAAAGAAGAATTTCCACAAAATCTAGACAGTTGGTCGCATGAAATGTTATTTTACTGCTTCTTCTTCTTCTTTTTAGTACGGAAGATTTAAAGATTCTGGATTGTCTCTGTGATTTTAATTTTCTCAAGATTTTTTTAAAAAGGTCTTCAGACAATGAAGCTCATGTTTAAGTAAGCTTCTTTCTTTTCTTTCTTTTTTTTTTCTTTTTAGGATTGATCAACATTTTGCAAAACAAAGTCGTCTAAGTGAATTCGTGTGTTATTCTCTACTAAATAAGATATAAAGGTACCTTAAGGTTGGTTTAAAGGGACAAGTTTTGCCGATAGATGGCACTACAGTCTTCATATCTCTTCCATGTATTTTTTATCTTTCGCGAAAATTCACGATTTCTCTTACAAATTTCAACTTACAGACTTCAAATTTTTAGAAAAGGAACTTCATAACCTATTAAAGGGAACAATCCGTGCCGATTTTTTATTTAGAATTTTCCTCATTGTTGAAATGGTTTGATTATTCAAATGGATATCCAAATCTTTAACAATGAAACTGTTAGTCGAACATTTTAGTATGGCACTAATCACGCGTCAGGACGACTCTGCATAGCTACGGCCTAAAGTCTTTGTACGCCCAGCAATCACGTGTGGACATCTCGCCTGGTTATCGGCAGCAACAACTTTCTATGAGCGCCTGAAAGTCGTCGAAAGATACGCCTTACGTCTGGCATTCTCCATTGCTTTTGATGATACTCCCATTGTTGAAATATATTGTCGTGCGCAATTTTCAACCCTTTTGCCGCACCTCTACCATCTACGCCAACGCTACATAACGACACGACTCCAATTGTCACATTCAATCGTCCATGAGCTGTTAGACCAAGTTCCTGCTGTACCACGCTATGCCTACCCACCATTGGATCATCTCTTAGCTATATATGAACGCATCAAAACCACAGACCAATATAATCCAGACTGCCGTATCTACGACCCAAATTCACATATAGGGATGTATTGCACATAACCTCTCTACATATACCCAAGAAGAATTTATCACAATAACCAGCTCTGACATATCATCATCAACTTGTTTTTGTTATTAGTTTTCCTGCTTCAACCCATATTATTATATAGCCTGAAACCATTCTCCATGTTTCATAATCCACAAAGTTGAAAATATCTTTGGCCACAGAGAAGATGTTGCCTTCTACGGCACGCCCATCCATTGGCTCGAAATGATTTTTTTTAAATCTCGTTTAAAAGACAGGGACGGGTTGCATTGTATATTGGACACCCTGTAGAACTTTCTAACAGGCAGCATACTTAATGATGATAAAATTATTTGGATGATGATTTTATGAGACATTAATATGTTTGGTTTTACAGATCTTCAGATTTGTATAGATAATATTTTCTGTTTTTAAGCGCTTTAAATTGTTACGAACAAGTATCAAAAAGTTCGTGCAATCACCTACAAGGTAACGAACTACGAATCCTCTTGGACATGCATTTTATAGTTAAGTTCTTGTATTTTAACCATGCAAACTCTGTACTCGTTACAGTAACTATTTTTTTTCAGGTAAATCACTGATTGACAATTTTCAGGCACGAAACGTCATTAAGTTTCTCTATCTTTAGTACCCGGCTACTTGAGGCGGTAGCAAAACGTATTTATTGCTCATGCGTACGCTTGGAATACGCTCACCATGTATTTAAATGTAGGTGGCTAATCTCAAACGCGAAAACAATAAAATCGCGGAGAAAACGTCAGCTTGAGCATATTTGGTGCATTTCGGAACAATAGACCGCCTGCTGTTTAAAAGATTTCAAAAGGAAGGACAAAAAGGAAAAACGTGTTGCCAGGCAAGGGGATTCTAGCAAGAAACAGCTGTTTGGAAGACGCTTTGTGCTGAGATTGGAATTCTGCTATTATGAAGTATGTGTGTATAACAAAAGAAAATTCACAAAAATACAAGGAAATTCCAAAAAATTAGCTAATCACAGAAAAATCTATGTAACACAATAGGGTTATTTCTCGTGATACATTTGATTGACAGTTAACTGGTGCCATGGAAATCTATAAGCAAAATATTTGGCTTTAGGCAAAAGATGAAATAACAAAATAACTTGAATTTGAGCTCCTATCTCCGAAGCTCGAACTCTACCCCGAAGCTGATAACCACAAGTGTAATCACAAAGAGAAATTTTCAGTTGTGTTTGAAAACGTGTCCTGTGTACATCTCCAATCATGGTTAGTGTGTTTAACACAGAGGCGTTTATAATCGAAATACAAAATAGGCCATGCCTATATGATTTAAGAGATCCGAACTACATGAATCTTGATTTAAAAATAAAAAATGTGGAGAGAAGTGGCTGAGATATTTGTTCCAGACTGGGAGCGAATGGAACGGAATTCTCAGAATGAAGAAAGTAAGAATATTCTTATTTTATGATTTCATTTAATACTGTTAAGTAGAGCCCTACATCGAGCCAAATTGTATGTTCACTATAAATAATAATAATAATAATAATAATAATAATAATAATAATAATAATAATAATAATAATAATAATAATAATAATAATAATAATAATAATAATAATAATAACATAGTAATAATAATACTTTGTTACCAAACCTTACGGCGGAACAGCTCGTAAGGACCAGGGCTCGCTATGCGACATTTTATGGGGGTGGATATGTTAGATGGTGGAACAATTGCCCTTAGATGGTCTAAGTCATAGATGTGTGCACAGGAAAAAGGCGGAAAATGCCACCTCTAATAGTTTGGTACTTAGGTATATCGAAAATGTTTTAAACAGCTAAGACCATAATTTTTTAATTGGGATTCAATATGTCTTATTCTCTTTCCAGCCTTTGAAATGACCGAAAAACTACGTTGCCAAATTATTTCGAAACTTACTGTGTGCAACACTGTACCACTACACTTCACTGTTATGTTTAGTGGTAATAGTGCATTTTAAATCTGTGCACACTTGTATATGGTGCTATTTCAAACAAAATATTTTAATGCTGAGTTAGCAACACTGCTTCACCTATGGTAACATTGTTTATGGTTTTCGATAAGGCATTTTGTTTTCATTATATTTTGGAACTTTTGTTTTGATTGCTTTCACAGTTTTCAAGATATTTACTTTAAACGTACATAATTCCACGATATAATTTTTTGGATATTCAAATTTTGAAGCCCCCTAA
Source organism: Thermobia domestica (assembly GCF_964235325.1). Classification (NCBI taxonomy): domain Eukaryota; kingdom Metazoa; phylum Arthropoda; class Insecta; order Zygentoma; family Lepismatidae; genus Thermobia; species Thermobia domestica. The sequence continues at coordinate 40,955,441 of NC_137456.1, forward strand.
CTCCTACCTTTCTGGTCCATAGCACCTTAAATTTTGCTCATGTTCATTTCTCATGATGCTCTATCAGATGTGCTACGTGGCAATCTGATTTTAGCGGCAACTTGTGGGACCCTCCCGTGTTAGAATATTACATCACATGGGTGGTTTGCACAGATCATAACGTAGATGTCTTGACCCTCATAATCAGTGCAATTTTCGTGAAACCGTGACAGACCAATAGAGCAATGGATCCAGTCTTCAGTAGGTGGGTGTGAATAATATTCATGACGAAACTTCCACTGATAACTACCGTCTTCTTCTGAAGATTTTGGAAGTGATTTTTTCTTTGCAATTCCAGATGTACTTAATATATCTATAGCAGCAGTAAAAATATTTCTTCTTGCAGAAATATTTTGATCGGTACATTTCCTTCTTTTATCTGGTTGTTCTTTCACGGAAAGTGCACTATTACCTGTTTCGGTACACTTAGTGGACTTGCTATACTTCTTCACACTCTACTTTTGTAGAGATTTCTTCACTACAAAAGTAGAGTGTGAAGAAGTATTGCTATTGCTATTCTCTTTGCCCCATACTGCCACACGAAACAACGGAATATCTACAGCATATGGACTACATAGTTACAATTACTTCTAAATATGATAATAAAAGCAAGACCCCACACTATTCTTGCATACTATGTTCGCAAACATACTACGGAATAGTAGGAAAGATTTTGAAAACCTTACCTTATGATTTTTTAAAGCAAAATGCGTATTTTCTTTTCTTCTTCTCTCTAGAGGACACAACACGTAGACATTAGGCATTAACGAGGACTAGCTCAGGAGAGTAATGCTCCCGGAAGTAGGAACGGAAAACACAGTTCTGATTGGTTGGCGTTATCTATGTCTTGCCACGTTGCATTCAAATAGCAGAATTCAGACGATTGTTGTTGTCGGTCCTCGTGGCCGAGTGGGCATAGCGCTATATGCTAGTAACGAAAATCTCTTTTGGCGTGAGTTCAAACCCGGCCTGAGGAAAGTTTTTTGACATTTTTATAACACTTTTTAAATTAAAATAATACGAAAATAATACTCAAAAATGTGATTTACTTACTTTTGTGCAGATAAGTAGTAGTAGTAGTAGGAACGGGTTAGAAGCCCCGCAGAGCTCGTTTTGTTGCCCTTGTACTCCATGATATAGGGCTCGTTTTGTTACCCTTGTACTAAATGATATAGATTTTGTGACCAACTTAAAACAACTGACTAGGATAGCGCGTAAAACAGCTGGCTAGAGTAGCGCGCGAAAAAAACGTACTTCCGGGAGTATTACTCTCCCGAGCGGGTCGTCATTAACGTCCTTCTCTTCTTCCACTAGTGACATCATAAGCTTGGTCAATCATTTCCTGCCATCTATATTCAATTTACTGTAAATTACATTATTCGCTTTGCTTCCTCTTCCTCTAACCGGGAAAAGACAAGTAATTAATTGATTATGAGCAAATGAGTAGCAACTGTGATGTTATATATAGTCTGTGATTGGTGACCCAGTTTTTCGTCTACAAAATCTGGCAACCGTAGCCACGACTGCTCACACCTTTTCAGAAGAGAAATCGCGAGGATGCTGCAAGAGAAATGTTGCATCGCTGTGAAGTGGATGAAAAGGACTTTTTCGGGTAACTAGTAACAATGGATGAAAGTTGGGTGTATCTTTATGACCCAGAAACAAAGGAAATGAACAAAGAATGAAAACATCCTTCCTCTCCCACACCTAAAAAGGCTGTGCAGAAGTCTGCTACCAAGGTGATTCTTTCCGTTTTCTGGGATTGTGAATGGATCATCATGACAGATTACCTTTCACAGAGGCAAACTATTACTAGTATATTTTATTTCCATCTCCTGACTAAGTTACGAGAGAAACTGAAGAAGAAATGTCGTGGATTTGTTACACCAGGGGCACTGCTGTTGGTACAGAATGCACCAACGCATACCATCCATGCATCCATGATGAAAGCAGTGAAATTTGGATATGAAATATTGCCCCACCAAATATTTACCGGACCTAACACCAAGTGAGTTCTTTATCTTCCAAGAAATGAAGCATTCAATCATAAGACGCCGTTTTAACAATAGGTATGACGTCATTTCTGAGGTTGAACTGCGGTTTCAAAGCCAAAGTGCAGACTTTTAAAAAACAGACTTACGGAAAGGAAGAACCTATGGCATCATAGTATAAGAGTTCTCCAGAGTGGATTTATTCTAGGCGATTGCACAAACTTGTTGATACCCCTCGTATTTTCTGCTTTTTAGTGTATTTTTTAAAAAGTGTCTTCATATTTTAAAAATAGTTTTATACTGCTTTTTAGTGTGTTTGAAGTCGATTATTTTTTTCCCCTCAAAAATATTTGATTTTGTGCTTTTTTTTTTTTTTGGTGCGTTCTTGAAGTTGGTTATTTTTCTTTTAAGTTTGTTTTTAATTTCGATGTTTAAGATGCTTGTCACAGTGGGTCGATCAATCATAGAAAAAGTGAGTGATATTCCGGCAAAAATCGAGTAAGACTAGCATGGCATTCGAATCGCCAATGATCTTAACATCCATCACCAGACACTGTTAAGACATTTGGAGAAAGCTGACTACAAGATATCTTAACCACTTAGTTATATGCAACCCATCTTACTTTGTTGATTATCTGGTTGCCGCATATTTTCAGAACAAATATTTTCATCAGGCATTCCAGCAATTATTTTTTTTAAAAAATAATTAATTGGTTAGCATTATTATTATTTTTTAAAATGTACGGATACGGAAGAACTTTTCTTCGGAATAGTTTATTCCATTAGTGAAAACCACAACGCTATATGGCCAACGGTTCTCGTTATAATTTCGAACGTACATACATACCGGCAGGAGTAAAAAGTGAAGGGGAACGCGGTTGTGTGTCCTTTCCCCACTTCCAAAAATATTTATGGCGTCCCTCTATTTCCTAAAAAAAAAAAAATAAAAAAAAAAAAAAATACAATGGGCAAAGATAGGCGAGGGAACGGCGTGATGTCATGCATCTCTCTACCTTTTCTGATCCACTTTTACCCCTGCATACTGGTCAAACTGAGAACCTTCTGTTTTTAAATTGGTTAAGAAGTTATAACATTACACTGTTTTGACTCAGAGATATCTCTTAAGTTATATTCTATACATAACAAGTATTACAGGGTCACTCGAGTACATTTTGACAAATCCTTATAAGAAAAACGTATTTTTAAATACTATTATTACTGTAACTTATGAATTTATACTCTGTTATACCTTGTAGTTTTCTTTCATTGTAATACTTTGACACAGACACGAAGGGGAGAAAACAAATTATCAATTTAGTGAGAAAAGGAAAGAAAATCTTTTGAAATGAAATCTTTGAGTTTAACGTCCCTCGCATACTCCCTTTAGGGTAAGGGAGACGAATGATTAAGGCAAGTGAATGATGATGGAAGAATTGGTGGAATGAAAATTTGGGAGGAAAGCGGAGTACCCCCAAGAAAATCTGAGGATACGATGGTGTCCCCCACAAACTTATTTTGCCGGGAATTGAACCAGGAACACCATGCAGCAGAGGTAAGAGATCTGCTTCTGAGCCACTTCGCCCTCTTGAGAAGAGAATTGCTGACGTCCCCATTAAACCCCAATCAATCAATCAATCAATCAATCAATCAATCAATCAATCAATCAATCAATCAATCAATCAATCAATCAATCAATCAATCAATCAATCAATCAATCAATCAACAATTTAATCAATCAATCAATTAATCAATCAATCAATCAAGAAGAGAGGAAAATTCGTTTATTCCTGTTTGTTAGAATTACATTAATAACCTCCTACTCCTCATAGTATATGTGAATATTTCGTTGTCTCCAGGTGACAGGTAACTGGATCTGAAGGTCACTGGTCTAACTTCTTTCCGGTAATGGGCCACAAAATTCTTGACCCGTTCAATCACTGAAACACTGAATCCACTCTTTGTAGAATACTTAAAAGCAGATGGAGATTGTAATAGTTTCAAATGCGAGAAGTTACATACAAAAAGTTCTATAGTTCTATGTTCAGTTGACCACACACAAAGATTATTCCTGCTTTTTTTTTTACCATATACACATTTGCCACAATTATATAAAGAAGTTATTGCCTGTTAATTTATATCGTACAAAAAATCAAATAAGTTCTTGTACTTTTTCTTAAAGGGCTACTACAGCTGGAAACTATGTAAAAGTAAAGTTTTTTTTTTGTCTTTAAGTAAATAAAGCTGTGAAAATGTGTAGGTTCCCCAGGGGGAAAAATGAAATTGCCATATCGAATGTCAGACTGTGTGCTTGTGCTTTGATTTTGTTTCTGTTTCGTTTGACCGTTTATCAGATTTCCTATATTTTGTTGCCAGTTGAAAAGAGAAAAGTCAAGTTTTCCTCCCCCAATATTTCCTGACTTTTCTCTTTCATATTCTTTTATTTTTTTGAACGAAAACAAAAGTGAAAAAAAAGAAGAAATAGAAAAGAAAGGGTCGCCGGAGATCCTGTGCTAACTGTTCTTTACGACTTTTCCTTCTGCTTGAGGCTGTACCACCTCAAAATGTAATCGAGCCTCTTTGGACCCACCTTCGCCTCGACCCAGCCGTTTGTCATGGTTCGGATGCAGCCCAACAGATGTCACAACGGGTGGAGTTGCTCTCAGATACATATGTTATTTTTTTTACTCCCTCGTGGAGGGGCGACGAATAAAATAAAAGAAAAGAAGAAGGAAAATAAAGATCTAGTATTCTTTTCAGTGTTGATAAGGACAGCTACTTTGAAATGGAAATTTGGATACTGAATATCTGAATAAAAACTAAAGTCTCGTTTACACGAATGCAAAAATGATGCAATTCTATGTGCTAATAACTTTGCATTCTTATGATATAGGGGTGAACTTGTCTGCCGGGGGCAAATGTGTAATGCTCCCTAGAAATCTATTTAATAACGAAAATAAAATAAATTTTCCCTAAAATACATACTCGCATTATTTTTCTGTAATAATACCCAATATAATTCAATTCATAATAAAATAATGTACAAAATAATTCGCGTTTGTTGTGAATGTTTATTAATAATAACTGTTCAACGCACGCGTGTAAGATTGGCTATCCTTTATTGCCAGGGCGCCACGGCTGTCTTCTGTATCAAACATCAAATGAAAACAGCGCCTTACTTCCTTCATATCCTTCATATCATGTTGGTATGTAGATTGTTAGTGTAGCAGCTTACAGCCAGTGTTTCCCACGGAACTAGATTTCGGATTGTCTGGATAAAGAAAACAGAAGACATTCTTGAGTTGCAAATCTTGATAGTTATTTCTACTGTATGGTTTAAAGCTTTTGTTTGCAACGTTGTTCAAGGCTGTATCAACAACCAATCAGCCGAACTGTGTTTGGTTTATATGGTGACACATGATCCGCTGATCGTTACCAGTCTTTCTCGATAGAGGGATATAGTCTCTGTCTGTATTTGATATAACCCTAACAGCACAATTATATAGCAGGCATATGCCTATCATGTTCCCTCAGGTACTTGGGAATGTGTCCAGTATGTGCCTTATGTACCACTGAGAGAGAAATCATATGGATGGCAAGTGATAGTCACAGTCTATGTCCGCCCCTAGGCACATGCCTGACATGTACCTGGGGAACATGCCTAGTATGTTCTAGGTATGTTCCCCATGCAATAAGGGTCAATGAATTACAAAATTACTCCCCCCAAAATATTTAAATCATCTACATGCGTAATGTGTTTACATAAAGTGAGTCTAAAAACACTTTAAACAAGTAAAGAAAACTTACCCCAGAGTGGGCGAGAACCACCAACCTTTGGATTGCTAGCCGCGTGCTCTTCCGACTTGGCCACGTCACTTGTAGAGGGATACATTTTTAGAGGTCTTTTGAATTTGGCTAATCAGTATCAGTATGCTCCTTTAACCGCCTATATTCGACGATAACCGTTTTGCTCGCCATGTAATTTTATAACAAAATGACAAGTGTCTATTTACTTTCTTCCATTTTCACTTTCAAATGATCGGCGACAGTTGCCATCTAATAAATTTGATGTGTTTTTTGCATCTAGTACACAATCGCTTAGAAAAAGAATCATTAAATGTGGGAGATGAATTTAGAACACCTAAATGGCGCGTGCCTAGTACATCTTGTGCTGTTAGGGTATCTGAAACAGCGTGTACCTAAAGGACGTACCTAGAACATGACAGATATATATATATCCCAGGAGACGACATAAAAACAAATGACTGTTATAGTGCGAAACTGAGCCAGGTATATAAATGCTATATGTGTGGTACATAGTTGCAAATATCAATTAGGTGTAACAAGTACCAAATTTCACAATATTAAATCCCCACGTTAAGCGGGTTTGCATATCCAGGCTCCTAACTATGAAAACATTTACGCTCAGTTCAACCTCAATCATTTCACGAATTCAACCTGTTTTACGTATGTTATTAGGACATAATATCGATTGTGATTTATTCTAAAAACACTTTTATACATTGCAAGAGCTGTAACGTCCAAATATTTACTGAGAACTCATAGTCGTATCGGAATAAACAAAAGCGAGTATGGAACAGTAAACTGCTTTCACAAAAGGCAAAAGAAGGTATGCAAAGGCATACAAAACGGTCGAGTGGTTTGGGTCGATACACTATCAATCACATGTTTGTGTGTTCAAATCCGGTAGCAAGCTGTTTCTTTTTTTAAGTGTCCTCCTAATTGAATCCGGAGGCTGAAAATATTTCTTTGAGTAACTCATTGAAAACTTCTTCTGTTTCAAATTCGATTAGAACGGAACATGATATGAATAGCGAATCTTAAATCCATAGCTAAAAAAAAAAAAAATGAAGTATACTCACTACTCCATTATTATCCTCTGATTTGTAACGAAAAACTATTTATAAACAGTGGTGATTTCAGAAAATTATCCTCGGGGGGAAATTCAATATGCGGGTGGAGGGCAAACATTGGTAGTCCACATTGAGCACGATCGAATATATGGTCCTGAAGGCGGAAATTTCTTAGCTCGAGAGGGGTCTCAAATTCTCCCTCAGATCACGTCCTGAAAGCATCATTGCTTAAAAGCTTTTCGTAACAAATATAATACGTATTACATTTGTTTCTCGTTCTACATTTAGAATTGGTAAAATCATAACTTATAGAGGATTATAATAAAAGCATAAAAATGACAATACTAATCATGTATAAATTATCCTGTAAGTTACCAACTTTGGGTCAGATTAAAACTCAAATATTTGTTTTCGGATTGCACTTAGAAGTAAGTCCTCTCTAGTTAATCCTGATAGGAAAGCCATGTTTAACACTAATTAATTAATCAATATTTATACGAATATTTTTTATTTTACTATTTTTACTATTCAATATTATATACACTTCATTTCCAAAATCAAAATATCGAAAATGTATATTGTACGAGTGCAGATTCGCAAATAAGTGATTATTTATCATGTATATTGGTCTCTATTCGAAATTCTATTTAATCGAATCCGACAGGAACACAGACAGATACATCGAGAAAAGGTTTAAAAAAAGAGGTAGAAAAGCGTTGAACCCGACGGGGACTCGAACTAAGTTCGAATGGAGCTTTAGAAGCCGAACGCCTTAGACCACTCGGCTATGGTAACAACTAGTGGTTGTAGCAAAGGCTTCGAGTAGTAGTTCTTATTACAGAATAACATTTCCTATTGCCTAAAATTTAAACCTAATTTACTTTGATATAATATATCTATTAATTTGTTTCATGAACACCTTTTCGTTACTTTGATGAATGATGTATGTTTTTCGTAAATATTATAGAAAGTATCAGGGTTATATATGATCTTTCATGGAAATTGACTGGCGCATGCGCAGTACACAGACAGTTCAATTAGAAGGCGAGGAAGGAAACGCTAACACACTGTTAGAATGTTTCCCACGCAAGCAGTAGTTCCCAAGCGAGGGACGGCGGGACGCACTTCCTCCTTCTGGAATGGCGTGAAGGGTTTACGAAGTCCCTTCGTTGTGTTATATTTCTGGAATGATTATACACAATATCCAGTCACATCTTCTACACATTTGGAAGTGATAAATCGTAGTATAAATAAACCGTCCTCCACACACAGTGATTGTTGCTTTTCCAAGATTATAAACTGAAGCACTTTTTATTTCAATAGAATATAAAAGTTTCAATGGGAGGGGTTACAACCCGTGGGTCTTCGATATGTCACCGCCTAAACTCTAACTTTCAAGTTAGAATCGAAAAATGGAGACATTTGATCTACTAAATATATTTTTAGTTCATTATACATTTTCATAAATAAAATATTCACAATTACAATGACAGTAAATGCTAAGTAATTATTGTAAATCTTTGTACTTTCATTTTCACTCTTTCTTCTTAACTGAGCTTGAAAAATGTAAAAATGGGAGGTTAAGAATTTCAAATATTACGTATATTTTAGCGTATTACGAAATTATATTTAATAGATTTCGGCAGGATCTCAAACAGAAACGTCAAGAAGAGGTAAAACCAAATTGTATTGTGATGGGATTCGAACTACTCTTGAATGGTGCCTGAGAATCTCTAGCCGAATGCCTTAGTCCGCTCGGCTAATGTGACAAATTGAAAATATAGTAAGCGTGTTTCAAGTTCAATCTTTTGTTACAGTATGAAATTTATTTTGTATTCTCTGAAGTTTAAGCCTATTTTGGCCTGATGTCTGTTGAAATTGTTTTATGTTTACGGTATTCTTTACTTTGACGAATGATGTTGTTAATATAGGTTCTATTACGTATTCGTTCATAAATATTACAGCAATTGTCAGGTTTATTTATGATCTTTCACGAAAATTGACTGGTGCATGCGCAGTAGAAACAGAAAGATGCACTTTACCGACATTTGTCATACACGCCAGAACGCAAATTTCTAACAGGTTCTCAAAATGCCTCGCTCTAAAGGTTGTGGAGAACTGTCTGTTGCTCTGAGAGGAGAAATCATAGGCCGAGCAAAAATGGGACAAACTGTGCCTCAGATTGCTAGAGATCTGGGATGTGACAAGAAAACGGTCAAGAAATGGGTTCAGCGACATGAAGAAGGTGGTGAATGGTTCAGGTCTCGGTCAAGAAGTGGAAGGCCAAAAGTGACAACTGCAGCTCAAGATCAAGCTTTAGTTACAGAAGTAATCAACAGACCTCTACGCCACATGTCGATCCTCTTGGACAAAGCCAGAGAATATAATTGTTCTCACGAAACAATAAGAAGAAGATTATTGGGGGGCTCGTCTACACTGTTCAAGACCCGCTAGGAAGACTCTCCTGACTGAAACTCAGAAGGCCAGACGAATGGAATGGGCACAGAATAACATGACCCAACCTCAGTCATATTGGGACTTAGTCATCTGGACCGACGAGAAGGTTTTCAAGGCAGAGTTATATTGTATAGACCGCGCGGAACCAGGTATGCTGAACAAAATATTATCAGAACTTCTTGTTCAGGACGAATATCAGCACACTTTTGGGGATGCATGACGGCTGCTGGTCCTGGGGATTTGGTTGCGGTGCCTGAGAGAATGAACAGCAGTGTTTACATTAATATCCTCGAAAATACGTTGTTACCGTCCTTAGAAAAAACTTCCCCGAACAGGAAGAATATATATTTATGCATGACAACAGTGCTGTTCACACTTCCTGGCAAACACGAGAGTGGCTAAGTGAACATCCAGAGTTAATTTGTATTGAGTGGCTCCCTCTATCCCCAGATTTGAACCCAATTGAACATCTGTGGGCCTACATGGTGCAAGAATGGGAAGAGAGACGTGTAGACAGAGACCAAACGTTTCTTCAAAATCATGTTATGGAACTGTAGCAACATTTTCGTGACACACCGTCGTATTGCTCGAGACCTGTATCTAGTATCCCCTCCAGACTTCAAGAAGTTATTGACTCTGGAGGTGACTACACTAAGTACTGGTGTGTTATTTTTTGTGTAAACATTTATTTAAGTTTCATTTATTTATTATATTTTTTCAAGAGCAATACTTTCGTTCTTCATTCTTTTCCTTTGCTTGTTTACTTATTAGTTCGTTAAAACGCAAAGGAAGAGATATCTTCAAAAAGTATTTGTGAATTTACTTTGTACGTTTCTAAGAATACATTTACTTTTTTTTCTTACTCTATATCATGCCCAATAGTACTTTCATTTCAGTTAATTATAACTTTATTTCACATCTCGGATAAAAGTATTATTGTCTTTTTAACGATGTTTTTCCTTTTGATTGTGTAATTTCTAGTTTCATTGAATTATCTCAATTCGAACGAATAAATCACATTTTATTTATTGTCCCTTCCTTAGCTAAGTTCGAATTCGAGAACAATGAGGTGTAATTTACGTTCTTTATTCTTCATATTGTGAAGTAATGACAATATTAATTATTTTTCATGAGTCCAGTTGATTAGTGAGAACTTGGACAAACATTACCCTGGTGATTCTTTACGCAATGACAAACGTAAAATACATTTTAGCGACGTTAGCCGCCAAGCTATATTTCGGGGGTATTTTGCACCCCACGATTTGTGCATCAGAATTATGCACATGGCGGCCAACGTGTTATACTTCATAGCGATGAAACATTCTAACAGTGTGTTAGCGTTTCCTTCCTCGCCTTCCAATTGAACTGTCTGTGTACTGCGCATGCGCCAGTCAATTTCCATGAAATATCATAAATAACCCTGATACGTTCTATAATATTTACGAAAGAATGTGTAATAGAATCTATATCAACAACATACATCATTCATCAAAGTAACGAAAAGGTGTTCATGAAACAAATTAATAGATATATTATATCAAAGTAAATTAGGTTTAAATTTTAGGCAATAGAAAATGTTATTCTGTAATAAGAACTACTAATCGAAGCCTTTGCTACAATCAGTAGTTGTTACCATAGCCGAGTGGTCTAAGGCGTTCGGCTTCTAAAGCTCCATTCGACCTTAGTTCGAGTCCCCGCCGGGTTCAACGCTTTTCTATCTCTTTTTTTCACCTGTTCTCGATGTTTCTGTCTGTGTTCCTGTCGGATTCGATTAAATAGAATTTCAAGAGACCAATATATATAATAAATAATCACTTATTTGCGAATCTGCACTCGTACAATATACATTTTCGATTTTTTAATTTGGAAATGAAGTGTATATAATATCGAATAGTAAAAATAGTAAAATAAAAAATATTCGTATAAATATTGATTAATTAATTAGTGTTAAACATGGCTTTCCAATCAGGATTAACTAGAGAGGACTTACTTCTAAGTGCAATCCGAAAACAAATATTTGAGTTTTAATCTGACCCAAAGTTGGTAACTTACAGGATAATTTATACATGATTAGTATTGTCATTTTTATGCTTTTATTATAATCCTCTATAAGTTATGATTTTACCAATTCTAAATGTAGAACGAGAAACAAATGTAATACGTATTATATTTGTTACGAAAAGCTTTTAAGCAATGATGCTTTCAGGACGTGATCTGAGGGAGAATTTGAGACCCCTCTCGAGCTAAGAAATTTCCGCCTTCAGGACCATATATTCGATCGTGCTCAATGTGGACTACCAATGTTTGCCCTCCACCCGCATATTGAATTTCCCCCCGAGGATAATTTTCTGAAATCACCACTGTTTATAAATAGTTTTTCGTTACAAATCAGAGGATAATAATGGAGTAGTGAGTATACTTCATTTTTTTTTTTTTAGCTATGGATTTAAGATTCGCTATTCATATCATGTTCCGTTCTAATCGAATTTGAAACAGAAGAAGTTTTCAATGAGTTACTCAAAGAAATATTTTCAGCCTCCGGATTCAATTAGGAGGACACTTAAAAAAAGAAAGAGCTTGCTACCGGGTTTGAACACACAAACATGTGATTGATATTCTAACGACCCAAACCACTCGACCGTTTTGTATGCCTTTGCATATCTTCTTTTGCCTTTTGTGAAAGCAGTTTACTGTTCCATACTCGCTTTTGTTTATTCCGATACGACTATGAGTTCTCAGTAAATATTTGGACGTTACAGCTCTTGCAATGTATAAAAGTGTTTTTAGAATAAATCACAATCGATATTATGTCCTAATAACATACGTAAAACAGGTTGAATTCGTGAAATGATTGAGGTTGAACTGAACGTAAATGTTTTCATAGTTAGGAGCCTGGATATGCAAACCCGCTTAACGTGGGGATTTAATATTGTGAAATTTGGTACCTAAAACTGTAGGTAGCTGAAGTATATATTTAGCACATGAATATCGTATGTGCCAAGTGACGAGTACCTAAAAAGTAGCTAGGACACCTAAATGGGACATGCCTAGCACATCTTGTGCTGTTAGGGAATAGACATGTGACAGTCATAGGTGATCTAATGAATTCAAAATGACATAATACAAGTGAATTATTACGCGTGTTAAAGTGAAAAGAAGTAGAAAATATAGCTTAATCTTCAGTATGAATAATGTGCTTATAATTTACTTAAGTGAGTTAGTGTACAGTTCGTTTTTTGAAAATTGTTACACGCCAAACTGTTACATTAAGATGACGGATAACATGACTTTAAACCTATTGCCAATGAATTCTGCGAACGAATTAATAGAAATAACCTCGATTAAGAACCAAAGTAATTCTATAGGCCTACAACTTAAAAATTTGACTCAGGCTTCTCATCCTGAAGAGGTGAATTAGACAATTAACCAAATAGAGGAAACACATATACACATGAACATATGCCATCTCATGTTGTCATACTAAAACTCAATGTGCCAAACAATAAAAAAAAGTCCAACATTAATGTCAATCTCTAGAAAAACTACTTTTAGCAGAGATTCCTGGAATCAATGTAGTAATTAAAATAGTTTAACATTTTATAATGATCTTATTAAAATCAGGAAATGAAGCCAATGCATTTTTAAATGATGATGCACTGCTACAGAATTCCTCGACCGGATATATACCAAATTATGCAATACAGTCTATATATAACACCCTAGTTTTTCAACCTTTACCAATATAGTAACATTTGTGCCTATTTTGGGTGATTTCTACACTTGCCTTCAAATCTGGTACCATTGCCAATGATGATTTGTTATTTCGACTGGTGGTGCCGCTTGGCGTGTGCAAAAGAAAACAAAAAGTATGAAATGTTGAGTGTGTGTAAGTACGAGTGGATACTGGATGTGACTTAAAAAAAGAGATGTAAAACGATGATCTCAAACGCAGGTAAAGTGTAAAATAAGTCTTTAAAAAAATCAAAGGAAATACATAAAGTGATACTTACTGAATATACTGAAAAAATATTAATTCACTATACGATAGTGTTAAACTATTACCCTCATTTAAACATGCTGTTGTTTTTTAATTCGTGTAAACATGCTAAGAGGAAATATCGGGAAAATTTCCTCTTAACAAACTGCGCAATTCTTCGAGAAGATTGGATCATTGGGGGTTAGGCGAAGAACAATGGTAACGATGATATAGAGTGGCCTAGCGAAAAATAAAACTTTCATTACCTACGCACCGTTTCAGGTGAAATGTGTGGTGCTAAGAGAAAAAATACATTCTACTAGCTTCAAATAAAGTGAATTGTGATATTTTTATTAACTAATCGATATTAAAATTTTACATAAAGTCTCAGTGTTTCGTCGTCCGCTTATTTCATGTATTCAGTGGGTCTAAAAGTAAATTTAAATTTAACAATACAAACGATGTAAAAGCTTTTTAATAACTGATCGATGAAATAAATGATATATAAAGTGATTTCTGTTGTGCTCTTCTCGTAAGTATTTAGTTATAAGGCACTTTTGAGGTGTGAAATTTCTATATTACACGATCGTCCCTCCTTCATATAGAATAAATAGGGGTACGTCTTCCCGACCTCTGGATCAATATGTTGGGAAATAGAGACTGATGTAACTAAACTTTACGGGCTCCTCCACTTTTGTTTCTTACTGTACCCGACAGATAATAATAACATTGATAATATTTGGCGGAGGCAGGAACATAAAAACAGGAGAAAGCTGTAAAGATTAACATTGACTGATAGGATCAAACCAATGCCTTTCCAAACTTAAATAAGACTATAAAAACAGTTAGTCTAAAGAAATGGGATAGATATACGAAACTTTCCAATCAACAAGGGTCTTGGACAACTTCAGTAAATGTCATCGAGAAAACACTGAAGTTGTAGGCCAACTAACTACCGTAACGAATCAACGGGAATAATTATGGATGCGGAACCAGTTCTCTCTATGGAACACCTGCTGCAAGATATACGGAGAGACAAACATCTCTGGCCAAAGTATTTATCGCAAAGATTCACAGATAAAACTGTTTCCAACAAAATAAGCTATACTTAAATTTAATTCTGAATCACTACTCAAGGATGTTAAGCTTTATTACATGAACCTACCTGTTAAAACTTATATTCCACTTTTTAGACAATGCAAAAATTGCTGGTTTTATGGACACACATCATCCAATTGCAAATAATAAAAAAAAAGATGCGAAAAATGTAGTGAAAATCATAATGAAGGAATATGCAACAATGAAATAAAAATGTTTCCACTGTGAGCAACAGTATGAAATGGATTTCAAGGGTTGTTTAGAAAGAACTAGACAACAAGATATATCTAAAATATAGTAATTTTACGTTTCTCATTCACTGAGGCTACTAAGAAGATAATGCATTACCCTACCAATCAGAATAAGTCTTTCGCAGCAGCTGTTAGAAATTCAAATAATGAAAGACTCAAAAGGTCAAAACACAAAACTTTCTCACTCAAGTCAAAGCAAATCATACACTAACAGTCTTTCAGATGACACTCTCACGGGAAGGAAATGTAAAAGTCTTGACTGTACTACCATCAATTCAAATACATAAAATTCAGTTTTCAATTATCTACATTCGTTGGAACTTAAGAAGCGTATTACTGATAACAAACAAACAAAGAAAAAAAAGAAAAGCGTTGTTGAAAAGTAATAATCATCAGACAACAAAAACAGACGAAAACAAGGACACTTACTTAAGTGCATTAACAAAAACAAAAGAAGGCAATCAATACAAAACAACTCTGTGAAACAATGGTGCAGCCATTAAAGAGGACAACAATATGATGTCCCCTACATCAAATCAAGAACAATAAAAAGTCTACTAAAAAAACAGAACATCAAACAATGAAGTTTTCCATTTTGAAGAAATGAAACATAACAATCATCAAATCGATGAAAATACACACTACACAAACAAAAGACTCTCTAAGTATCAAGGAGCCATTACCAGCTTTCATAAGTCAATCAGATAATTAATCCTTGCACTAGCAAGGAACCGTTTTATTGAAAGCTATGAAGAAAATTTAAACAAACTAATTTCGAATATTGAACAAAGCCTAAATACATAAGTGAAAGAAACGAATAATAATAATAATAATAATAATAATAATAATAATAATAATAATAATAATAATAATAATAATAATAATAATAATAATAATAATAATAATAATATTTTAAGCAGTTTACTGGCAAGAACAACTTGACAGACACAAGTGCGCCAAGAATAATACAGAGTATAATATACAACAACAAAAGAAACGAGCTAAATACTTCAGTGATAATGAAAATAAAAGACAAACATTTAGTATTTGTAATCGTAAGAAAACATATAAAGATTACAAAAAAACTAAAATACAATGACAAATACATAACAATTTACAAAATAAATGTTTTATAAACGAAATACAAACAGAAAAATACATGCATAAACATATAAACTATGTATATAATGTACAAGTTCTGCTAGGGCAGGAGTAGGTACAACTAGATAGGGTAAATCAGATTCCGGAATCGACTCCCACTACCTTTTTATTATAAAATCCTCTATGATACAAAGGTATTTACAGTAATACTTCAATAATGCAAGTGCTCTAATATAAGGTACAAGGTAAGTACGGATGTTCCTTGACCTATCGGTCTCGAGAAGGAATCCTCAATAGCGAGCTACGTGAGGGGTTGTAGGACACGCTTTGCTCCACTGCAGTCAGAGGAGGTTAAGTTTTCCCGTCAAGGTTCCGCTGTAAGCCAGGTTGGGTTGTGGTTAGGATTGTCACGGATGGCAATACTGTTTATGCGTTTCGTTACTACTTTTTGTCATTATTAAGTTCCTAATGTTTCATTCCAATTACTCGCCCCCATTTTAAAGATATTCAACTTCAAGTTGTATACTATCCACAAGTTATAACGCTCATAAGTTATTTTTCACGTTTCAAGTTCCAGGATCCTTATCTCTTCTTCCTATCATCCATTGTACCTGAAACTTTGGTGATTTCCATATCTCATCATGCTCTCTCAAATGTGCTATGTCTGCAATGGATTTGCGCCACAACCAGCCTTACCCCTTCTTGTGAGATTTTAATTCATATGGTAGCCCCGCATAGCGTAGTTACTAATGCTCTCGCCTTCGGCGCGAGCGGTCCCGGAGCCGAAAAAGTATAAAACGCTTTTTCAGACCAATCACCCTGAATGAAGTTTTCCTGAGTTTTCCTCATTCCCATCAGGAAAATGCATGAGTGGTACCTAACTTATAGATTCCAAGCCGCTTCTTTCCTTCCATAGATGCCTTAAGCTCAGAATTTTAAATCCTAAATTCCCTTGAATTCATATAACACCATAAATGAGATATTTGTTCTTAAATACATCTTAAGGAAAGAGGGGAACTGCAATGTGGTTGATATCTTTGATAATTTATACGTAAATAATTTAATATAAATTTACAAAATCTATTGACATGTTTGTTGAATGCTTATCTCGTTTCCAGGAGAATTTTTATTCAATCTGTCCTCCTGACGGTTCTAACCAAAGCCTTCTTTTTGTACAGGAAATGAGTGTCGACAATGTATCTTTAATTAACACTGAAAGGCTGAGGATAATTCGTTTATTGTTCATTACGTCACAGACAGAATATGTTGACATATGAAGATTATTCTATGATGGCCATGAAAGCAGATTATTCTATGAAAGAATAAGTAAATATAGAATATTTAATTTTCTTTTCAATCTGGGCAATCAAAATATCTGCTGAAGCATTTCTCTTTTAATGCTTTACGTTTCGTACTCCACTCCTGTTTGTATTTATTTTGAAATTTCCCTGTATATGTACGTGGTTAGCGTATTTACCATGAAACATTTATCTCCCTTTGGAGTGTATATTTGGTTTAGAGCTAAATATTTAATGCGTCACGTTTCATTACCCCATTTAAATATTCCCTACAGTTGAATAACGTCTCATGCGGCCACATTGATAATGGATTAGAGATTAGAATTTCATTAATTTTTCACAAGCTTTTATTATTTAATTAATGCTCTACTAATTTAAATGATGAGTAAGTAAAACTATTTTAGTTTGTTTTAGAACTTACCTAATATATAGAAATGTAACTGATCTTGTTGGCGGTCGAACCAGAAAGAAAATGGTTGAATCGTTTGAATTCAATTTTGGATCATCATCTACTTCGAACTGGGTTTCCAGCATGCCACTCTTTCATTAAAACGTGCATTCTAAGGAGGGAGGGAGGGGTCAAAATTTATGCGAAACATTAAGTATCTCACTAGTCCGTCAAGTTACGTTAGGAAGGTGAAATTTCTCATTAAAATAGCTGGACACATGTCACAGCGTTTTTGAAAATTCCCGTTTTATGGGAGAAGGAGGATGCTTTATTCTCTCTTTGACTCTTGGGCACGGTGTCTCAGTGGTAGAGCTCTAGTACGAGAGGTCAATGGTTCGATCCCCGACCAAGTAATTTTGTGGTGGACAATATCGTATCCGTGGGTTTTCTCGGGGCACTCCCGTTTCCTCCAACTTTGTCATTCTACCAATTCTTCCATCATCATTCACTTGCTTTAATCATAGGATCCCTTAGCCAAAGCGGCACAATTGTGGTAAGATAAGAAAGAGTGAAGATATAAGAAATTCTTGTTGTACTGAATGCATTTCAGCAAAGATAAGGAATGAGATAGAAGATATTCTTGCGATACTGAATGCATTTCAGCAAAGATAAGGAATGAGATAGAAGATATTCTTGCGATACTGAATGCATTTCAGCAAAGATAAGGAATGAGATAGAAGATATTCTTGCGATACTCAATCCATTTCAGCAAAGATAAGGAATGAGATAGAAGATATTCTTGCGATACTCAATCCATTTCAGCAAAGATAAGGAATGAGATAGAAGATATTCTTGCGATACTCAATCCATTTCAGCAAAGATAAGGAATGAGATAGAAGATATTCTTGCAATACTGAATCCATTTCAGCAAAGATAAGGAATGAGATAGAAGATATTCTTGCGATACTGAATCCATTTCAGCAAAGATAAGGAATGAGATAGGAGATATCCTTGCGATACTGAATCCATTTCAGCAAAGATAAGGACGAAGATAGAATATATTCTTGCGATACTTGCAAGATGCACTTCACTTCCTTGCTATTTAACTAAATACTTATGCATGGTAATTTTAATATTAAATAATATATATTTAAGTTATGTTTATTATTTAGTCAGGCCTGACTCCATTTATATATATATACACACACAGGGTGTCCATAAAGTCCGTTGCCACCCCATGAGTAGTAGGGGCCCGCGTTGGCGCGAATGACTCATCCTCACTCTCTTTTATGACCGGGATTTTTGAAATTCGTTCCCTTTTACGGCTAAGATAAGTGCTTTGGTATCTCGATTCTGATTGGCTGAGAGAGGTCACGTGACTTTAGGCCCCGCCCAAGCGGGAAATTCAAACTTTCCAGGTCACGTGGTATGACGTCATGAGTCACCCTGCGGGGAAATCCCTCACCCGGGATTTTTAATGTTCGTTTCCTTTTACGGGTAAGATGTGTGTTTCTGATTGGTTGATAGCTGTCACGTGATTTTAGACCATGCGATATTTGAAATTCGTTCCCTTTTACGGGTAAGATGAATCCTTTGGTACCACGATGCTGATTGGTTGATAGAGGTCACGTGATCTTAAGCCCTGTGACTTGAAATTCGTTTCCTTTTTTACGAGTAAGATGAGTGCTTTGGTACCTCGATTCTGATTGGCCGACAGAGGTCACATGATCTTAGACCCGCCACACGGTGAACAGAATACGTGGGAAAACCCCTCACTCATTTGTTTCCATTTTTACGGGTAAGATGATTGCTTTGGTACCACGATGTTGATTGGTTGATAGAAATCGCATAATTTTACATCCCACCCCAATGCTAGACATTCAGAGTGCTATGACGGCGATCCACCCTAGACCTGGATTTTAGAATTTTGTTCCCTTTTTATGGTTATCCTTAAAGTTCCCATGAAGGGTTCAACCTCCTCCTTAAATAACCCTTTTTGGGTATCATGATATTGTACTGAAGTTTACATTAAATATTATCATTCTCTTTGGCAGATAAGATGCTTACCAGCTTTCTTACCTTGATGGAGATCTTGTCCTTGAATTAGTAGCCTATGTCTCTGGAAGTAACAATGGTGAAAGAGGGGTGTCGCTTGTAGATTTCTTATAACACATTGTTGTGAGTTTAAGCGATTTTTTAAACGCTCAGTAAGCGCTTCATTAATGGAAACAGTGTTGCCAGATTTGTCTTACCGAAACTGCTCCGATTCTTTTCGAAACGATTCCGCAGAGTGCAAGAAATTTTAAACTAAATTTTTTCGAACTAAAAAATTTTAAACAAAAATTTTCAAACAAAAAATTTTCGAACTAAAAATTTTGAAACAAAAATTTCAAAAAAAAATTCGAACTAAAAAATTTAAACTAAAAACTTTCGAACCAAATTTTCAAATCAAAAAATTTTCGAACTAAAAAAAAATTAAATTTTGAACCCCTAAAAAAATCGAACTAAAAAAAAATTAAAAATTTTCGAACGAAAAAAATATTTTAAACTAAAAACTTTCGAACTAAATTTTCAATTCAAAATTTTTCGAACTAAAAATTTTTTTAAAAAATTTCGAATCAATTTTTAAAACAAGTTTTGAACTAAAGATGTAAACCACATTTGAAAATTTTCAAATCAATTTTTTTTGAACTAAATTAAAAACCAAATTTTGGACACTATAAAATTCTTTAATTAATTTTTTCGAACAAAATCGTGTAAACCAAATCTTGGATATATTTTCCACCTTAAATTTTCAAGATTACCATGATTTGAAAACAAGTGTTCAAGGTTTCAAGAAATAATAAAACATATTTTTTTTTTCAACTTGTATTTTAATGAAAGGTATGTGCTTTTCTCATACAAGGTGATTAACATAATAAATACAGGATCTAATTAATGAATATGTTGGACGTGTCATCATCTTCGAATCTTGTAGACGTATCCTGTAAAGAAAAAGAAGAAACAACGGATTACTTTATGAATTTCTTTTTTTCTGAAACAATAAAAATGAGTCAATATTGATAAGAGAGAAATAGAACTTACTCGTAAATGATGGATCTGTTTAGGCTCATCTTCATCCTCGGGTACGAGATGACAGCATTTCTTCCACTGATGGATGTTTATGAACTCTTCTGGGTACTGCATTTTTTTCTAGGTGTTGCTGCTTTATGGTCAAGATTTCCCCTTGGGTACGAGATGACTACATTTCTTCCACTGATGGTGATGTTGATGGTTTATGAACTCTTGTGGGTACTTCATTTTTTCTGGGTGTTGCTGCTTTATGGTTAAGGAGTGGAAAAAGGAAAAGGAAAAAGAAATGGCGGCCTCATTGGGTGTTTACAGTTTTTTCTTCTTCATCTTCTTTTTCCAGTTCCATCTTCTGTTTTTTTTAACATACCCGTACGGAACCGTATCATAGGAATTGAGTTCTTTAAATCGACGTTTTGTGTACTGGATGCTGTACATTTTTTCTTCTTTGCGTGTGACGATGGTATGGTCTTTGGTCCTGCATATTTTATGGGGGATAGTGATGGTGACTTGTCCACGGCATTGATTTGTAATCATTTCTTTTAGCGTGTTGAAATTTAATTGTTGTCCTGCATTGTAGTTTAATGTAAATCCTCTAATTTTACATATGTAGCTGGTGACGTTGGTATCCGGATTGTATATTTCTAGGCTGTAATTTTTCGGCCCTCCACTGACAAATGTCTTGATGTATGCTCGTGGTCCATAAGACTCCATCTCGTCCGATAAGCATCCCAAGTACGTTGAAGGTTCAATGGTTGGCTCCCCGGGCTTCTCCGTAAATATCACAGAATCCGTGTCGAAATATAAAACACGTTCCTGCAACATTTCCAGGTACTTGTACAATTCCAGACGTGCCTGACATGTTGTAAATGCACCTAACACGACATTGGTGTTTCGGTTTTGAACAGGCACATGTTCATTGTACTCCCAGAACGCATACAACATCGTATCATTGATGGGTACAATTTGATGGAGTTTAATGTCGGGGGAAGTGAGTTTTTCATAAAATTCTTCCGGCCGATCAATAATTGTGGTCTGGCTAAAGTTTGTACGCTGGCAAAGCTTTCCCCATAATGAGTTAACACAAAGCTTAGATAAGCTTCTTCGTGCAGGATTATTTTCAATTTTGGTCGGATCCAATGCAATACCTTCACGCTCCAGGACGGTTTGTATAAATTTTGATTTGTCTTCTTCGGTGACACAGGAACTGGGCCAGCCAGAAGCTTCCATTTTCGATTTCAAAAACGTATTGATATATTCCGTGAACAAGCCACCTGTTTTCGTGATGGGATCATATTGTTCAATGTCATAATCCCAAATTTCAAAGATTTCCACTGGTTGATATCCTAATTCTATTGCTTTCTGTATTTCATATGATACCCATGTTCCAGTGAGGCAGCGCTCCTGATCGTTGTGCGTACACGTTGCTGTAGGGTCTGGGTTCATTTCTTCGGCACATGCAGCACACAGTGGAAACAATAGTTTCTTGTTACATCGGTAAGGCAGGAGACCATGATATAGATGGCGACTTGGTAATATCGTCATTTTGATCAGACCATTGACTTTATTTATTGGTGGTATATTTTCATCACCCTGTAGATAAATTCTAGGATGACCTACAGGGTATTTAGCACACTTATTGATGTAAGGATAAAGTGAAACAATATCGAAATATTTTATTACTTCTCCTGCTTTTTCGTCGACTTGGTGGTACAATTTCACGCAATTGGTCCTTCCTCCAAAAAAGCTATCTCTTGGATTTAATGGTCTGCGGTTCATGTACGGGTGATTCTTCAGATACGTCGCCATTGCAGGATTTTGTTTTAAGAACTGATTAAATTCGCACTCCCACATTTCATGTACAATGTACCCCAATTCACACAGTCTTGCATTTTTGCGTTGCGTTCGTTCATAACGGAATTCCATGGTGTCTTCTGGATTGCCATAGATGGGCTGATTACGACCTGTAGTAATACATACTTTACACCCGTGATAAAAGCAGCCAGCATGCTCGTAGACGTGCTCCTCTAACGTCTCAGGATCTTGGTAGTAGCCATCAACATGGAATCCCGCAATAAACACTTCTTTTTGTCGGGCCGCATGTAAGATTTGTTTTCCTTCGCTTTTTTCAATGTAGGCCAGCCATTGCATTGGAGCGATCGATTGCGTACTTCTCCATCGATAGCCATGTGCCGGTAGAATTCCAATGGTGTTGGGTTTAAGGAAATTCCGGCGGAATACTAAATTGGAAGCACTGGCAATCGTGATCGTCTCCAAGAAGGGATTCACTTTGGTTTCTGTTTCAAATGACGTCATAAACGAAACGCATGCTTGTCGCAGTACATTGACATCTTGATACAATACTTGAGAATTTCTTTCTGAAAATCAAACGTGTCATTACGATGATCGTTGTACCACTGCATGAACTTGTTCCTGTCTTCGAAGGCCATTTCATCTGCACCATAATACTTTGTTTCTGGAAGTGGTCCAATATACGATTGATTCTCCTTGGTGTTGAAGAAATGTGGGAAGTAGCCTTTGGTTGCGGGTAAATTGAACGCTTTTGACAATTTACTTAATGCCATAGGTAGGAAGTTCAAAGAGTCAATGAACGTCAGATTATTCAACGTTAAACTCAGTATCTTGGTCCCATTTAATATGACGTCTCCATTGGCATTGTTCTACCATGGTCTTTAGGATAAAATGTCCATCGTATCCCTTCGCGTTGTGCGCGACACAGAAAATCCTATTTATATTGGGACGACGTTCCAGCAAGTACTGGAGAAAATTATAAACTGAATCCTCTCCTTGGAAAATATGCTGGCGCTGACCACACGTATTGCAAGACTGCTGGATATTATTGTTTTCAATACATGCATAACATACTTGTTGTGCAACCAATAAATTTGGAATGTGTACATACGTATTATCGCCAATATTCGTGTCCTGCATAGATTCTATATCATAGAATATCAATAAGGCTTTCTTTGCGTGCATGAGTGAAGGAACACCAGGTTTCAAGCATTGTCGATCGGGAAGCATAAAACATTGATGCGATCCCGGAACAATCTTCTTACAAACATTGCAAAAGATCTCATTACAATCATGAAGGCGTTGTCCACTTCGTACAAAAGAATATACTCTGTAGCATCTAGTACATTGCTTCACCATTTTGCATACAGGTTCCCCTTGATGATATACAATATTACGATGATTGTTAAAACATTCTTCGCCATAAAATTGACGATTGCAGTCGTTGCACAGCACTAGCGTTTGATTCTTATCGCATAGAGGTTTCTGTAGACATTTGGAGCACGTTACAGGACAATTTTTCACATGTCTGTTACGATGATCATACTTTTTATGGCACGCTTCACAGTAGAACTTGGTTGCAAAACAAGCAGTTAAAGATTGAATGATGTCAAAATGTCCAGCCAAACAAATCAAATTTATGGGAGTGCGATTTTCATCGTTGGGCCCCTCGTACATGATATCATGGCCTGTGAAACTGGTATACACAGTAATTTTATATTCTTTGAGGTATGCCTGGAATTGCCGAATTTCATTTACACTGGCACCATGATCCAAATTGACTCCTGCATTTGAACATAACGCATCAACTTCATCGTCCACAATACATTTCGATTGGCGTTGATATTGCCAATATCGTTGCATATCTACATTCTTGTATGCCTTCAGGCCAATAGCAATAACAAGGGCGTACGCCAGGCACCTTGAATCTTGATTTTTTACACGTACAATCCCTCGCTTGGTACGTAACAATTCTTCATTTTGAAGTACTCCTTGCCGCAAACCACCACCATAGCCACGTGGAATATCCACACGATGGAAATGAACGGTGAATGGCTCGTGCAGGAGAAATGCATTGTTACTTTGTAAAACTCTTTCGAACGAGGCCCACATCGTTTCCAGAGTCAGGTTTCGGGCTTGGCGAAAACTCACCCAAAACGGTTTATTGGTATTCCGTGGCGATATTACCGATAAACCAACCATCGCCTCATCGTCGACATTGGCTAACAAATGGTCCAGCATTGCTTGGAAACTGTTATGTACATACTGTATGGTATCGGTTCCTACGGGTGGTGCGTTGAATTGAATTTCGAGCATTCTACCTTCAATGTTAAATCGTCTATAATGACGAGTGATTTCATTGCGAACAGTAAAACCCGATTCGGCCATGGTTAAAAATGAAAACAAACAAACAGGTACGGTAAAACAAATATGTAATGGGAAAAAAGGAATTGTGCAGTGTGAATTTACTACAAAAGAAAAGAAGAAAGAAAAATCTTAATCATCTGATAAACAGGAAATCATAACATTCATGATAAATTCTTAACTAAGTAATTCATGTAAAGGTCCTGAGTTTGATTCCTGGCGGTGACGTTCAGAATCTCATTATGAAAGCACGTGTACTAGAAATCAAAGTTTTTTTAAATAATTATGTTACTGAAATGAGTGTTTTATTGTCGTCAAACTCGAGACCATTACATCAGCATGTAACTGACCTATCATTCTATAGTGATAAAAAGAATGCATGAAATGAATGAATGTTTTAACAGTACTGAGATGTGACAAAGTACGCGTAAGCATTTTTTTTCCACTCACAACGAGCTTTAAATGATGTGTTTGCAAGTTGAAGAGATTCACCAAGCATTAACGATACACATACGTAATTGTCAAAACAAAATCTGTATAGTGTATTTTTTTTATTATTGTGACTAAGCGGTTAGCGTACAGGGTTCGGACGTGGAAGTCCCTGGTTCAATCCTCGGTGGGTTTGCTTTTCACGTCGGGGGCATGTCAAGCCTTTTCTGTAATTTAATATTCTCACGCGTTATCATACATTCTTTTCAAAACTAAGCTAAATGGTTGACGTACACACCTCATAATACATAAACGTACATAAATCGTCTATAATGACGAGTGATTTCATTACAAACAGTAAAACCCGATTCGGCCATGGTTAAAAATGAAAACAAACAAACAGGTACGGTAAAACAAATATGTAATGGGAAAAAGGAATTGTGCAGTGTGAATTTACTACAAAAGAAAAGAAGAAAGAAAAATCTTAATCACTTGATAAACAGGAAATCATAACATTCATGATAAATTCTTAACTAAGTGATTCATGTAAAGGTCCTGAGTTTGATTCCCTGGCGGTGACGTTCAGAATCTCATTATTAAAGCACGTGTACTAGAAATCAAAGTTTTTTAAAAAATAATTATGTTACTGAAATGTGTGTTTTATTGCTGTCATACTCGAGACCATTGCATCAGCATGTAACTGACCTACCATTCTATAGTGATAAAAAGAATGCATGAATGAATGAATGTTTCAACAGTACTGAGATGTGATAAAGCACGCGTAAGCATTTTTTCTACTCACAACGACCTTTAAATGATGCGTTTGCAAGTTGAAGAGATTCACCGAACATTAACGTAACACATACGTAATTGTCAAAACAAAATCTGTATAGCGTTTTTTTTTATTATTGTGACTAAGCGGTTAGCGTACATGCTTCGGATGTGGAAGGCCCTGGTTCAATCCTCAGTGGGGTTTGCTTTCACACATCGGATCGCTGTCAAGCCTTTTCTGAAATGTAATATTCTCACGCGTTATCATACATTCTTTTCAAAACTAAGCTAAATAGCTGACGTACACACCTCTGGCCCAGGTTCAATCCCGGGTGGTTGTTCGAATATCACGTTAAGCTGAAGGGGACGCTAATGCTTTCAAAGGGTATCGAACCATATTATTCTCGGGCATAGTTTCTGAAATTTTGTAATGCATTCTTTTCAAAACTAAGCGCACACATTTTCTGGCCATGGTTCAATTCCCGATGGGAGTTCACATTCAACATTAAGCTGAAGGGACGCTAAACCATATCATTTATCGTGCTTACTTCTAATGTGTGGGGTACCTGATTCGTACTCCCACTTTCCCATTCCACTAATTCCTTCATAGCATAAATATTTCGTACTAAAAGTAAAACACTGTATTCGTGATCCGCCCACAAATATAAAATAAAAATGATTTTCGAATCTTGTGTGAAAAATAAAATCTCACTGAACTTACCTCAAATTCAATGAACAAAAAGTCGGTGCAGTAAAACTTCTTAAATGAAGACACTTCGAAAAAACAAACCTTCTCACTCGATAGTTGAGAGCGGTGTAGGATTTGAAAAATGAAATTTAGATTTTTATTTAGGTCGCTATGAAAACGACGTCATCATCAACCAATCAGAAACGAGGAAATTTATAAAATGACATCACAACGAACCAATCAAAACGCTCGCTGCTTTTGTCATGAATCACGAACGAAAACGATGTGTAACAATCGATCGTGACGTCATTCACGTTTCTCAATAGTTACAACATCTAGTATCATGACATCATCCCAAAATGCTTTTTGCCAGGATCATGTCACTACTTGTCGTAAATTGTGACAACATTTCATTTTTCCTCATATTCCATACGAAAATATCAATGTTTCTTTTTTCATGAATCATGCTGACACGTTCGTAGTAAAACAAAAGTAATACCATCCGCTGACGTTTGCATTTTCAATCATATGTACTTCTATGTCTACACACAAAAAAGTCTATCAGCATTTTATTTTAGTCCACATTACACTGTCAGATTTATTTTCTTAAAATATATGTGTATCCTTTTCAAGAACCATGGTTCGTAACCCACCAAGCACGATTAAAACCGAATTCATTCATAGCTAAACGGTTAGCATACACATCTTTGGTTTGAAAGACCTGAGTTCGATTCCTGGAGAAACATTTCTTAGGATTTTTCTAAAACTTGGTTTAAATTTCTAGTTCGAAAATTTTAAAAGTTTAGTTCGATAAAAAGTTTGATTTGAAAATTTTTAGATGTGATTTACATCTTTAGTTCGAAACTTTTGTTTTTAAAAAATGTTTTAGTTGGACAAAATTTTGTTTCAATTTTTTTTAGTTCGAAATTTTTTTTTTGGGTTCGAAAATTTTAAAAGTTTAGTTCGATAAAAAGTTTGATTTGAAAATTTTTAGATGTGATTTACATCTTTAGTTCGAAACTTTTGTTTTTAAAAATGTTTTAGTTCGACAGAATTTTGTTTCAATTTTTTTAGTTCGAAAATTTTTTGTTTGAAACTTTTTTTGTTTCAAAATTTTTAGTTCGAAAATTTTTTGTTTGAAAATTTTTGTTTAAATTTTTTAGTTTTGAAATTTTTTTAGTTCGAAAAAATTTTTAGTTTAAAATTTCTTGCACTCTGCGGAACCGTTTCGAAAAGAATCGGAGCAGTTTAGGTAAGAAAAATCTGGCAACACTGTTTCCATTAATGAAGCGCTTACTGAGCGTTTAAAAAATCGCTTAAACTCACAACAATGTGTTATAAGAAATCTACAAGCGACACCCCTCTTTCACCATTGTTACTTCCAGAGACATAGGCTACTAATTCAAGGACAAGATCTCCATCAAGGTAAGAAAGCTGGTAAGCATCTTATCTGCCAAAGAGAATGATAATATTTAATGTAAACTTCAGTACAATATCATGATACCCAAAAAGGGTTATTTAAGGAGGAGGTTGAACCCTTCATGGGAACTTTAAGGATAACCATAAAAAGGGAACAAAATTCTAAAATCCAGGTCTAGGGTGGATCGCCGTCATAGCACTCTGAATGTCTAGCATTGGGGTGGGATGTAAGATTATGCGATTTCTATCAACCAATCAACATCGTGGTACCAAAGCAATCATCTTACCCGTAAAAATGGAAACAAATGAGTGAGGGGTTTTCCCACGTATTCTGTTCACCGTGTGGCGGGTCTAAGATCATGTGACCTCTGTCGGCCAATCAGAATCGAGGTACCAAAGCACTCATCTTACTCGTAAAAAAGGAAACGAATTTCAAAAGTCACAGGGCTTAAGATCACGTGACCTCTATCAACCAATCAGCATCGTGGTACCAAAGGATTCATCTTACCCGTAAAAGGGAACGAATTTCAAATATCGCATGGTCTAAAATCACGTGACAGCTATCAACCAATCAGAAACACACATCTTACCCGTAAAAGGAAACGAACATTAAAAATCCCGGGTGAGGGATTTCCCCGCAGGGTGACTCATGACGTCATACCACGTGACCTGGAAAGTTTGAATTTCCCGCTTGGGCGGGGCCTAAAGTCACGTGACCTCTCTCAGCCAATCAGAATCGAGATACCAAAGCACTTATCTTAGCCGTAAAAGGGAACGAATGTCAAAAATCCCGGTCATAAAAGAGAGTGAGGATGAGTCATTCGCGCCAACGCGGGCCCCTACTACTCCATGTATCTTCGAATCGACTGCCAATATGAGAAAACGCAAAAACACGTCCGCATTATTTTAAGGGGGTTAAATTTTAAGCTATAAGGATGGAGCAGATAAATTTTGAGTAAAGATAAGGATGGAAATAGAAGAGATTCTTACGATAATGAATCCATTTCACTAAAGATAAGGATGGAGAGAGAAGATATTCTTGCTATAATATATCCATTTCACCAAAGATAAGGATGGAGATAGAAGATATTCTTACGATAATGAATCCATTCCATCAAAAACAAGGATATAAGAATGAAGATAGAAGATATTCTTGCGATACTGAATTCATTTCACCGAAGACAATGGCGGAGGTACAAGATATTCTTGCGACACTGAATCCATTCACCAAAAGTAAGGATGGAAATAGAAGATATTCTTGTTATACTGAATCCATTCACCAAAAATAAGGATGGAGATTGAAGATATTCTTGCGATACTTTATCCATTTGATTAAAGATAAGGATGGAGTACAAGATATTCTTGTGATACTGAATCCATTTCACCAATGATAAGGGTCCAGATGGAAGATATTCTTGCTGTACTGAAGAATCCATTTCAGCAAAGATAAAGTTGAAGATATTCTTCCGGTACTGAATCCATTTCAACAAAGATAGAGGTGGAGATGGATATTCTTGCGATACTGAATCCACAACCAGAACACCGCTTCTCGTTATTTGTGACCGCTTTTTTATATGTGACGAGAAGTGTTGAAATAAGAAGTTATAGACTTCTACCACTTCCGGTTTGAATAAACGGATAGAGTTGAAGATGAAACATTACTCTGGAATGCTGAATTCAAATCGAAAAGTCCATTTTTCTTGCTATTTCTTACCGATTTTGATCTGTGGTGGTCAGCATTGAAACCGGAAGTCCAAGTAGATTTCTACAATTACTGGCTTTCGAAGAGGGATGAGGATGAACGCAAAATTTGTTTTTGGGGTGCTGAGTCTATTCTGAAAATAAACGCTTTCTTGCCAATTGTTAATATTTTAGTACTATAATGATCAACGTTGGAATCGGAAATACTTTATTTCTACCACTTCCGGTTTGAATAAAGAGCTAGGATAGAAGATGGAATTTATATCTTGGCACATGAAATCGGTATCAGAAGAGGAATTTTCCGTTATATTTTACCGTTTTAGCTTTAGCACCTGTCGACAGACGGACGAAGATACACAGCCATACTATAGGGACTTTTCACACTTAGGCCATCAAAACAAAGTTTGCAAATCTAATAGTAATAATATTTTTTTTAAAAAAGTTTACCAATATATTAACTTTAAAGGTCGAACGAGATTGCAACTCTGATTGGGAGAAGCAAAGTCGCATCACGATTGGAGGCACGGTATCGATTTGGCAACAGTGCACACCTCTCTCCCAACTCCCTGTGGGATTTATCCTGCTAAAACTCGGGAGTTACGCTAATACAACATTACTTGCTTGTACACACCAAACTGCAAAGTGTGAGATGTCAATTAGCTCGGAAATTCGTTTTTGCTTTCGTGGTTTTCGCGATTCGCTTTTGTTTTCTAGTCTCCCTCTCCTTCCCTTATTCCCTTTAGCAATGTGCTTTTTCCTGTTTTTTCTGTATGTGTATGTGTGTGTGTGTGTGTTCAAATTAGAGCGAAAAAAACTCTCTACTGTAACACAACTTTAATGCTCTCGCAAATGGAACCCTATTAATGAAAAAATAACGCAGTTTAAACTGCTAAGATATATGTAATCTATACAGGACATGAGATAATGGGCACAAATGTATGTCAGTATGTGATTCTGAGCTGCAAATGCATCGAAATAATTGTAAACATGCCCATTTTGAAGCTCCAATCCTGACAAAATAAGTCTTACTGGAAAGCTAATCCGTGAAAAAACTAATTTTTCTTTTTCTGTTGTTTGATTGGTAAAAGTATTCATTTATTGTGTACAAGAATCATATTAGTCGTTTTGATTTTGCATATCCAAGAAACACTAATATTTCAATAAATCACTAATATTTAACTAATTTGGCAAATTAGATTTATGTTGTTCCTTGATATTTACACGATTTGTTGGCTATGGGTGTCCACACTCGCTATGCATGGTATGGAAAGCATTAGAGAATGACTATGTCCGTCTTAACTCTGGTATGCATAGTATGGGAAGCATTATAGAACGGTTATGGCCGTCCACACTCTGCTATGCATGGTGTGGGAAGCATTATAGAGCGGCTATGTCCGTCTTAACTCTGGTATGCATAGTATGGGAAGCATTATAGAACGGCTATGTTCGTCCAAACTATGCTATGCACGGTATGGGAAGTATTATAGAACGGCTATGTCCGTCCAAATTATACTATGCATGGTATGGAAAGCATTAGAGAATGACTATGTCCGTCTTAACTCTGATATGCATAGTATGGGAAGCATTATAGAACGGTTATGGCCGTCCACACTCTGCTATGCATGGTGTGAGAAGCATTATAGAGCGGCTATGCCCGTCTTAACTCTGGTATGCATAGTATGGAAAGCATTATAGAACGGCTATATTCATCTGTCTGTCGACAGGTATTAAACCAAAAACGGATAGCGACAGCGACAAGCTTTATTCTCCTTTCTCATATTTGTGTATGTGAATCGATTCAGCATCCCAAAAATATAATCCATCTCCACCCTTTTATCGCTATACTAATAAAACCGGAAGTGGTAGATATCCTCGAGCACTTCTGTCTTCAATATTGAGCTTCATACAGCGAAAACTGTGACAGTAAGAAATGTTTTTTTATATGCATTTAGCATCCCAAGGATAAGTTTCGTATCGACAATAACTCCTATATTCAAACCGGAAATGGCGGAAGTGGTAGAGGTTTGGTTTCAACACTGATCATCATAGTGAAAAACCAATAATACTCGTTGATAGCGAGAAGCAGTACTTCAATACAGATGCAGACCTCAAGAATGGATTTTAGTATAGTGTACAAGTGTCATCACGGACCCTTGTATCTTGCATTCTATCACCAATAGCTTATGTGGGTAATGAACGATAGTGATAAATGCCAGGTACATTTTTCTTTGCAACATAAGGTAACCAATGATCAGTGGCTAAGTCGGTAAATATTTACGGACAAAACTACTTCTACATCAGTGGTCATATGAATATCCATAATGCAATCATTTGGATTAATTGATTGATTGACTGAGATTTAATGGGAACGTCAGGCAATCATTTGGAGAACGAAAAATTAACACATCTACGAAATCGAACTAATGAACACTAAAGGAAACGTATGGTGTGGCGTTACCCATTAGAAAGTATATGAGAGTGAGTTTTTTCTCTTTTAGAAAAACACTGTTTTTCGTACCACAATGAAAACAAGGGCCATGGTGGCTCCTTGGTAAAGCCTCTGGTGGTAGGGGTTACTGATTCGATCCCAGACCAAGTGAGTTTGTGGTGGTCAACATCGTGTCCGTGAGTTTTTCTCGAGGTTTTCCCGTCTCCTCTTACATTCTCATTCCACAAATTCTTCTCTTATTATTCACTTTCATTGTGTGGGATCTAAAACTAGAATTTTTTTTCATTTTTACAATTATAGCAAGTTGCTGTTCCAAATAACATGATTTTTACACTGGGCAGTCTCTGAGTGGATTCAGTGTAGTGAGTGGATTTTACACTGAGTGGATTTTACACTGGATTCCTCAATGCAATGCAGAACGATTAGTGATATGGCGTGTAGACTCCTTACCTTGGCCCCCCAAAAATCATCAGAACTGATACCGTCAGATACTTTTGTGTGAGAATACGTTAAGTTACAATTATATAACCACAAAAAAATCAACGATCTATTGTAGATCACAGAGATGTTTGCACAAAACAAGCCAGAAATCCACATAACCTGTCCACCAGATATGAAGATCTTTCAAGTTTAACGGCCTACGATTATGTCCATTAGGTTAAGGGAGATGATTAAAGCAAGTGAATGATGATGGAATAATTGGTAGAATGAAAAGTGGAAGGGAACGGGAGTAAACCGAGAAAACCCACGGGTACGATATTGTCCACCACAAATTTACTTGGTCGGGGATCGAGCTAGGAACCCTGTACACAAGATACAAGCGCTCTATCCCGTTTGCCAAGTCTACCCTTGCTGGACATGTAGAGGACTAGATTGCATCACAAAAATATTGCAACCTTTGTATGTAACCGTATCAAGGTATGAGACCCTAAATGAACCGGTTTTATGTTCTGCACATATTTTATATTGTGACATTTCTAATGGATCACGGTGTGTACTAAGTCTGCATTTCTAAGTTCCCTCCCTTACTTCTGCAATGGATCAGGCTTACTTGACACAACCGGTATCTTTTATCATTAGAATAGAGTGTAATGAAATATCTTTATAATAAAGACATTATTGTCTCCATCAACCAATATTAGATTAGGCTAGATCCTGGCTTTGGTTAAAACATTCAGGGTAAGATCTCCCTTTAGTAGTCTATGTTACGCATAATTAAGGATATTATGCAATGGAGACTGGGAATTCAATAGTCCTCTTTTCAGGGTCTATCAGTCTTCAACTGAAAATGGAAGTTAAAATCTAATAGAATTACTCTACAATCAATAAGTAATAATAATAATAATAATGATAATAATAATAATAATAATAATAATAATAATCATAATCATAATCATAATAATAATGTGTTAGATCTGTAAAGTGAAAATTGAATCCAATTGATAGCAATATCGTTTGTCTTTATAGGAGTGTTGATCAAGTTTACCTGAATGTTCAACCCAATTAGACCCAAGTAGCGTTACACTTCGGGACAAAGACAATGTTACGTCACATTTTCTGACCTTCTAGTAAACTGGAAATGTCTCGAGGGAAGAAAATGGTATGTCACTTTTTTTTAACTTTCTAGTAAACTTGAAATTTCTCTGGGGAAGACTATGGAATATCTCATTTTCTGACTTTCCAGTAAACTGGAAATGTCTCAGGGAAAGATAATGGTGTGTCACAATTTCTGACTTTCTACTAAACTGGAAATGAATCTGGGGAAGACAATAGTATGTCATATTTTCTTACTTTCCAGTAAATTGGAAATGTGTCAGGGAAAGACAATGATAAATCATATTCTCTGACTTTCCAGTAAACTGGAAAGGTTTCTGGAGAAGACAATGATATGTCACAATTTATGACTTTTCAGTAAACTGGAAATGTTTCTGGGGAAGACAATGGTATGTTATATTTTCTGACTTTCCAGTAATCTGGAAATGTATTTAGGAGAAACAATGGTATATCACATTTTTCTGACTTTTCAGTAAACTGGAAATGTCTCTGGGGAAGAAAATGGTATGCCATATTTTCTGACTTTCCAGTAAAATGGAAATGTTTCTGAGGAAAAACAATGATATGCCACATTTTCTGACTTTCCAGTAAACCGGAAATGTCTCGAGGAAACACAATGTCATGTCATATTTTCTGACTTTCTACTAAACTGGAAATGTCTCTCGTGAAGACAATGGTATGATGCATTTTCTGACTTTTCAGTAAACTGGAAATGTCTCTGGGAAGACAATAGCATGACACATTTACCAACTTTCCAGTAAACTGGAAATGTCTTTGAGGAAGACAATGGTGTGACATTTTCTGAGTTTCCAATAGAACTGGAAATGTCTCTGGGGAAGACAGTGGCATGTCACATTTTCTGACTTTCCAGCAAACTGGAAATGTCTTTAGGTAAGACAATGATATGACATTTTCTGACTCTCCAGTAAACTAGAAATGTCCTTGGGGAACACAATGGTACATCACATTTTCTAACTTTCCAGTAAACTGAAAATGTCTCTGAGAAAGACAATGGTATGCCACATTTTTTGACTTTCCAGTAAACTGGAATTGTCTTGGGGGAAGAAAATGGTATATCACACTGCGGAAGACAATGGTGTGCCACATTTTCTGATTTTCCAGTAAGCTGGAAATTTAAGTTCAACAATGAAATGCTAAGACATATATCAAAAAAAGCTTCTCCAGTCATATGCAAAGTCAAATTACCTACATATTGTTCTGTGGTGTAATCCAAACTCATTCTACCCAATTACTCAATTTCCCGGAAGTGCCGATTACCATTGTCTTCCACCGAGCCGCTCATATTTATAATAGAAAATTGAAATGAAATTTCTAATTTCATATCCCGTGGTTATTCCCCTTTTGACTGAAAGTGAGACTGAATGGTTATGAAATAATTAGTGGAATGACAGTGAAGGAGGAAACGAGAGAACCCGGAGAAAACACATGGACATGTTATATATATTTACTGCTATACGCGTTGTATATATAGTATACTTCCTGTGTATAAAGTAGGACAGTCACGTTCTGACAGATAAAACTGTGTAACACAGCGAATGTAATGGGACGAAATAGCCGTATAAATGGAGTTACCTTAGCTAAATGGTTTTTGATTCTATCACCCATTTCTTGATGACATACGTGAAGATATAAACCTGCCCTTCTCCTTAACCTCCTGTTATATAAAAAAAAGAAATATGTTCCATTACCTATCCTTTCTTACTTTAGTTCAGTTCAAAACGGTCTTTCGCAAAGAGAATAATAAATAAGGGAAGGACACAAAGGTCGCATTGGGGGAAATAACGATATTACATACACACACACTCTCTAAACATACATGTATACACACTGAACTGCTTTTGTTTCATTGGCAAATGAGAGGGAGAGGGCGGTTGAAAAAAAGTACCAGTTTGGAAAGCCCGTAAGGCCAATTAGAGAGGACCTCGAAGTCATCTATTACCCTTCCTGAAGCCATAACCACCGACATCATTACAACCACTAGACCAATTCGTGACAGGAAAAGTTATGGTAGAACCCCTTCGTGCTTTTAACCTTCCAGGAGCGCTCTCAACATTGGCTCCCTCCCCCTCTCTTCCTCCTATGCACACATACACTAACTGCCATTCCAGCAGCCTACGCATTTGAAGTCTCCCAGGAAATGATTCATGAGTATTTTTAGGCCACTTTTTTTCATTTTTCTCTCTCTTTTCCATAAATGAAGGTCAAAATTGGTAGTATATGGATAGAAATGATGTGATCGAGTGGCATTCGAAAGTTTCCATAAACTTCAAGTTACTAGCTTAGAAAATATTTTATGTAATGCTCTGTCTATAACCTTTTCGTTTGACGGTTTCATTGGAATATGGAAAGTATTTCGTGTGTCACTGTTAGGAGTATTTGGTGTAATTGTTAGGAAAAGAAAACAGTTATAGATACAATCTACTAGTTAACAATTGATTTAACAGTAGATTCAATACATTAAATAAACAAGCAATCTGATGTAACACAATAAAAAACTATCCATTGGCAACGAACGGCGTAATTTCTAAAGCCACAATCACTTGTTTTCTTAGATTTTCTCAAAACCTACGCATCAGAATTTACTTTAAAGTAATTCATTTTGTTCAGCTCAATGTGATCTTCCGATTGATATACAGGGTGGCCACGAAGTCTCGTTACTCCTTGATAAATGCTAATGTAAGTTTTCCCGTTACTCCATGATAAATGCTAATGTAAGTTTTCCCGTTACTCCTTGATTAATGCTAATGTAAGTTTTCCCGTTACTCCTTGATAAATGCTAATGTAAGGTTTCCCACTATTTCAGATTGTGTGAACGATGGCTGATACTTCCAGTTACACTATTGAAGAATGTGTTATTGCAAGTTGTTGGGTGCATGAGAAAAACCACACAGATAAGACACTGGCAGAAGTGCGGGCAGACTTTCGGACAAGTTTTCAACGAGATCCTCCCATGAAACAAACACTTTTACGATGGGAACAGAAACTATTTGCCACAGGAAGTGTAAAGGACAAGGAAAGAAGTGGCAGACCGTTCAGACGAGCAGAAAGAACCATGTCGTTTCATCGCGGCGTCCGTGGAGAGATCGCTGCAGAAGTAAGCGATCTGTGGAACTGGGTATACCCCGGTCGACCTGTGATAATGTGCTACGGGGGTTCATAAAGGACATCGTTGCACAAAACCATTACGACACCACTGCCGAACTGACAGAAACTGCGAAACAAGCTTTCACTTAAGTTACATCTGCAATAGGGATGGCCTTTTTCGAAAAATCTGTTTTTCGATTTTCAGAAATTTCATTTTTCGTTTTTCGCTTTTTCGAAAAATTTTTCGTTTTTCGTTTTCCGAAAAATTTTTCGTTTTCGAAAAAGCAATTTTTCGAAAAAGTATTTTTCGAAAAAATGTGGCCATCCCCAATCTGCAATGCTCCTTAAAATGTCACGCAGAACCTGGTGGCGTATTATCCTTTGTCATGAGAATGACAGTCGACAGACTAATAATTTCAACACTTAATGTTTCCAATTTCAATAAAACTTTTCGAAAGCATTGTTGTTTTTAGGTGATTCAGTTCACGTTTAGTGGTTTATGTTACTTACTTTAGAGGTAACGGGACACTGTGGCCACCCTATATGTCTTAATGTTATAGCTAGAGCTAAACAAATATTGTAAAAGATTTTAGTCAAAGCAAATATTACAGTGAAAGAGTTAATCACAATTTTGGAGTTCATATCTCATTAACCAGATTGCACCTGTCGTCTCGCTAGTGTCATAAGAAAAAAAAACTTTAATAAGAGTAAACTTTTCCTATATTACGTAATTTCATCTTAATAGTGTACCGTGAATATCATAGAGCGTCAAATAATTTGTAATCATTCGCCTCAAACCAGGGATAAAAGTGGATCTGAAAAGGTAGGGGGACGGCAAATAGCGGCATGACGTCACGTCGTTCTCCTGCCTATCTTTACCCATTGTAATATTTTAGGAACTGGTTGGACGCCGCACATATATTTTTTAGGGGTGGGAGGACGGCTTCTCCTCGCGTTCCCCTCACTTTTACCCCTGCCCTAAACAACATTGACAGCAGAGAATCATGAGAGGAAGGTTATGCCTTCAGTGTGCTGGAATGTTACATTTTGTCGTGTTTTCCGATCTCCTATCAAGGATACTAAAAAAAAAAAATCAATTAGAGTGTGGACAATTATAACTGCATTCATCATCCGGAAATATCCAGAGCTTGTTAACCGTAAACTGAATTAAAAATTCAGATCCCTATGCAAACACAGGTCCGGGCCAGAGGGGCGCAAAAATTTCGATTTTTTCCGAAAAATGTCCCGCTTTTTACCGACTTTCCAGTTTCTGGTATAGATATAATACCTACAAGCGAGCGGTACCGAGCTCTATTCTGATAAAACGAGGTATGAACCATGGTCTTACGATAAATACTAAGGAAACAGTAGCTGGTTGAGTGAAAGTCTAAAAAATTTACCTCAAAAAGTGGAAATCCTAAAAGGGTTAATGTAGATTCCAAGTATTTTTTCAGTACTATATAACGAACTTACCAAAAGGTAGTCGTCAACCTGGTTCGATTGATGATATCAAGAACTTGAGTGGTAGTAACTGTTTTCATGTAAAAAAATATCTCTAGTAATTATATATCATATTATTCTCACCTTCTATATCAGAATTATAAAGTTGATGAACGGTTTTAAATGGTTTATTCGTTGATACACTTTTAATGTACTTTTTCTTTACACTGTCGTACACACATACATAACGATTAGGTATCCATAAACAATTACCTAGCAACGAACTATATAATAATCTCTATATCTTACCGATATTAAAAACCTTCTTCTTTTGTTATTATTAAATTGACATTCTATAAGGTATAGTGCTTATGTATGAGCACTTTCTACCCAAGGTACAGGTAATTATTAACCTATCCAATATTTCGTTATATAAAATGTCGCCCGACGATGGGACTGAATATAAAAGTCATAAACGAACTTGGCTTTTATCTTCAAGAATCACTGGTCCGTTTACAATAGTGATCTTACATTACATATGTCCTTTACATTTTGATTGCCCCTCGTATCTCTTCATTACATTTCATATATATATATATTTATAACAAATCTTTCATTTCATTAATACTTATTTTTAACAATAAAGTCTCAACACAAAATTAATATAATGTTAACAATTTTTGTGTTTAATCAATTATGAATTAAATTATAATCCTTCACATTAATAAGAAAGAATTAAAATCACTAGAAACTTATCGTTGGTTAATGAAAATCAAAGAAAATGAAATTGAATAAAAATCAAAAATTAAACATAACCTATGTTTGAATGAACAAAAGGAAGAAAATAAATCTATTTTTACACAAACAGAGGACACTCTTTTATATATATATTTTTTGTTTTTAGTCTTCTTCATTCCTATTTATTTGAGCAAGAATGTCAGGCGCGACTAACTCTTTCACTAGATGCATCCATTTTTCTTTTGTATACGGAGTAGGTTTCCAAACCTTTAACTCATCTATATTACGAAGTCCAATTGACGTACCCGTTTTAGCGTTCAATAATTCAAAAACTTTAGGGTTTATTTCCTTAAAACATAAATAAGGACCTGAAAAAATGTCACAAAATTTATAAATCTTCTTTAACAACATATTACTTTGTGGATGTTGTTTAACAAAAACTAAGTCATTGACCTTGATCCGATATTTTCCTTCTTGTAAAGACTCTACTTGAGAATTACGTTTCAAAAATTTGTCATGTCTTCGGATTTTTACCATATTCACTAAGTTACAAGAATCAATGATTGTTGAAT
Organism: Thermobia domestica; assembly: GCF_964235325.1. Taxonomy (NCBI): domain Eukaryota; kingdom Metazoa; phylum Arthropoda; class Insecta; order Zygentoma; family Lepismatidae; genus Thermobia; species Thermobia domestica. Next base: position 40,995,022 of record NC_137456.1, read on the forward strand.
CTTCTAACTTGACATCAAAATGTTGTTCCACAGGGAAAATTAAATCAGAACAATTATGTACATTCGCAGGAGACACACCTAACGTATCGGATATAGAATGATTCAAAAGGTACGTGATTTGATTGACATGCTTGATCCATTCGGCATGTTTATCTTTACAAAAGTGTCGAAACAACATACCAAAATTGCGATGTACATTTTCTACCACAGAGCTACTAGGATGGTACGGAGTTACAAAATGAATTTTAATATTAGCCTTGTTCATAGCTTTGAGGAACACATCACTTTTGAACTGCGAACCATTATCACATAATATGTGTTCGATAGGGCCACAATGTGGAATATATACATTCAAAATTTTATTTATGATAGCAGCGGAAGTGGCTCTACGCAGAGGATAAGCTACTACATAACGTGAGAAGATATCCATGGTTGTTAGTAAATAAATTTCTCCAGTAGCTGCTCTTGGTAAAGGTCCATATAGATCGATTGACAGAAATGAATGTGGTCTCTCAGGCGTTATTGAGAGCATTGGTTTTTGTACAGCCTGATAATTATGTTTAATTCGCATGCACTCAATACAGTCCTTGATATAATTTTTTATTTGAGTTCTCATTCCCTTCCAATAAAAGGATTTATTAATCAAGGCACATACCTTTACATAACCAAAATGACCGAAATCGTCATGATAGGCCTTTAATATGCGTGTTGTGAGCGTAGGTGGAATGCAAATTTTATTTCTAGATTTGAATTTAAAATCTTTAATAAGTAGAATTCCGTTAGATAATTTAAATTTGGAATTCCAATGCCTGGGACAATTACATCCTTCACCGCACGAAGACAAATGTTCCATGATTTGTTTATATTCATGATACTTCATTTGATGTTCTCGTAAATCTTCTATTGAAATGGTAGCTATTTCATCCTGTAAGATCTTAAATTCGTTGATGGACAAGATATGTTGTTCTTCTCCGGGAAACAGACGTGATAAGGTATCTACGGGTCCATTATCTACCCCTTTAATGTGTCGTACTTCGAAATCATAAGCTTGAAGATCTAACGACCAGCGAAGTAGTCTGTTATTATATCCCTGTACGCTGTTAAGGTATCGCAACGAATTATGATCGGTAAGTACTATAAAATGACATCCGCTTAGGTATGGAGCAAATTTTTGTATCGCAAAACGTACAGCCAAAAGTTCGATTTCTGTCGTGGTGTATCCTTTTTCAGCTTTCTTTAAAGTACGGCTAGCGCAATGAATAACAGCTGGTTCCTGAATAGTTGGATTAGGTTGCCAGAGTACTGCAGAGATTCCAAGTTGAGAACCGTCACACTGTACATAAAAAGGAACGTCATATCGGGGGTGATTCAAATGGATGTTTCGTTTTACGTACTCCTTCAACTTATTAAAACTGTGTTCTTGAATCGGACCCCATTGCCATGGTACTCCTTTCTTTATAATCATAAATAAAGGTTGGGCTATCTCAGCAAATCGTGGGATGGCTTTGCGAAACCAATTGAAAAGTCCTAATATTTGCCGTGTCTGTTTCACATTTAACGGGGCAGGCAGATCTTCTATGGCTTGTACTTTAGATTGACTGAATTGTAAACCAGAGGCATCAATTTGGTATCCAAGAAATTCTATGGAATTCTGCAGAAATTTTGATTTCTGTAGGTTGATAGTAAGGCCTGAACTTTCCAATCTGTCTAAAACTATATCTAAGTACTTCAAATATTCATGTGGATTTTTCCCCTTGATTAAGATGTCATCGGCGTAGGTTATCACGTTGCTACGTAAGTCTTGACCCAAGACTTTGTTCAAGCAGGACGCTAACGCCGCACTACCATTAATAAGACCAAAAACTACACGGTTGTATTCGTATAAGTGACCTTCAAAACTAAATGCTGTGTACGGTTTTGAATCTTCATGTAATTCGACCTGATTGTATGCCATTACTAGATCTAAATTTCCGAAGACTGCATTCCCTTGTAAAGAGGCTAGTATTTCTTCCACTGGGGGATACCTCACTTATTCCAGATCAATGTGACAATTTGTGCGTCTCAAATCTAAAACCACACGTAGAGAACCATTTTTCTTGGGAACAACATGTAATGGATTAAGGTGAATGCTTCGTGAAGGCCTAATGATCCCATCTCTTAACATATCCGTAATTTGCTGGCATACATTTTCCCTGTATCTATATGGAATTATATAAGGCTTGGTCACTATGGGTTTATCTGTTTTAACCTTAAAAGAGTAAATAAAATCCTTACAAAGCCCAGGACGTTCTGAAAATACATTTCTATGTTTGTATAGGATATCCTTAAAGTCAGCTTTTACTGTATTATCTGTAAAATCAAGACTGCTTTCGAGTGACTTAACACGCTCAGAAAATAATACATCGTCCTTTATATCCACCAAATTTTGTGTGTCTTCCATTCGTTGATCATTTAATTGACCACTTTCTGATCGAACAGAAACATTATTCACTACATGAGAAATATTATTATATTGACAAGCAATATTATCTAATTTTGGAAGCAGTTTTTGTACGATTTCCTGAGGTAAACCAGGTATAGTCAACGTTTGGTTTCGAAAATCGAGCATGACACGCAATTGAGATAATAAATCTAAACCCATAATCACCTTTTCATTCAGTTCCTTTATTACTAAAATAGGGATTGATATTTCAAAATCTTGAATAGTTATTGTCACACGAGTAATTCCAGCTACTCTCTTTTTATGTTTACCGGTAAAATCAACTATAATAAGATTCTCAGCCTTTTGTAACTTAGGATTCGAATAATTACTAGTAATTGTTTTCCACAACGAATACGATAATAGGGAGGCATTTGCTCCTGTATCAAGTAAAGCTTCAGTACTTAACCCATTGATTTTGATAGGTATTTTAGCTGTACTATATGATTTTAAAAATACAAAATTTTTTTCAGTATCAAAACCATCATTGACAATATCATCTTTGAACCAACAACGATTTACTACAGGCATAAATTGGTACTGACATCTATTAACTGCTATTTGCGAATAATGATTTACAGAGACGTCATGTGAAAGTTCATTTTTATCATTAACATGAATATGTAAATTGGAAGATAAGTGTTCATAAAAATCAGTATCTGAAGTGCATTTGACATTATCACTTAACTTTGTAGCTAAATGTTCATGAGAATCTACAGCTGATATGGGTTTAACCCCTACCACAACAGCCGCAATTAGTTTAAATTCATACTCGTGTATGGTTCCAATAAAGTACATTGCACAGCACAATCATGATTATGCCCCGTATTACTGTTCTGTACAGTACTTACTTCAATACCTGGATCTTGATGCGAAGTGTCATCTCTTGAACAACGATTATGTCTATACATAGGTTTACTGCATTCCTGGAATTTCGCCATGTATTTCGTCGATTTTTAAATTTATTTTGACTATATGATCTAACATAAGGATTGCCACGATTAATTAGGTTAGGCGTATTCCCTACACAGCTTTGCCTATTTTGCTCGTTTGGATTACTAGAATTTACTCGGCTTCGGTTGTATTCCGTATCGTTCATACTACGGATATCTAGATTCCTAACAGGTACAAAATGATCTGAATTATTCTTATTTTTCTCACACCTGCTTGTGGATTCAAAGCATGGTATTGAGTTTCATAACATTGAACGAGCATTAACAAATGATTGAAACTCATACATTGTGTAGAAAATAAGATCTGTTGTAACTTAAATGGGAGCAAATTTCGAATGGATGCTATTATTCTAGATTCTGACTGCAATGGATTAACAACTTTTAATTCGTTGTAGGTATTTACAACAAACTCGACAACAGATTTGTGTAAACGGGGATTGAAATGTTGATTTCTAATCGTGGCATCTCTATTTGCAAGCAAAAAATCATTTTCATAATTCGCGATCAATGCTGCCTTGAATTCCTCATATGTATTGATGTGATCACGTATTGCCTTAAACCATAAGGAACATGGTGGGAGTAATAAATGAGGGATTAGCTTCATATATTGTGATCTATCTATACACATTATATTGCATTCGTCTTGAAACTTTTCCAGGAAAGAAGTAGCATTCTCATTACATTTACCACTGAATTTACTCATGGCCCGTATTTCACTCATCTTAACGCTTAACTTTACCTTCCTTTTATCATTCCGTGTACTTCTTGGGTGACAATTCCTATCCATAACATGATGTGTTGTTGCACCGTCTCTTATCCGCCCATCTGTACTCTTCGGATGTATTTCTTCCAAAATAATGTCTTCATCAGAAGTGGGTGGAGGCGAGGTCATCTCTTGTGAATGGGAAAACTCTAAACGATCACTAACCGTATTATTGTGGTGTGCGTTGTCGTTGACCTGTAGCTTCCTCATTTCCTCCTGTAGAGTAGCTATCAGTTGCGTATTTGCGCGTATGTTGTTTGAATGATTGGTGACCTGAACCTTCTGCTGACGAACAGAAGATTCCATTACTTCTAAATCCTTCTTTACACCACTGATTTTTTGGATAATGTGGTCGTGATTATCCTGACAATCCTCAGATATTCTTTTTAACTTTCCCTCGAACTGCGAGGTGATGTCGTCCATCGCCTGGATAATTGATTGTTTCGTTTCATCTGACTTCTGTTCCATTCGTTTACTTAATTCTTCATATCGCTTGTTGGATTCTTCAGACTTCTGGTCTAACGTCCAATTCGTTGGACATATGAATCAAATTTTGTTCCAATCGCTTCATGGCTTCAGAATCGTCTTTACGACATTGTTCTTGCCGCTGTAAGGCTAACAAGATTCGGTCTTCCAGTGTCATTCCTGTTGCTACACTATGTTCACCGTTGTCACTATCATTGGGTTCATTCTCCATAGCGTTACCGTTCATTTTTCTTATTATTATTCTACCACTTCTCAGTCTTGTGAAATTTATATTCATTAACTTTATCACAAAAGTAAATTCACCCTTACTTTGCTTCGGGTAGTGAATTTACAAGATGGTCCCGGGTTTCGGCAAACCAAAATTTTTATAACGAACTTACCAAAAGGTAGTCGTCAACCTGGTTCGATTGATGATATCAAGAACTTGAGTGGTAGTAACTGTTTTCATGTAAAAAAATATCTCTAGTAATTATATATCATATTATTCTCACCTTCTATATCAGAATTATAAAGTTGATGAACGGTTTTAAATGGTTTATTCGTTGATACACTTTTAATGTACTTTTTCTTTACACTGTCGTACACACATACATAACGATTAGGTATCCATAAACAATTACCTAGCAACGAACTATATAATAATCTCTATATCTTACCGATATTAAAAACCTTCTTCTTTTGTTATTATTAAATTGACATTCTATAAGGTATAGTGCTTATGTATGAGCACTTTCTACCCAAGGTACAGGTAATTATTAACCTATCCAATATTTCGTTATAACTATTTTTACTACCGGTGTACTGAAATTCCCCCTGGAGAAGATCTGAAAACACCACTGGTTATGAAACTGACGAAAATATAACAGAAGTTGATCGAATAACATGGTCAATCTATCATAGATTGATCTTTACTTCTCATATAAATAAATGGCCTTTGAAAAACATATAAAAAATGTAATGACTTTTCCAAAGATAACCCATAGTACCTAATTACGTCCTTTCCATATCGTGTCAGAATTATGAGTTTTTTTTTAAATTCTCGAGTTTTTTTGTGACCACGAGCGAGCACAATTTGAACAGTATTTATTTCTTAAAACACGAAGCAAATTAACAACTTTACAGTGTTGACATAACAAGATGCTAAAATAAACCAGCAATGATGTTAGTATTGTATACGGAAAAATCTGTTATTAATTCTGTCAGCTCCACTACAAGAAAGATATCCTGTTTAATATTCCCTTTGAGCAGAAATCATTTTCTTTGTTTCCAACAGATCGCAGCACAATAGGTTTTTGAGAGAAACGAATATCGTCTTTTCTTGGATGAATCTTATTTCCACACACACACAAAGTAAACAATTTCTTTACCAAATAGAGCAAATAATCAGCAAAACAAAACAAGAAATGAACCTAAGAAAATAGAGTGCTTCCTTAAGAGAGTGAAATGAGTTTATTTTCCAGCGCCATCTGTATTCAAATTTTAGAAGTATCACAGAGAGCTAAATAAACATAGAGGTACGTACAATGGAGAACAAGAACAGCCCTAACGTCAGGAAAACCTTTTCTTTTAAAATACTAATATTAGAGAATGGTAGACAATCTTACTTAGAAAGAAATAAGCAAAACTATTACAAGCCCCTTACGCAATTTCGTTATTCTTCTGTCTTCATTCTTTGACGCTTTTTCCACAACTTTTCTTTTCCTTTCTTCTTGAGGGATGAAGAAGGGAGAAAAAAGAACAGGGAGCAACAGAATTCCTATGAGTGTCTTTTAAAGTGCACCTTATCGTTTGCAATTGTTTTCCGTGAAAGAAGAGTCCCCATTGGCGTAGAGATGGTTATCAGAGTTGAAGAGAAAGAACTACTGGTTGTCAAGTCTCCAAGTAAGATAAATGGAGGGGTAATCCCTTGTGATAGGAACTCTCTTCTCAAGAACAGGTAGAGATGCCTATCCTAAGCACACTACAATGTTTGGGCTGGAAGTGTTGCCAATATATGCAGGAAAAAACAACTCACCAGAATTATCAATGGTGCCAGGTAACACGAAATACAAGTACGAGATGGGTAACTTCAACTTTATTGTTATTGTGGGAGGCTGAGAGAGCAGAGGACTTCTAAAGGCTGAAGTTTAGTGTAGTGGCGGGGTTAAGAGTGATGGGTATTTGTAGCCTGACTTATTTAGTTTGATTGAGGAAAACTAGAAAACCGTGAAGTTTTATGGTTAATTCAATGATGTGGAACTATTCTTAAAAATCGGTAGTTTACGTTTACACGTAAACAGTATGTAGACAATATAAACAACGTAAACTATGTAATCTACATAGATACAGTGATCAATGAGATGCCAATTTTAAATTTTTGAATAATATAGAAGTCCTGACATATCAGAAGTTCGGACAGAAGAAAATGTTGTTTAATGCAGTCAATTGAGATGGGGAAGTTTTCAGTCGTGGAACATGTGTTATGACCTCAATCGACTCTACCACACGATATGTTGAGAACAATATTGTAAAATGACCATCACCCTGGCGTGAAAAGTGCGTGAATCGCAAAAGTGGCGAAGCACCTCATCAACTCAATCTCCTGGGGTCTTCTAAGATGATCCATCATATTGAACAATCGAGAAAACATGTGCTATGGATTCGTGAGTGTGTTTTGTTTATAATATTTCAAACAGATCACCCTATACAATTCTAATTTGTAATTTCAAAATATGAAAACATTATGAGATTTCAAAAGTCATTCATTAGTTAATTTCTTGTGGGAATTTCTCGAACTTATAAAATTAAACAGCCTATTCTATGACAAAGGAGACATCTTACCATAATCATTTTCAATCCCTGCTGGTTGAAGGACTCTCGAATTATTTTCCATAAGCATCTATCTTGGAGATTTCTTTTTCAAATTAGTCTACAACGTTTTTTGATTTCGTCACACTTGTTACACAAGGAAGTTTTTTAGGCCACTTCTTGTCTTTTGGTATCCAGTCAAAAGTTATACATTGATCATCACTTCTAGTTAGAACAAAGTCCACCCCACCGCTATTTCAGTGCTTTTACTTTCATGATAATATCCTTCACTCCTGTCATCTTTCTGATCCATGATATTCTTTTATTTTCTTAGTGGGTGATTCTCAGTGACGCCGATTTCTGTATAACTTTGGGGACGGAGGGGGTTCAGGTTGTGTGTTTCATTTTACAGATACCTAAACAAGAATTGAGAGCCCGGGAAGCCCAACCAAACTTTGATGGATGTAAGGGCTTGTTCCTCCCGCCCCCCAAGATCAGAACATGTGATATTTCCTAGTAATACATATTACTATGCTTCACAAACGGTGTATATCTGACTTTTGTCCACATCTCCGATCCATCAACGGGGCCGCGGTGGCTCAGTGGTAGAGCGTTCACTTCTGGTGCTTGGGGTCGCGGGTTCGATTCCAACCTCCGCCAAGTGAACTTTGTGGTGGACAAACACCGTGTGCGTGGGTTTTCTCGGGGTTCTCCCGTTTCCTCCCACTTTCTTCATTCCACCATTTCATTCATTTCTCATCTTCACCGTCTCCTTTAACCTAACCGGCATAATCGTGGGACGTAAAACTCAAAGATTTCATTTCATTTCATTTTTCCGATCCATCAAAAAACAGTATTGTAGATCGGATATACCAATAGATGTTATGTGACCCAATTAACTTCCGTGTAAGACTGGTTGCATAACATCTTTCACTGTTTCAAAGTGTAAATCCTTTTGCATTGTATTCTGAGAAAACGTATGCTTTTGTAAATCTATAAATTTGATACTGTACGATAAACCACGCTTCCTATTGAGGTGACACTGACACTGAAATATATTTTGAGCAAGCTTTCTGTTCTTACACGAGCAAGATGGCAGTACACAATATGGTTAAATAATATATTTACTTGAAATTATGTTTAATTTTTTCCTAACCTGTCCAGGGGCTCACCCACGGGGAGAGGTTTAACTGGGTCGGGACCTCCCCAAAACTTCCAATTTCAACATACGTTTGTAGACTTTCTCAATTATTTATCGTCTTTTTGGGTCCAGAATGATACTTGTTCAATAATACACAGATGTAGTGGCTTGTAGTACGAGATGCCTCCCTACCCTCAAGCTTGAACCGATCTCACCAAACATTTCTGAATGCACGCTTGATATTGTCCAATGATGAATATATATATATATATATATATATATATATATATATATATATATATATATATATATATATATATATATATATATATATATATATATATATATTAATAGTCAGATCACATCGAACCAACATAATGAAATATTTCACGATAAATTCTCATGCGTAGTTTTTAAAGATATCGGAAAAATCTAATATTTATGGCATCAAAAAATATGTCGTCCAGTGTCAACAAATAATTGATAGTTCTTTTTCTGCTGCAACAAATTGTTTATTTATTTATCTACTGCATATGTACAGAAAAATCACTGCTGAGTAGCAGATTGAATCTATAGTTGTTTGACTTCTCCGGGCAGTGACAAGTACGTATTCCTAACGGTGACACGTACTTCTAACAGTGACTGACACGTACCTCTAAGAGTGACACATTCGTATCAGTGACACGTACTCCTAATGGTGACACGACTCCTTCCTAACGGTGAACGTACTCCTAGGAGTGACACGTCCTTCTAACAGAGACACGTACTCTTAACAGTGATATGTACTCCATACGGTGACACGCACTCTTAACAGTGACTGTACTCCTATCGGTGACACGTACTTCTAACAGTGACACATTCGTATCAATGACACGTACTCCTAATAGTGACACGACTCCTAACAGTGACTCGCACTGACATGTACTCCTAACGGTGAGGCGTACTCCTATCAGTGACACGTACTCCTGACGGTGACACACACGCCTAACATTGACATGAATTTCTAACAGTGACAAGTACTTTATCAGTGCCACATGATGAGTAACTGCAATTTCCCGGTTTAGAAAAAGATAATGTGAAGTTATAAACTATGAAGATATTTTTTCACATTTTTCCACACTTTTAAGAAACGAAAAACCGTTTCCAGCACAAAAAGTGAATATGAAGATATTTTATAGATATAAATAAATATTTTTGAATATTAATTACCTTTCCAAAACAGAAGGTAAGTTCATCTCTGGTATATTTCTTCACATCTCCTTCAATTTATTTTTATAAATATATTTCTTATTTTTCTTATTTTCAGATGTTGATTGAGTGCCCAGCGATCATCGCAGTTTTATTTTCGAAGAAAGAAAAATTTTGAAGGTGTCTGCAAATGAAAGTTTGAGATGAGTTTGTTTTCCCCTTTCTTTTTTTTTTAAAAAAGAAAAACTTTATTTATTGAAATGAAAAGACAAAATCGAAAAGTGGGTTTTGATTTTTTTTTTACCCTTTGTCATATTGATTTTTTTCCCGGAGGAAAGTCAGGTTCTGTATTAATACCAAGAGTGAATAAGTAAGACAAACACTCTTGGAGAGAAGATGCAAGGATAGAATAAAAAAAAAAGTCCCGCCTTACTGGATCAAACAGTCCAAAAGGATTTAGCATTCCTTTTTCCCCTATTCTCGTTTCTCTCTTCCTCTCTCTCTCTCTCTGTTTTTATACTGGTTCGTATCTGTCTTTTATTTTGAAAAATTGGTGACGTTTGAAGAATAGGAGTTTGTGAAGATGTCTCCCCGATAAGTTCCGGGTCATTGACCCTGTTATAGATGTCACTGTGGTTAGGGCACAAGAGGGCGCGCTGATCGAAATCTCTCTTTCTCTCTTTTGCCGTTTTCATCTTTATCTTCCTTGCTTCCTACTCTTTTTCTCGCGTTTCTTCTTCGGTGGATGCTTTTTCCTTCTTCTACTACGCTCACATACAGAGAGAGACCCAATCTGACTGCCTGTGCCGCTATGCGATTTTCCTAAAAACTCGTGATGCGTTCAGGGGTTCTCTGTATCTGAAGCACGAGACTTGTTTGTGTTGGTTTCTCGTTCGTTCAAATCGATAGCGAACTTCAATCTGGTCCAGGATTGCAAAAAACGAATAATGATAATAAAAAAGAATAATAAAGGTAAGGCTTCGCTTGGTACGGCAGTTTCTTCTACCGTGGAGCGATGTTTCTTTATATATATATATATATATATATATATATATATATATATATATATATATATATAAAACGTATCCATAGTATTGTATAACGTTTACAAAAGAGATCACAAAGACACCTTGTCAACAATGAAAATGAGTTTCTACAGGAAGCTATTACGTGTAAAAGCAACAAAGATACACAAGAACGTACTACAACAATGATGCAGGCCTTATCTTCAAAGTGTAAGACGAAACTTTGATTCAAGATCACGTCAATTCATTTTTACTTAGAATTTTTTTGGGGGTGTATTTTAAGTAGACCGTTTTCTTGATTTTTTAACACTTTTTTTTATGTACACTCTTCTTTAATATTCTTTGTCGGTTGGTATACCCATTTAATGTGCAAAATTAAAATTGAAAATGTAATTAATCACACAATACTGAAGAATATTTCATGTAATAGTATACTGTACTTTTCATACTGTAGAGTTGGCATTCGTCCCGGAAAATCCAGGACTGCCAACGAATCGAGATCTGCGTCCCGGTGTTCCAAAAATATTTCTCGGGACGCTTAAATGTCCCGGATTTCAGCGAAGAACAGTATAGGATAGGTACCTTATTTTGATTTTTTTTAGTTTGATTTTATGTGTATACACTCAGGGGCAGTCCAAGTATTACGTAAGCAGCCTAAGAGAGAATTGATTTCAAGTTTTTCTTATTTTTGCTGATAGTGGTTGAGGGGGTAATGCTGACGTAAGCATACATGCGAGTTATTGAGTTGTTAGTTTGTTAAGAATAACATAAATAAAGTAAAAATTCAACGAAAGAAGTTCTTTGAAGATAAACGCCGTCAGAACTTACTGCCAATGAATTAACCGTTCTAGAAAGAAGGATACAACACGAACAGACAAAACGTCTGAAAGGAAACGTCATACCTTGAATGAGCTAAAACAGACTCGAAAGCCACGAAACATAACAGATCCTGAGAGTTTTTTTTTTTTTTCAAATTTAGCTTACCAGGGGGGACGGGGTAAAGCATCTGGTTATATTTGCTTAACTAGGGAGGAGAAGGTCAACAAAAATTACTTAAAACGTGATTTTCGTAATACGTATTTGAACAACTCTATCTAATGGAAGAAATTATATTAGTATATATCACTTCTTTTCATTTTAAGCATTTCAAAGATTTCCTTAATTTATTAGTGGCCCGGATTTTCATTTTTGAAATATGGCAACTCTACCATAATGTGATAAGACACTTATATATCGTGTCTTCATATATCCCGTCACAATTCCGATTGATTTAACCAAATTAAAATATCCATTTTTCGTTTATCAGTGACTAGAAAATTACTGGAATATTCTTTGAAAGAACAGTACTCCCTCACAAATCGCACAGCTATTGTTATGTTCATATGCGGCAATGTACTCTTCTTTTTTATCCTTTTGAATAAAAAATGTATGCAATCGTGCATACGTATGACTGTTCCAATACTTTTTTTGGGGGGGGGATATCCTTTTTGTTTCTCCATTTTTTTTGTATTTACAAAATACGCGTTTTATATGTTTTGTTTTTGTGTATCCGCTTTCAGTACCATCACTCGCCAAAACAAAACAAAACAAAGCAAAACAAAACACTAAATCCTGCCTCGTCCAACCACCCTGGGTGCGACTAGTACGTAAAGATAAAAACTCATGCTGCACAAAACAATGAAACAATTTTTCTGCAGTAGCAGACTTTATCAGATCTGTTATTAAGTAAATGAGATAGCTAGAAACGTTTTTCGTTTTTCTAGTAAACGCAGAAAAAAATCTAGACGTTATTTTATCTGTGTTTACTCTTCTGACAAATTTACACTTCTAAGTTATTTTTTTAAAAATAAATTTTATATGGAAACTAAAATGTTGTGAACAACATCTTTATCTTTATAAGTCCGATACTTTAAAAAAATACTTGTGACCTTTAAAAATTTATTTTGAGTTTCATTACTCTTGTTAGCACAAAGGCTATATGAGACATGTCATTACCGTTTAATGTGCAATCCGGATCATGTGAGCTCCAATTGAGTATTGAACAGGAACCCCGTGAATCAAAGGCGAGCGTGTTAGCCACTTGAGCGATGAGGAAGGCTTGATTTAACTTATTAATTAATTAATTAATTTGTTTGTTTTTTAAATTAAAGTTTATTGTTCCTTTTCAACACCCTAGTTATATGAGAGCTGGATCTATAGTTTAAGGTGGAATCCGAACCACCACAATGCGTTCAAATTGTTTAAGTCTCTCTAATCGTAAATCAAAACCAGTCTCTTCATGCACCGAAGGTACGGACGCGATTCACTGCATCAACGGTGAGAATTACTACTACTACTACTACTACTACTACTACTACTACTACTACTACTACTACTACTACTACTACTACTACTACTACTACTACTACTACTACTACTACTACTAATAATAATAATAATAATAATAATAATAATAATAATAATAATAAAAGTTTGCAAACTGAAAGTGAATTTTCTAAATTTAACGTTCTATTCTGTACGCTAAAGGAGATGGTTAATTAATTAAAATGAATTATTGTGAAAGTAAATTTTTAGTGTTCTCCCACCGGAAATGGAACTTGGGACAGCGTGCACCAAAGGAACACGCAATAGCTACTAGATGACCGGGGAGAGCTAAGAATTGTATAATTTTCTTGTATTCTCTTATAAAACTTTTGTGATACGAGTGTACCCGGTACATAATACTTAGACTTGTGTGGCTTTTCGTTTATAACAGAAATATTTCGGTATATTTGGTATAATTCGTTTATAACGGTATATTTCACCCCTCTTCGCTTATAAGCGTGGAAGAAAACATCGCACCATGCGTTTTCCCGAGTACGAGAGACCATGCTGCTGACGATCCTTAACACTTCCGACATCGCGCCAAAGGATTCCGTGTTCACTGCTATCAAGGCTTATCGTTTGCCTACTTTGGACCAATCATAAAGTCAGAACACATCTCAAAATTCGGTTGATGGTATGTCTGGAAAGTTCACCCTGCAGGGAATAATCTGTACACTCATTGAACATTTTGGCTCTGAATCTATGCACTTTTCGCCATAGGTCCACTTTTTCTCTTATTTTGATGTGAGGAATCACGTCTTAAAGTTTGTCGGTCTAGTTCATTAACACCCTATATATATATATATATATATATATATATATATATATATATATATATATATATATATATATATATATATATATATATATATATATATATATATACGAGGGTCATTCGGAAAGTAAAGAACGTTTTGCGCTAGCGCGTGCGCGTTCCCCCACCCCCGCTGCCGCTGGGTTATTGACCTGGGCATGCTTTAGCCTCAGTCTGGCACCAGCTGCTATCCGCTACGGTCCGTTATTGCTTCGCTGTGCGACTGTAAAATGTGCGATACAATTACTGATCCCGCCAAGTGTGAGGTTCGTAGTGTGATAAGATTTTTGAATGCAAGAAAAGTGCGTCCGATAGAAATTTATAGACAAATCACTGAGGTGTATGGAAATGTAATGAATGAAGCATCAGTTCGTAAGTGGTGCATTATGTTTAATGACGGACGGACGAATGTGCACGATGAGGAACGCTCGGGCCGGCCTTCTGTTGTGACTGACGAACTCAAAGGAAGAATTGAGCGGAAAATTCAAGAGGATAGGCGATTCACTATTGATGGGCTGCACGAATTCTTTCCTGAAATTTCAAGAACTTAAGGAAGCTGTTAGTGATTGGTTCAACAGTTTGGCGGCAACTGTGTATGCCGAAGGCATAGAAAAACTTGTACCACGGTATGACAAGTGTTTAAATTTACACGGCGACTATGTCGAAAAGTAACTTAAGTATCACATAGTATGTAACACAAATTTCGCCTTTGTATATCAGTTATTAAAGTGTTTATACAAAAACGTTCTTTACTTTCCGAATGACCCTCGTATATATATATATATATATATATATATATATATATATATATATATATATATATATATATATATATATATATATATATGTATATATGTGTGTGTGTGTGTGTGTGTGTGTCTATGTGTTTGATTTCAAATGTTAAACTAAATTCTATCTCAATCCTTAAAAGCCTCTTCTCGATTATTATCTTTTGCAGAACAACTTGAGTTTATTTAATTATATTTGCATAAATGTGACTGAATTTCGTTGATACAGCGCTCCGTTTCCTCCTTCAAAAAATGAAATTTTTGAGTTTTACGTCCCACGGTTATGCCGATTAGGCTAAAGGAGACGGCGATGATGACGGCGATGAATGAAATGGTAGAATGAAGAAAGTGGGAGGAAACGGGAGAACCCACACACACGGTGTTTGTCCATCACAAAGTTCACTTGGCAGGAGCAGAGTTTGAGCCCGGGACCCCAAGCATCAGAGGTGAACGTTCTACTGCTGAGCCACCGCGGCCCTACTTCTCCTTCAAGGCGTTTATGGTCGTGGTCTTGTTGGCATAAAGCTTAGACTTCAAGCAAACCCATAGAAAAAAGTCCAACGGGTTTAAATCGCATGATCTGGGTGGCCAATTTCAATTCCAATGATCAATTCTTGACCACGGTGCCGAATTGATATCCCTGGTCTCTTAGCAACACTTTCATGAACTGCTTCGATGTTTTGTGTTAAACGACTTGTCGAAGGACGGCCAGAGTGTCTAAGATCACAAATTGATTCATTTTCCTTACAATTTTTAAATTAATCTCTTCATTTTCGACGAAGTTAAATCACTATTCAGACTATATTTTGTACGGAAATTGCGAACTATAGCTGCCCAACCTTCATTATTTTAAATATATTGCTCAACAATGAAAACGCGTTCTTCTGTCGTGTAGCTCTTCATTTTTAATAATCCTGAACTGTCTTTTTTTTTTTTTTTTCGTTGGCAACACCTTACCGTACAAAAGGCGCAAAATTCACATCTTGAGTGAATTTTGAGACACCCATCACTTAGTATTTGCTCTAAAAGTGAAATTTTATGCAACCCACAATACATATTTAGTAAGCAGAGTAACATAACACACAGGGTGTAAAGATAAAGACTACAGAACAGGCTCTAATTAGAACTACCGCAACAATTAATACAGAAAAACCTGTGAACTTCGCTACTCTCTAAGTTGGACACCTATCCATCTTGGCCTGGTTCGTCTTGAATCTGCATTTTCCCATTAAGACATTCGTTACTTATTAACTCTGTAAGTTTGTCAGCTGTCTATCTTGGAAGTTGGCCGAATTGAAGCAATGTTTACCTTATGATGATAATGATAAATTTACCTTCGTCTCTTGGCTACGCAAAATACCACTTTGTTATTTTTCTTAACTTTTTCGTATTCCCGTATGAGAGGCAGATGTTCTTTATTTGTGACTGGAGACAAAGATGCTTGATTCCACAATGTATTCTTGGAGCTCAATGACCAGAACATTATCCTGATAAAGAGTGGTAAAGGAAGATGTGAATAAGAAAAAGCACGTGCAACAATTCAGGAAATGTTTGTATGTTTTTGTTTACTCTGTTTGTTTTGGTAAAACCATTACCTATATCGGCTCCTTTCATCAGTGGGGAGTTTTACTGCAGTAGTTCCGGAAAGTTCTCAAGGTTAAAGATAACTATTTCAATTGTCAACTATTGGCACTTGACGGCTAGTCGAAAGATAGCAGAGGTTTTAAGATATGAATTCCCTTAAGATTTTCTCAAAACATCGTTTACTCCGAGGGAAACGCTTGGAGCTCATTAACAAGAGATAGCCGATACTATACAAGAACTACAAAATCAGAAGGTGCATATATGCCAAAAAGAACAAAAGAAATACGTGTAGAATGAATCACCAAGAATAAATTTGTTATTAATAACTGATTCGCTATTTTTCGAAAGGTATCAATAAAAAATATTTGCTACTGTTTAATCAGTTCAGATGAAAGTTTTTTTTACACTTAAACAGCAAAATACCAATTTCTGATTTCGGTGTGTGTATGTGTGTTCAATGATCTCTGTGTTTAATGGAATGGGATGTGTTGAGTCCATGAATTCATACCGGATTCAAAACGTAGAAAGTTGAATGAATTGTGCGTAAAGAAGAAAAAGAAAGTGCTAGATTTTATGGATAAAAGTGTGAGCCAACATTCATTATCTGCACAATTTGGGGTATAAAAATCTAAGGTAGTGAACATTAATAAAAACAGGAACTAAATTATTAAGGCCTGTGAAGAAAACTGCAATGACAGGAAATGAAAATATGATGACAGGAGAAGAACACCAATGACACATAATTTCTGTAAGTTGGCCACCTGACTAAGTTGGTAGCTTTTCAATGGAACCGATGGTGGCCAACATAGACAGGTTTCACAGTATAGCCATCAGCAAAAGTATCTCCCCCCTGAGTGCTCAAATTCCATTACTTGGGATCCAGATCATTTGCATCTTGTAAAATGCCTAGACAAATGCAATCCAACTTACACGTAACTTTCTTCGGTACTGATAGCAGTTGGTAGCATTGAGTCAGATCTTTATGCAATTAAAATTGTTAGTAGATAACGCACGAAACAGTTGTCCATTCTGAGATGAATCTCAATGGTTCGGAGCGTGTTGTGCAATGAACACCATATATTAATCTCAATATTGCTGTGTATGTAATGTATTATTTCATTATATACTGTATATTCAAACAATATCAAATCTAGAACAAGTGCTGGAAATAAGTTTGTAAATCATTGCCTCCATTGACAGAACTTCTCCAATTCTCCTCATTCGAACATAAAAAATGTTGGTAGACTCTATTCGGTAGACTCGGGTTCAAATACCCGCCAGGCTCAAACTTTTTCAAATGTTTCAATTTCAATTTCAATGAATGCTGAGTGCGACAAGCAAGATCTTGTCTTTTCCAGAAAGAAATAGATGTTGGAAAGAGGAAAATTGGAGAAGGTCTATCAATGAAGGCAATGAATTACAAACTTATTTTCAGCAGTTGTTCTAGATTTGATATCTGCATCTACTTTCAAGCATCTTCTGATTCATGCGTGATCAGTGTTTTTATTTCTTTGAAAATAGAGTATATAATGAAATAATACATTACATACACAGTAATATTGAGAACAATATATGGTGTTCATTGGACAATACGCTCCGAACCATTGAGATTCATCTTAGAATAGAGAACTGTTTAGGTAGTCGCCTACTTTATAATTTTAACTGCATGAACACCTGGCTCAGTGCTATCAACTGCTGTTAGTGCCGAGAAAACTCATGTAAGTTGGGTTGCATCTATCCAGGCGTTTAACAAACTGCAAATTATCTGGATCCCAAGTAATGGAATTAGAGAACTCAGGGGTAGATACTTTTGCTGGTGGCTGTACATACGTCTGAAGTATAGTAAAGCTCTAAAAAGTAAAATGTTATGTAACCCACAATACATACTTAGTAAGCAGAGTAACATAACATACAGGGTCTAAAGACTAAGTCTTCACAACAGGCTCTAATTTGTAATAAAACATTTCTGAAGAAAGTGAAGTGCAGTATTTCCCAAACAATTAATATATACATCTAGTAAATGTCGTAGTTTCTATTTTACAATTTTTCATTCTGCTATCAACTAATATAAAGTAGACGTGTTGTTTTTACAAATAATTCAAACTACTAGTCATCTGGGTTAATCTGTGGCTAAATATTCACCATTTTTACATTTGTCGTAGGATACCCGGGTCTGTTTTCGTCGCAAAAGCTCACACCAATTGTATATTACGTTAAGTATTAGATTCACATCTAATTAGCCAACGGAGAATTATATCATGAATGATGAACAAAGTGATCAATATTTCCTTTGACATAAAGACTAGGAGGCGTCGACGAAGTTATAACTAGTGTTCAACAAGTCGATAAGAAACATAAATACAATATCTGAAGATGGATATTTTGTTGCATGCCATCATTGAGATCTTTGTCATCTACAGAATAATAACAATGATCATTCAAAATCTACTTAGTCATATGGGTGTCTGTACAGAGAAGTTGGAACAAAATACCTGTAAGTTTTAGTAATAGGTATTTTCTCTACCAACTTTTGATAGCATTTTATTTGCTCTTTATTGAATAGGGTATATATTGAACATAGTCTATAGTAGAAATTGCAACACTGTCAGTGCTCACTAAGCGGTTAGCCCGGTGCACTTTTGGTGTGGAAGACCCGGGTTCGATTCACGGTGGGAGCTTATATGGCTCAGATCCCACTTTAAAGTGTAGGTCCACATTTTATGTAGTCTCGCTGCTGAATGGGACACTAGACTCACAAATCAAATAAAATATGTCGGTGCTCTTTAGTGGCCAAGCAGCTTACATGTGTATTTTTTGTCCACATATTGTAGCTTCGATTTCTGGTGATGGTGCTTGCGTCTGAAAAAATCCCAAATAATTACTAGCATTCTACTGTAAACGATAGGTTTAGTTTCAAACAGCTGCGGTGCTAAAAAAGGAAACACTAAACTATAATCAATCAATAGTAATGAAACGCTACCGGTCTATTTTGTATATGTGCTATGAGTTTATTTTCTGAGTTCAAAGATTCTTGCATGTCTGACAACGTTGATGCAACATATAAGACAAATAATTCAAATCTAATAGCATACTGCTAATGATGTCATAGGAAATATAAATTCTTGTACAAGCATGATTATCATTCAAGTTTATTTTTTTCGATTTTGGAAACTAAATCAAGCTTAGTCCACTGAGTTCGTAAACCGAAATTAAGACAAGATTAAGCTAGTTTTAAGATTAGGTGCTTTGTAGGAATGTAATAAAGAAAATGGAAAAGATTTCAATTCTTCAATAAGTTGTGAGAATTATTAGGTCAAAGTGATATACATTTCTATCCAATTGTACTACAACAAACGTGGGAGAAAAGGTTAAAAAAAGAAGGATGTTAACAGTTCCTCTCTCTCAAGAACCGGAACCGGAACCGATTACTAAGGATCAGTCGATGGGAGAACCGGATATCTTCACGAAAAAGAACTTCCACCCATTTGAACTTTTAGCTAACAACAAGCGAAGCCACTTTGTTAAATTTAGAGTTACCACGTGATCAACATGGAGGTTTGTGATTCTGACGTAGATAGCTCTAAATGCGGTCTTCTCCTCCATTTACAACAACCATTCAGTACTCGTTTCGCTCCCATACCCCGTAACCCTCCCCTAGACAGAAACCAACGCTATCAACCTTCCTCCCCTTACGTTACGAAACCTGGTCAGAAAACTCTTAGGGCTGGATTCTCAACTTTTGCGTTCGCAGCTATTCTTGTAAGTTTGCTGTATGTTACCTTTTATTTTTAGATGAATTGTTTTGTGTGTGTGTTCATTTTTAGAAAGTTGAGGGCGTTTTTTTTTGTTTTCCTTTTCGTTTGATACTTTTATTCTGATTACCATTGAGAATCTAAACAGCAACGTATTTTTTCCTTCTTATTCTTTTTCCGTTTCTTTCCTTATCCATTCGTTGCTCTAGAACCTTCTACTTTAATCACTAACTACGAAAGAAACCTTTCCTCTTGATTATTTCCTTGTTTCTGTCATGTTTTTCCTTTCATTTCTCCTTCCTAACAAACACACAAATACATACACAAATCCATCTACTATATTGTCTGTTGTTTTAATCCACGTATATATCTTTCTTTTTCTATTCTTATTGCTTTTGATACAACCACAAATAATAACTATACTAACTATAAAACTAAGATATGAACAATAAATCTTATCCACCACAACGTAAACAGACAAATTTTGTAGTCAATATAAACCGTGGTATTGTTATAAAGTGGTTAGTTTTAGCTACATCAATAATGATTTTAAGGGGAGGTTACGAAATCAACTTACCCTCGGATGCTTCAGATTTCTCTTATTAATTCTTTGCTGAGAACCGATTTTCTATCTGCGCTTACTAGGATAAGGACGAACCAGAATGCTTTTCTTATAGTGTAACATTTACGTAACTCAAGTAGTAGAGCTTTTGGCCTCGCATTCGGAAGGTCGTGGGTTTAATTCCTACCTGCTGACCATCCTGGTTGGGGTTTTTCAGGATTTTTCTCAGTCCTACCAGGCAAATGCCAGAATGGTACCTACTAAACAGGTCCTGGTCGATACCTTCCTAAATAATTTCCATTGTTATTGTTGTTGTTAGATATTCAGTATAAAATGGCCTCTGAGCTGTAATTTGTAATTGTTAAATAAATAAACACATATTGATATATGAACACATATTAATATAAGTTCTTCTCTGTTTCGAACTTTTTCAAAGCCACAATACAAACTACCAGGTATATCTCAAGTAAAATACAGAAATTAATTTTTCATTAGATAGCTATTACATTTGAAACTGGTGAAGCAAATATAACGTACGTACACTAATACCAATGTCACATACTGTTGTGATATTGGGACTTCTCGTGATAAGATCTTCAGATCATTGTCGATACGGACTTACGTATGAAAGTAACTGTCTATTTACAGGATACCAGACTTCCGTTGCAAGAGGCGAATTCAATTATTTTTTGTGTATTATAAATTAGAATAAACATAAGAACACTTTCCTTTTCTTTTACTTCGCTTCTGTTGACCAAAGTTTTCCTTTTTATCACGAACCAAATTAAACTTTATGACCAAAGTTATCACCAACTGGTCCTTAAACTGGAAAGTGACCGATGGCTGGACCATGCAACGGAGAATATATATATCGTAGCGGATCCAAGAGGAGGCTATAGGGGCTATAGCCCCCCCCCCTTGACGCTCAAGTATACACGGGATAAAATGGGCTTCGATCCTGCTTTACACTGGATAAAGCGGCAAATTATGGTTTAGTCTCTCCTTTGATCATATCCTGGATCCGCCATTGTATAACATATACACAGAGGACAATTATTTTACAGAGGGGCCAGATCTTGGGTTGGTATCTTGCCTGCAGATTATTGCTCTAGAACTAAAAGCCTGATTTAACAAATCGTCATTTAGAGAAACAGTGAGCTACATGGATTTGTATTTGTTGGAACCCATGGACTTCAGTGGAGGTCAGACGTTGTGGATGACACATTCGAATGCAGGACTATAATATCAGTAACAAGAGAATACTGAGACTTTTGCATTTCAATGTCAGATGCCAGATACTTCTTTAATCTATTTGTCCTCTAGACTAACCCTTTCTCTACTTCCATACCTGGTTTGGTTTATTCTTAATTCTATTGAAGTAATTTTTTTTGTTTAACTGGATTACCATGGAAACATTCCCATATCTTGTTTAAGTTGCTGAGTAATTACAACTGGTGTTTGTTGGTCCTCTCGTCTTCCTGATACTGCAACACTAGGATATGGTATCCCTGCTGAAATTGTGGAGACTGTGGCGCCACCACTCAAGGAAGTTGGGTACTACGAACTACTAGAAGCAAGAACGAATCAAATCATTCAGAGCGCGTGAGTCTGATAGAATTAACCAATGAATTTGATAGATTAGCTATTGCCAGTAGGAGACGATGAAGTTAGTCACAACTCCGGTAGTGTCGCAGAGTCATTTTTGTTGCATTGTGGAATCGATTTGGATTTCCATTAGAAATATAGGGAGTGGTTCACAGGGTAATCAGTGTATGGTATAGTATCGATTCGATTCCGATTCTAGTTACATTATGATGTTGAGTGCTGATCTTTGGTACTAAATTAATACATTTCTCTTTTCCATCTAGCTATAAGTGGATATATATACAAGCAATCCAAAATCTTGTGGATTTTTCACGAAAAATGATTTATGCCATACTTTAATATTATTAACCAAAAATTTATGAAATAAGATCAAAATCAATTAAACAGTTTTTGAGAAAATTGCCAAAAAGAAGTTGAGAATGCTCCAAGACCATTGCCAGAATGAACTTAAAAAGAGTTAATTTTTCTTATTAACTTCTACAGGCTTTATACCAATTGTTCTATTATTTATTATTATACTCATTAAATAATTCTTGTAATAGATATATCTATCTATTTATAATTTCCTTGAGTACTAAATCTTTTCCATATGTTTTGTTTAAGAGTTCGGTTATAACATTCTACAATATGTTGTTTTACTAAGACACATGCTCAAAATGAAGGGTTCAAAAAATGCAAAAATCATCTCTCTATGACTTACGGTTCCCGAGATATGGCTCCTTAAATCTCCCGAAATAGGAACTTTTTTGGCCAATATCTCGGGAACGGTAAGAGTGACGCGAAAAATTCCAATTCCAGTTTTTCGATGCTTTATCGAATGGAGGGCACAATATTGAAAAATTTGCAAATAACACACACACACACACACACACACACACACACACACACACACACACACACACACACACACACACACAGAGAGAGAGAGAGAGAGAGAGAGAGAGAGAGAGAGAGAGAGAATTCAGTAACGAACTTTTAACTTCTATGGAAATTCTCACCTTCAAGAGTAAACTAACTCTTGTAGACCTTTTCATAACAAATTATGACATATTATTGATTTATTAATGGAGCTTGAGAAGACTTACTAAAGTTATCCTTATTTTTTGGGGATGTGAAAAATCGCCGGATCTCCTGAAGAATATTATGAAAGACTTAAAAATACATTTGGCTCAGATATATTGAACGGTATGGCTTATAGACGAGTTTACATCAAGATGTACCGACAAACAGATGGACATATATCTAAAAATAAGTTTTTCGGCATATAGGGGCCGTACATCCGTTGAAATCATGAATTCGATTTTTTTCAGGGCGCACGGTGCTCAATGGTAAAACGTGACCTGGGGTGTGTGAGGTCTCTGGTTCGATCCCCAGAAGTTTATGGGGACAAGTAAGTTTATGGTGGACAACATCGAGCTCGTTTTGGATTTTCTCCAGGTACTCCCGTTTCTTCCACTTTCTCATTCCACAAATTTTTCCATCATAATTCACTTGCTTTAATCATCGTCTCCCATAGCCTCATAGGCATAAACGTGGGACGTTAAACTCAAAGATTTTTCTTTTATTTTTTTCAGTATCAACAAATTTTCGCTTCTTGTATTGTTGCTTGAAACTAACAAGTAAGCAAGTGGAACAAAAAGACCTCATATTGAAAAGTGATACAAATAGCTCCTTTCTTTTGCCTATTCGAATTTAACCGTTACAGGATCTACACACACACACACACACACAAAGAAAGATTTAATTTTTTTAAAAATTGGGTATTAGGAAATGATATCTGTACCAAATGATTGTTTAATGAAGTTTTGAAATTGATTAATTACCTCGTAACCTTGAGAGAAAAGCCAGAAAACCTTGAACTCAATTAATCGTGAAGATAAAAGTCATATCAAAGAATGATTTATGAGTTGGTGTGGCAACACTGCTGAGGCGAGTAACACGCATTCTTCCCTTTCTCTCTTGGAAAACGTTGCGGGCCAGCACACCGCTGGATGGATCAATCTGTTGTTGGGGGTTTCTTTGTGCGTGACACCTGTGCGGCATGCGTTTATCTTCTCTGATTGCTAACAGGGAACGTGTGTAGTGATTGACTGTCATCGCGTCCGTTCTTTTCTAATCCTCATTTTTCAACTTTATTTTATTTTATTTTATTTTTTTTACTTTTAGTTTCCTTCCTTCCGTGCTTCCTTCTAATTCTGCGCTGGGGCAATTTCCTGTGAAATCTACCTCGCTCTCTTTTGTGTAACGTAATTTTCCCTCCATTGAAGAATTCCCTACTCATCAAGTTAGTATTATTTCATTTCTATTCAGAGCCACTAGAGGTGTTTCACGTTGATGAATAGAAAGTAGCATGACGAATTTAAATTTTATAGACTCTTCCCTTAGTATGAAAAATTTAACATTCCCAATAGAAAACTTTAAGAATTAAAAGGAAAATATTTCAAAATGAAACCAAATCTTTAGGTAATGTAAACGCCTACTTTATGTTCTGTAGAGTACAGGGAAAAAATGACTACGTGGATCTCAACAGATGTGTCGCGACGCGACTCACTGGTGTATCATGCAGTCCTCTAAGGTGTGTCATGAAATTTTAAAACAAAAATCATGAAGAATTTAATAATAATTAATTAAAATTGAGATAGACTGTACCTGTTAACACTTCCAGGGGCAGCAAAAATGTTCAGTGCTATATAGAGTTATTATAAAAACTACTTGGTTTCACTATTATAATAGATATTATTATTATTATTATTATTATTATTATTATTATTATTATTATTATTATTATTATTATTATTACTTATAATAAAAATATCAAAATGTGTTGCAATGCCCTGGAAATTCAGCAAAATGTGTGGTTAGTCATAAAAGGTTGAGAACCATTGGACTATAAAAGAATTAGTGGAATTAAAATGTGGGAGGAGACAAGTGTTATTGTAGATTTGGCTGGGAGAGGACAAGGTTCTCCATTGACGTAAATGTTCCACGAATTTTATTAGTATAGTATATTAGTATAAAATTGATTAACATATTAAGTACCAGTAGTAGGGGCCCCGTTATGCCCGAATGACTCATCCTCACTCTCTTTTATGACCAGGATTTTTGAAATTTGTTCCCTTTTACGGCTAAGATGAGTGCTTTGGTATCTCGATTCTGATTGGCTGAGAGAGGTCACGTGACTTGAGGCCCCGCCCACGCGGGAAATTTAAATTTTCAGGTCACGTGGTATGATGACCCGCGGGGAAATCCCTCATTCTCTTTTATGACCAAGATTTTTGAAATTTGTTCCCTTTTACGGGTAAGATGAGTGCTTTGATATCTCATTCTGATTGGTTGACAGCTGTCACGTGATCTTAGACCCTGGGATATTTGAAAATTTGTTCCCTTTTACGGGTAAGATGAATGCTTTGGTACCACGATGCTGATTGGTTGATAGAGGTCACGTGATCTTAGGTTGTGGGATATTTGAAATTTGTTCCCTTTTACGGGTAAGATGAGTGCTCTGATACCTGATTCTGATTGGTTGATAGAGGTCACGTGATCTTAGACCCTGGGATTTTTAAAAATCGTTCCCTTTTACGGGTAAGATGCGTGCTTTGATACCTGAGGTCACATGATCTTAGACCCTGGGATTTTTGAAATTCAGGTATTCTCTTTGGTGTATACTTTGGTACCTCGATTTTGATTGGCAGATAGAAGTCACATGATTTTAGACCTACCACATGGTGAACAGATTACATGGAAACCCCTCACTCATTTGTTTCCATTTTACGGGTAAGATGAATGTTTTGGTACCACGATTTTGATTGGAGGATAGAAGTCGCATAATCTTACCCCCCCGACCCCAATGCTAGAAATTCAGAGTGCTATGACGGCGATCCACCCTAGACCTGGATTTTAGAATTTTGTTCCCTTTTTTTGGTACCTTAAAGTTCCCATGGAGGGTTCAACCCCCTCCTTAAATAACCTTTTTGGTATCATGATATTGTACTGAAGTTTACCTTAAATATTATCATTCTCTTTGACAGATAAGATTATTACCAGCTTTCTTACCTTGATGGAGATCCTGTCCTTGAATTAGTAGCCTATGTCTCTGGAAGTAACAATGGTGAAAGAGGGGTCCATCGTTGTCGCTTGTAGATTTCTTATAACACATTGTTGGGAGTTTAAGCGATTTATTGCTCAGTAAGCGCTTCATTAATAGAAACAGTGTTGCCAGATTTTTCTTACCTAAACTGCTCCGATTCTTTTCGAAACGGTTCCGCAGAGTGCAAGAAATTTTAAACTAAAAATTTTTCGAACTAAAAAAATTTCAAAACTAAAAAATTTTAAACAAAAATTTTCAAACAAAAAATTTTCGAACTAAAAATTTTGAAACTAAAATTTCAAAAAAGTTTCGAACTAAAAAATTTAAACAAATTTTTCGAAAAAAATTTAAACTAAAAAACTTTCGAACCAAATTTTCAAATCAAAAAATTTTCGAACTAAAAAAAATTAAATTTTCGAACCCCCAAAAAAATTCGAACTAAAAAAATTAAAAATTTTTCGAAAAAAATATTTTAAACTAAAAACTTTCGAACTAAATTTTCAAATCAAAAAATTTTCGAACTAAAAAATTAAATTTTCGAACCCCCAAAAAAATCGAACTAAAAAAATTTCGAACGAAAAAACATTTTAAATTAAAAACTTTCGAACTAAATTTTCAATTCAAAATTTTTCGAACTAAAATTTAAAAAAAATTTCGAAACGATTTTTAAAAACAAGTTTCGAACTAAAGATGTAAACCACATTTAAAAATTTTCAAATCAATTTTTTTCAACTAAATTAAAAACCAAATTTTGGACACTAAAAAATTCTTTAATTAATTTTTCGAACAAAATCATGTAAACCAAATCTTAGATATATTTTCCACCTTAAATTTTTCAAGATTACCATAATTTGAAAACAAGTGTTCAAGGTTTCAAGAAATAATAAAACACATTTTTTTTCAACTTGTTGTATTTTAACGAAAAGTATGTGCTTTTCTCATACAAGGTGATTAACATAATAAATACAGGATCTAATTAATGAATATTTTGGACGTGTCATCATCTTCGAATCCTGTAGACGTATCCTGTAAAGAAAAAGAAGAAACAATGGATTACTTTATGAATTTCTTTTTTCCTGAAACAATAAAAACGAGTCAATATTGATAAGAGAGAAA
Organism: Thermobia domestica; assembly: GCF_964235325.1. NCBI lineage: Eukaryota > Metazoa > Arthropoda > Insecta > Zygentoma > Lepismatidae > Thermobia > Thermobia domestica. The sequence continues at coordinate 41,022,516 of NC_137456.1, forward strand.
AAAACTTACTCGTAAATGATGGATCTGTTTAGGCTCATCTTCCTCCTCGGGGACCAGCATTTCTTCCACTGATGGTGGGTTTGGTGGTTTATGAATTCTTCTGGGTACTGCATTTTTCTAGGTGTTGCTCTTTTATGGTCAAGGTTCCCCCTTGGATACGAGATGACTGCATTTCTTCCACTGATGGTGTTGGTGGTTTATGAACTCTTCTGGGTACTTCATTTTTTTCTGGGTGTTGCTGCTTTGTGATTAAGGAGATAAAAAAGGAAAAGGAAAAAGAAATGACGGCCTTATTGGGTGTTTACAATTTTTTCTTCATCTTCTTTTTCCAGTTCCAACTTCTGTTTTTTAACGTACCCGTACGGAACCGTATCATAAGAATTGAGTTCTTTAAATCGACGTTTTGTGTACTGGATGCTGTACATTTTTTCTTCTTTGCGTGTGACGATGGTATGGTCTTTGGTCCTGCATATCTTATGAGGGATGGTAATAGTGACTTGTCCACGGCATTGATTTGTTATCATTTCTTTTAGCGTGTTGAAATTTAATTGCTGCCCTGCATTGTAATTTAATGTAAATCCTCTAATTTTACATATGTAGCTGGTGACGTTGGTATCTGGATTGTATATTTCTAAGCTGTAATTTTTCGGTCCTCCACTAACAAATGTCTTGATGTATGCTCGTTGTCCATAAGACTCCATCTCATCCGATAAGCATCCCAAGTACGTTGAAGGTTCAATGGTTGGCTCCCCAGGCTTTTCTGTAAAAATCACAGAATCCGTGTCGAAATATAAAACACGTTCCTGCAACATTTCCAGGTACTTGTACAGTTCCAGACGTGCCTGACATGTTGTAAATGCACCTAACACGACATTGGTGTTTCGGTTTTGAACAGGCACATGTTCATTGTACTCCCAGAACGCATACAACATCGTATCATTGATGGGTACAATTTGATGGAGTTTAATGTCGGGGGAAGTGAGTTTTTCATAAAATTCTTCCGGCCGATCAATAATTGTGGTTTGGCTAAAGTTTGTGCGCTGGCAAAGTTTTCCCCATAGAGCGTTCACACAAAGCTTAGATAAACTTCTTCGTGCAGGATTATTTTCAATTTTGGTCGGATCCAATGCAATACCTTCACGCTCCAGGACGGTTTGTATAAATTTTGATTTGTCTTCTTCGGTCACACAGGAACTGGGCCAGCCAGAAGCTTCCATTTTCGATTTCAAAAACGTATTGATGTATTCCGTGAACAAGCCACCTGTTTTCGTGATGGGATCATATTGTTCAATGTCATAATCCCAAATTTCAAAGATTTCCACCGGTTGATATCCCAATTCTATTGCCTTCTGTATTTCATATGATACCCATGTTCCAGTGAGGCATCGCTCCTGATCGTTGTGTGTACACGTTGCTGTAGGGTCTGGGTTCATTTCTTCGGCACATGCAGCACACAGTGGAAACAGTAGTTTCTTGTTGCATCGGTAAGGCAGGAGACCATGATAAAGATGGCGACTTGGCAATATCGTCATTTTGATCAGACCATTGACTTTATTTATTGGTGGTATATTTTCATCACCCTGTAGATAAATTCTAGGATGGCCTACAGGGTATTTAGCACACTTATTGATGTAAGGATAAAGTGAAACAATATCGAAATATTTTATTACTTCTCCTGCTTTTTCGTCGACTTGGTGGTATAATTTCACGCAATTGGTCCTTCCTCCAAAAAAGCTATCTCTCGGATTTAATGGTCTGCGGTTCATGTACGGGTGATTTTTCAGATACGTCACCATTGCTGGATTTTGTTTTAAGAACTGATTAAATTCGCACTCCCACATTTCATGTACAATGTACCCCAATTCACGCAGTCTTGCATTTTTGCGTTGCGTTCGTTCATAACGGAATTCCATGGTGTCTTCTGGATTGCCGTAGATGGGCTGATTACGGCCTGTAGTAATACATACTTTACACCCGTGATAAAAGCAGCCGGCATGCTCGTAGATGTGCTCCTCTAACGTCTCAGGATCTTGGTAGTAGCCATCAACATGGAATCCCGCAATAAACACTTCTTTTTGTCGGGCCGCATGTAAGATTTGTTTTCCTTCGGTTTTTTCAATGTAGGCCAGCCATTGCATTGCAGCGATCGATTGGGTACTTCTCCATCGATAGCCATGTGCCGGTAGAATTCCAATGGTATTGGGTTTGAGGAAATTCCGGCGGAATACTAAATTAGAAGCACTGGCAATCGTGATCGTCTCCAAGAAGGGATTTACTTTGGTTTCTGCTTCAAATGACATCATAAACGAAACACATGCTTGTCGCAGTACATTGACATCTTGAATACAATACTTGAGAATTTCTTTCTGGAAATCAAACGTGTCATTGCGATTATCGTTGTACCACTGCATGAACTTGTTTCTCTCTTCGACGGCCATTTCATTTGCACCATAATACTTCGTTTCTGGAAGTGGTCCAATATACGATTGATTTTCTCTGGTGTTGAAGAAATGCGGGAAGTAGCCTTTGGTTGCGGGTAAATTGAACGCTTTTGACAATTTGCTTAATGCCATAGGCAGGAAGTTTAAAGAGTCAATGAACGTCAGATTATTCAAGGTTAAACTCAGTATCTTGGTCCCATTTAATATGACGTCAGGTCTCCATTGGCATTGTTCGACCATGGTCTTTAAAATGAAATGTCCATCGTAGCCCTTCGAGTTGTGAGCGAGACAGAAAATCCTATTTATATTGGGACGACGTTCCCGCAAGTACTGGAGAAAATCATAAACTGGATCGTCCCCCTGGAAAATATGCAGGCGCTGACCACACGTACTGCAAGACTGCTCGATATTAGCGTTTTCAACACATGCATAACATACTTGTTGTGCAACCAATAAATTCGGTACGTGTACATACGTATTATCATCAATATTTTTGTCCTGCATAGATTCTATATCATAGAAAATCAATAAGGCTTTCTTTGCGTGCATGAGTGATGGAACACCAGGTTTCAAGCATTGTCGATCGGGAAGCATGAAACATTGATGCGATCCTGGAACAATCTTCTTACAAACATTACAAAAGATCTCATTACAATCATGAAGGCGTTGTCCACTTCGTACAAAAGAATATACCCTGTAACATTTAGTACATTGCTTCACCATTTTGCATACAGGTTCTCCTTGATGATATACAATATTACGATGATTATTAAAACATTCTTCGCCGTAAAATTGACGATTGCAGTCGTTGCAAAATATCGGTGTTTGAGTCTTGTCGCATAGAGGTCTCTGTAAGCATTTGGAGCACGTTACAGGACAATTTTTCACATGTCTGTTACGATGATCATACTTTTTATGGCACGCTTCACAGTAGAACTTGGTTGCAAAACAAGCCGTTAAAGATTGGATGATGTCAAAATGGCCAGCCAAACAAATCAAATTTATGGGAGTGCGATTTTCGTCGTTGGGCCCCTCGTACATGATGTCACGGCCTGTGAAACTAGTATACACTGTAATTTTATATTCTTTGAGGTATGACTGGAATTGCCGAATTTCATTTACACTGGCACCATGATCCAAATTGACTCCTGCATTTGCACATAGCGCATCGACTTCTTGGTCCACAACATATTTCGATTGGCGTTGATACTGCTTATAACGTTGCACATCTACATTCTTGTATGTCTTCAGGCCAATAGCAATAACAAGGGCGTACGCCAAACACCTTGAATCTTGATTTTGTACACGTACAATCCCTCGCTTGCTTCGTAACAATTCTTCGTTTTGTAGTATTCCTTGGGCTAAACGATCTCCATATCCGTATCCTCTTGGAATATCCACACGATGGAAATGAACGGTGAATGGCTCGTGCAGGAGAAATGCATTGTTACTTTGTAAAACTCTTTCGAACGATGCCCACATTGTTTCCAGTGTTAGGTTTCGGGCTTGGCGAAAACTCACCCAAAACGGTTTATTCGTGTTGCGTGGCGATATTACTGATAAACCAACCATCGCCTCATCGTCGACATTGACTAATAAATGGTCCAGCAATGCTTGGAAACTATTATGCACGTATTGGATAATATCGGTTCCTACGGGTGGTGCGTTGAATTGAATTTCGAGCATTCTGCCCTCAATGTTAAATCGTCTATAATGACAAGTGATTTCATTACAAACAGTAAAACCCGATTCGGCCATGGTTAAGAAAGGAGAAAACAAACAAACAGGTACGGTAAAACAAATATGTAATGGGAAAAAAGGAATTGAGCAGCGTGAATTTACTACAAAAGAAAAGAAGAAAGAAAAATCTTAATCATCTGATAAACAGGAAATCATAACATTCATGATAAATTCTTAACTAAGTAATTCATGTAAAGGTCCTGAGTTTGATTCCCTGGCGGTGACGTTCAGAATCTCACTGTTAAAGCACGCGTACTAGAAATCAAAGTTTTTTAAAAAATAATTATGTTACTGAAATGTGTGTTTTATTGCAGTCAAACTCGAGACCATTGCATCAGCATGTAACTGACCTACCATTCTATAGTGATAAAAAGAATGCATGAATGAATGTTTCATCAGTGCTGAGATGTGATAAAGCACGCGTAAGCATTTTTTCTACTCACAACGACCTTTAAATGATGCGTTTGCAAGTTGAAGAGATTCACCAACCACATTACACATACGTAATTGTCAAAACAAAATCTGTATAGCGTAAATCTTTTAACCAAATATTCATTCACTCTTTTTTATTTAAGCGGTTAGCGTACATGCTTCTAACATGGAAGGCCCTGGTTCAATCCTCGGTGGGGTTTGCTTTCCACGTCGGGGCACTGTCAAGCCTTTTCTGAAATTTAATATTCTCACGCGTTATCATACATTCTTTTCAAAACTAAGCTAAATAGTTGACGTACACACCTCTGGCCCAGGTTCAATCCCGGGTGGTTGTTCGAATATCACGTTAAGCTGAAGGGGACGCTAAACTAAAATAATGTTTTCAAAGGGTATCGAACCATATTATTCTCAAGCATAGTTTCTGAAATTTTGTAATTCATTCTTTTCAAAACTAAGCACACACATCTTTGATCATGGTTCAATTCCCGACGGGAGTTCACATTCAACATTAAGCTGAAGGGACGCTAAACCATATCATTTATCGTGCTTAGTTTTAATGTGTGGGGGTTCCTGATTCGATCCCGTGAGTTTATTCGGATACTCCCACTTTCCCATTCCACTAATTCCTTCATAGTCTAAATATTTCGTACTAAAAGTAAAACATTGTATGAGTGATCCACCCACAAATATGAAATAAAAATAATTTTCGAATCTTGTGTGAAAAATAAAATCTCACTGAACTTACCTCAAATTCAATGAACAAAAAATCGGCGCTATGAAGACACTTCAAAAAAACAGACCTTCTCACTCGATAGTTGAGAGCGGTGTAGGATTTGAAAAATGAAATTTAGATTTTTATTTAGGTCGCTGCGAAAACGATGTCATCATCAACCAATCAGAAACGAGGAAATTTATAAAATGACATCACAACGAACCAATCAAAACGCTCGCTGCTCTTGTCATGAATCACGAACCTAAACGATGTGTAACAATCGATCGTGACGTCATTCATGTTTCTCAATAGTTACAACATCTAGTATCGCAATTCCGATCATGACATCATCCAAATGCTTTCTGCCAGGATCATGTCACTACTTGTCGTAAATTGTGACAACATTTCATTTTCCTCATATTCCATACGAGAATATCAATGTTTCCTTTTTTCATGAATCATGCTGACACGTTCGTAGTAAAACAAAAGTAATACGATCCGCTGACGTTTGCATTTTCAATCATATGTGCGAACACACAAAGAAGTCTATCAGCATTTTATTTTAATCCACGAACGAAAGCGTTACACTGTCAGATTTATTTTCTTAAAGTATAAGTGTATCATTTTCAAGGACCATGGTTCGAAACTCACCGAGCACGATTAAAACCGAATTCATTCATAGCTAAGCGGTTAGGATACACGTCTTTGGTTTGAAAGACCTGAGTTTGATTCCCGGAGAAACATTTCTTAGGATTTTTCTTTTTAGTTTTCTAAAACTTGGTTTAAATTTCTAGTTCACAAATTTTAAAAGTTTAGTTCGAAAAATTTTGATTTGAAAATTTAGTTCGAAAGTTTTTAGTTTAAAATATTTTTTTCGAAAATTTTTTAATTTTTTTAGTTCGAATTTTTTTTGGGGTTCGAAAATTTAATTTTTTTTAGTTCGAAAATTTTTTGATTTGAAAATTTGGTTCGAAAGTTTTTTAGTTTAAATTTTTTTCGAAAAATTTGTTTAAATTTTTTAGTTCGAAACTTTTTTGAAATTTTAGTTTCAAAATTTTTAGTTCGAAAATTTTTTGTTTGAAAATTTTTGTTTAAAATTTTTTAGTTTTGAAATTTTTTTAGTTCGAAAAATTTTTAGTTTAAAATTTCTTGCACTCTGCGGAACCGTTTCGAAAAGAATCGGAGCAGTTTAGGTAAGAAAAATCTGGCAACACTGTTTCTATTAATGAAGCGCTTACTGAGCAATAAATCGCTTAAACTCCCAACAATGTGTTATAAGAAATCTACAAGCGACAACGATGGACCCCTCTTTCACCATTGTTACTTCCAGAGACATAGGCTACTAATTCAAGGACAGGATCTCCATCAAGGTAAGAAAGCTGGTAATAATCTTATCTGTCAAAGAGAATGATAATATTTAAGGTAAACTTCAGTACAATATCATGATACCAAAAAGGTTATTTAAGGAGGGGGTTGAACCCTCCATGGGAACTTTAAGGTACCAAAAAAAGGGAACAAAATTCTAAAATCCAGGTCTAGGATGGATCGCCGTCATAGCACTCTGAATTTCTAGCATTGGGGTCGGGGGGGGTAAGATTATGCGACTTCTATCCTCCAATCAAAATCGTGGTACCAAAACATTCATCTTACCCGTAAAATGGAAACAAATGAGTGAGGGGTTTCCATGTAATCTGTTCACCATGTGGTAGGTCTAAAATCATGTGACTTCTATCTGCCAATCAAAATCGAGGTACCAAAGTATACACCAAAGAGAATACCTGAATTTCAAAAATCCCAGGGTCTAAGATCATGTGACCTCAGGTATCAAAGCACGCATCTTACCCGTAAAAGGGAACGATTTTTAAAAATCCCAGGGTCTAAGATCACGTGACCTCTATCAACCAATCAGAATCAGGTATCAGAGCACTCATCTTACCCGTAAAAGGGAACAAATTTCAAATATCCCACAACCTAAGATCACGTGACCTCTATCAACCAATCAGCATCGTGGTACCAAAGCATTCATCTTACCCGTAAAAGGGAACAAATTTTCAAATATCCCAGGGTCTAAGATCACGTGACAGCTGTCAACCAATCAGAATGAGATATCAAAGCACTCATCTTACCCGTAAAAGGGAACAAATTTCAAAAATCTTGGTCATAAAAGAGAATGAGGGATTTCCCCCCGGGTCATCATACCACGTGACCTGAAAATTTAAATTTCCCGCATGGGCGGGGCCTCAAGTCACGTGACCTCTCTCAGCCAATCAGAATCGAGATACCAAAGCACTCATCTTAGCCGTAAAAGGGAACAAATTTCAAAAATCCTGGTCATAAAAGAGAGTGAGGATGAGTCATTCGGGCATTCAAACTCATGGAGGCAATTGTTTCCATTCTATCCTTAAATGACACACCTGGAGAAAATGGGAGTACTCTGAAAAACCGAACGGACGTGATGCCCTCTACCAATACATGATACACGGGATCGAACCAGGGACTTTTTGCACCAGAAGTGAACGTTCTACCACTGAGCCACCATATTCTCCTGCACTAAGAAAAATCCGTTATCCGGATATCGCTATGTTGTACAAATATACGGAATTCATACATTTACTACAGGAATCAGTACGGACCATACGCTATCCATATGCTACATACGTACTGCCCTCTTTCCCGCTTAGATGTTATATCATGCCGTTGCATGATGTCTGACATCTAACAGTCTTCCGCACATTACATACGTCAGCTATATGATATATAAGTCCATCTGTATGTGAGATCCTGACCGCCTATATACAGTTCTGTCTTTTGTACAGAAAGTACGTTTATTCGGAACACTTATACGGAAAGCACGTATCAAACACACTTTTTCAGTTATACGTTTGCTGTACTTTATGTCCAAAAACTACAGGATTTACACAGGTAACTTACGTCTTTACTTACGTCACATACAAATTTTGTCAGTGTTTAAGTACCTAAATATTAATGTGTTTACGGCTCTTGCCCTGTTATGAAATCCCAATTCCTAATTCCCAATTGTTAATTCCCAATAGTTAACACTCATCGCTCTGCTTCGTGTACGTGTACTGCCTGCAGGGGCTCACTCAGAAATTTTTGTTAGGGGAGGGTTCATTAGGGCTATGTAGTATTAAACCGGTATTATTCTGCACACGGATAGGTAATAAGTAAAGCCCGGAATTAATGGCAAAATGCCGTAAGTAACATTATTGCAATTTTAATGATATTTTCAGGAAAGTGCAATTTCACAATTTAGAAGCAACTTGTTGCCATTGTCACAGATTTTCTCTTCCACGAGTCTTTATTTACTCATGAATGACAGCATACTACAGATCTGAGTCGCTCTTATCTGGCAAAGCGATCTCGGTGTCTGATAATAACTGGTCTATTCCCGTTGGAATGTGTCTAGTGGAGGGGCGGGGATGCTAGTACGTATTCAGTTCTTGAAATTTTGAAGCAGTGTTCGGTTCTTGTAATGACAAACGAAGATGCTTACTTTCAAGAAGTAGCCAGGTGGGCAGTTATTGTGAATCTTAGTTGTGCGTGATAAAGAACTGGTATTTATGTGCGTTTCAATACTTCAAGATGTCGAAAGTTGGTCTTCCTAGGCAACAGAAATTGGAAAAATTTGTGAGTGAGTTCGGGCGTACTGTGTTTTCAACAGACGATTTTGTACTGTTTTGTGAGTTGTGTGAAACTGTTGTTTCCGCTGAAAAGCGCTAATTTGTAACACAACATATAAGCACTGCAAAACACAATTCTGCAAGGACACGCAAATCAGCTGCTGAAAAGGTTCAAAATCTTCTTAGAACAGTCACGAATACCGCTTCGCGTACTAACAGTTTTGCGAATGATCTGTGTGAAGCTCTAATTAACGCGGACATTTCTTTATGGAAGTTAGAAAATAATTCCTTTAGAAACTTTCTCGAGAAATACACAAAACAAAAAGCTCCAAGTGAATCATCTTTGAGAATGACTTACGTTGAAATCGCGTACAGCAGAACTATTGACGATATCCGTAAAAGTGTTGCTAACAAAAATATATGGATTTCAATTGATGAAACTTTCGATATTCTAGGACGTTCCATTGCCAACGTTATAATTGGAACTTTGGGAGGGGAAGAAGGCACACAAACATTTTTGATTGCATCAGACATTCTGACAAAAGTAAATGGCACGGCAATTGCACAGGTTTTTACAAAATCGCTGAGTATTTTGTGGCCAGAATGTGTAAAATACGATAAGGTCCTTCTTTTTGTCACAGACGGAGCTGCACACATGAAAAGTGCAGCAAAAGCCCTTAAGGTTCTATTCCCACATATGCTGCATATCGCCTGTCTGGCACTGGCACACGCGCTACATAGAATTGCAGAGGAAGTTCGTTCTCATTTTCTTGACGTTAACCTTCTTTTGTCAAATGTGAAAAAGGTATTTCTGAAAGCTCCCTCGCGAACAAGTGCGTTTCGCGAACTTCCGCTTCCCCCGCTGTCTTAACGAGATGGGGTACATGGATTACAGCTGTTCTCTATTATGCAAACAACTTTGAACCCATCAAAAGAATCATTGATACTTTTGATGAGAATGATGCGTCTTCAATTAAGGTTGCTCAAAGTTTGCTTAAGAAGAATTCCTTGAAAAGGGACTTAGTCTTCATTGCAACACATTTTGCAAAGATACCAGATGTTATTGCCAAGCTTGAAAAAAGAGAACAGACTCTCGCTAGTTGTCTGAAAATCTTCAATGATGCTCTCAACGATCTGAGTGTTGTACTTGGTGACAAGGGCGAGTACATTCGGCCTAAGTGTGATCGTGTTGTAAGTGCTAATCCAGATTTGGGAAAATTGAAGGACATCGCTAGTGTTATGGAAGGTGATGCTGATACAACTGTTACAATGACATGGATCCTTCCCAAATTACGTTTCAAGTATGCTCCAGTGACATCTGTAGATCATTTTCACATCTAAAGCGAATTCTTTCTGACAGGAGACAAAGTCTTTCCTTTGAAAATCTTGAAAAGATGTTAATAATTTCAGAGAACAAAAATATGAAAAGCCTTTCGTAAGTGAAAATAAACTGCTAGTGTAGTGTAAAATGATTTCACTTTAGTATTTCTTGTGCTTTGTATGTTTGTGCTAATGTAACCGCGTGTGAATAAAATGTGATAGTGTTTTTTAACTTATTGCTTCATTGTTACTACTGAAGAATAGCGAATGAATTGTTAGATGTCGTCCCTTCACAGGTTGCGGAAGTTTCCAGGATTTTAAGTGGTAAGTACAAAGTGCAAAATGAAACATTTTATTCGATTGGTAAACGAATTATAGCATATTATAGCTTTTACATATTTTAGTATCTATTTTCCCCCAAAGTTCGTGATTGCTTGTTTATTTTGCCATTTTATCTACCAATTTTGGGTGTTTAGTTTGCAATTTTGCCAGTCGCCATTAATTCCGGGCTTTAGTAATAAGTAATTCTAAAATACTATATTTTCAGAAAAAAAATGATAGAACATGACTGTTTCTGTAGGAGAAAGAGTATAGATGAAGTGTAAGATCAAATTTTCATGCTACATCTATCATTTCCTGTTAAAACAAGTAAACTTTTATTGAGGAAGTGTACAAATGTATGTTGAGTTAGGAAGATTTTGGGACGGTCTGGACTTCCTTTTAAGGTTAGTGTAAAGGGACAAGTTTTGCCGATAGATGTCACTACAATCTTGGTATCTCTCCCATGTATTTTTTACCTTTCACGAAAATTTACAATTTCTTTTATAAATTTCAACCTAGAGAGTTCAAATTTTTACAGAAGGAACTTCATAACCTATCAAAGGGAACAATCCGTGCCGATTTTTTATTTAGAATTTTCTTTATTGTTGAAACAGTTCCATTGTTAAAGATTTAGATAACCATTTCAACAATTAAGCAATTTCAACAATGAACAAAATTCTAAATAAAAAAATCGGCACGGATTATTGCCTTCGATAGATTATGAAGTTCCTTTTCTAAAAATTTGAAGTCTCTAGGTTGAAATTTGTAAGAGAAATCGTGAATATTCGTGGAAGGTACAAAATATTTGGGAGATACGAAGACTGTAGTGCCATCTATCGGCAAAACTTGTCCCTTTAAACAACCTTAAGCCCTCCGCTGGTGCGCCTCTGACTGACTGACTCCAAAATACAAACATTTTGAATAATAGCATAACATTCGCGTCATCATTAAAAAAAATAAATAAAATAAAATAAAAACGAAATACAAAATATAAGTTTAATAGTACAAGTATTGGTAGGCAAGGAGGTCAAATTATATATATATATATATATATATATATATATATATATATATATTTTAGAGAGAGAGAGAGATTTGTTTGCAAGCTTTATTGTCATTCAACGTGTGGAAATAAGAAGAACTACCACTAGAAGGTTTCGCCCTCTCTCTTGGCCTGGGATGTGGGAGCATCAATTATTTTTGTTTGCATTTTAGTTGGGTAGTGAGCTGTCAAAGGAAAATTTTTGTATGTAACAATATACAAAAAGAAAATGGTGCAAACATATATACGTACATTAATATAATCGAATATATTTGAAATAATAATAAAAAATAATAATATGACATTATGAGCAGTAATAATATCTAAACTAATACATAAATAGTAGAAGAGAATATGTGCATAAAATAAATAAGAGGTGCAGAGAAAGCAAAAATAAATGAATAGTCAAAATATGTGTATACAAAAGTGCTAATGAATATAAGCGCATTGTAAGGGAAGATTGTTATGCTTATGATAATGAATGCAGTGCACATCACATCACAACACAATGAAACAAGTTAGTGAGACGAATGCTGGTTATTCTTCTGTCTTGGGGCGACTCAAGACTGATGTGAAACAGGGGGAAGCCCTTATTAGTGTTGTGGGAGACAGTGCTATAATGGTAAGAGATGAGGGATGTCGTCATGGATGAGCTGTCGTCGGAAAAATCTTGCATGATGATGATCATCTGGAAGTTGTAGAGCATAAATGGTAAGGAGGATGCTGAGAGGTGTATAGCAATATCGGTACCGAGAGTCTTGTTCCAAGTCTGTAAATATGGTGTCGAGAAATATATCTTTATATGAATGAAGACAGTTAGCTATAAATTTTTGGCGTAAGAGAGCTATGTGGTGGACAAGCGGAGGAAAATCAATCTTATTATAAAGGTCATCATTGGGGTACGGTAGTTTTATGCGAAATGCGAGTCTGATAGCATGACGTTCAAGAATTTCTAATCTATTGTAAAACTTCTGCGGAGCAGAGCACCAGGCTATATGACCGAAAGTAAGGACACTACGCATAAAGGCTTTGTAAGTATTTAGTAATAATTTAGAGTTTAAACCCCAGTTTTGACCCACAAGACGACGTAGAAGCTGTAATCGGTTTTTTGCTTTTACAAGTTTCTGGAGTTGGGCTGTCCACCGCAATTTATCATCAAAAACAATACCTAAATATGTAACAGTTTTAGTAGGTTGCAAATGATGATCGCCAACACGTATCCGTAGCAAATTTGGATTTCGATGAACCCTGCTGCGGCGGTTGGGTGGTAAAATGACTATAGCCTGTGTTTTGTCTTCGTTAACAGTGAGTCTCCATTTATCGCACCAGTGAAGAAATGCTGTAATTGTAACCTGTAAGTGGACGTTAATCTGCTGGATTGTTTTACCAAGAGTGAGAAAAGCGGTATCATCCGCATATTGGAATAAATATGTATTAGGTGCTGGAGATGGCAAATCCGAGGCATAGAGGATGTAAAGAAGAGGTGATAAGCTTGAACCCTGTGGTACACCGGTGAATGGAAATATAGGATGTGATAGAGAGCCGTTGATGTTCACATAGGCAATACGGTTGAGTATAAAGGAATATATAACTCGGAGATAAGTGAGAGGAATTCTTAGTTTCAAAAGTTTATAAAATAAGCCGTAATGCCAAATGCGGTCAAACGCTTTCTCCAGATCCATAAGTATGAGACAAGACGGTAGTGCTTTGTTATAATGATTTGTAATAATAGTGGTAAGGCGAAGTAATTGGTCATTAATACTATATAGCGGCCGGAATCCTGTTTGGTGAGAAGGTAGAAGGTTATGCTCATTAAGATATGGATGGAGACGGTGTACTAGGATTTTTTCAAATAGTTTACCTAACGTAGATGTTAATTGTATGGGTCGATACGATGTCACGGAGTGAGGTGGTTTGTATGGTTTTAAAAACATACAAACTTTAGACATCTTCCAGTCCTGCGGATAATAGCCAGTTCGTAGAATAAACGTATAGATTGTTGCTAAGAAGACAAAAAATTTTACTGAGCATTCTTTAAGAATTCTGTACGATATAGAATCAAATCCAGGAGCAGTATTACGTTTACGTTTAAGAGCTCTACGTATTTCATCAGAAGTAATCTCCTGAGTCAAAGGGTTAGAGTTATCTAACTCATGCGATGTAGAAGGTTGGAGCAGTCGGTTAAGTACTGGCTCAGATAGCCGGGGACTTAAACGGTGTGTGGATAGAGGCGGTGTAAAGACTGCTTGCAAATGAGATGCAAAAGCATCAGCTTTTGCTTGATCTGTCTGCAAAAGATGATCGTCCTGTACCAGAGGGTAAGTAGTACCAACTTTCTGTCCAGTCAATAGATTAAATTGTTTCCAGTATTTTGTGGGGTGTGTTTCCGTGTTCAACTTGTTGCACACTTTACTCCAACTAAGTCTTTTATGGGCAACAATGTAGTTATGAACTGTGCGTTGCCAACGACGCGCTTGAGCTAAATATTCAAGGTTTCGTGTCCTCTCGTATTCACGAAAATACTGCCTGGATTTTCTTACAAGTGTGAGGTACTGAGGTGGTAATATTGGTTGATAAGTTTTACCATGGTAGGTAGGGATATTCTTGTTAGCACTGTCAACAAGTGCAGTGGTTATGGTATGAACGGCGTTGTTGAGATCAATTTCAGATGTTGGTGGTTCCATCTGATCCAACGCGATATTAATATCAGTTCTATACTGCTCCCAGTTAGCTTTATCGTACAAGAGAATATTTCTTGTGAATGATGGAGACGATGGTTGGCGTGCATGATTGATTTGGACCTTTATGGGTAGGTGGTCACTACCGATACAATCAAGAACAGATACAGTGACTTTAGCAACTAATGAGGCTGTGCTAATAAGAACATCAGGAGTAGTTTGACTACTGGGCCTGGTGTGTCTGGGGAGATTGTATATATGTCCATGCAAACCTAGCGATATATAATCAGAAAACTGAGTTTTATCTCTATCGGAGCGACTGTGAATATTCAGATCCGCTAAGATTAAAAGATGACGATACTGAGAAAACAAGTATCGAAAGAATTCTAGTGGAAGTATATGTCCTGGACGGACATAGATCGTAGCCACAGTTAGAGCCAAGTTTGATAGATATATTGTCGTCACTAAGTGCTCGGGTAATGGAACATACGTTGGTACGGAGTGATGTCGATATGGAAGTTTATTGCGTATTCCAATTGCTACGCCGCCTTGTGCTCTGGCGTTAGTGTATCGGTAATCATGCCGTACAAACTGATACCTGGGAAAGCGTATGGATTGTGGAGGTTTAAGAGCTGTCTCGTTCAATGCAAATATATCGACCTGTTCTTCTAGAAGCAGTTGCTCAAATAGTATTCGATGTTGAGTTAAGGATCGAATATTCATAAAAAGAATAGTAAGACCCATACTGAAACAGAAGGATTGGGTTTTAAACTGCAGTATCGCGTGGTGCAATATGAAAATGAACAAAGGGACCAGAATACGTGGCATATAGATTAACTTGGAAAATAACAGAGGCTGCTGCAATAACATGGTCGAGAATAAGCTGACGTTGGAATGGAAAAATGTTTTGCAAAATAAGAGTGATATATCGCAAGAAGTTTTCCACAGTGATAGGTGAAGCAATAGATTGTGAGAATGGGACTGAAGCATCCGTTGTACGGAGCGGAACTGTCATTTCTGGTTGATTTGGATCAGGTGCCGGCTTAGACTTGCATTTGTAACTGTAAGTTGGATGCGTTGTGCTTGAACATGTGGAACAATGTGGTTGCTTTCCTGTATTCGGGCACTCCTTGGTTTCATGTTGTCCTGCACAATACCCACATTTGGGAACATTTGGACATTTTGACGTGATGTGCGCATTATAAGTTTGACATTTCTCACATCTAACTGGGAGAGGAGAGGTAGTACGTGATGGCTCTACACGGTGTCGTTTTTTGAAGATGAAAGCTCCCTCTTGTAACAAGGTGTCAATAGAATTCTGGGACGTGGTTAAGACACGAACCATGTATGTAGCACCATTGTTATTTTTAATGCGAATGCATTTCGCTACATCAACGCCTTCTGCTTTAAGTTCCTCGAGAACTTCATCATCCGTTATTTCTGGCAAAACGCCTCGAATAACCACAGACATCATCGGTGTGCGAGGTGGTGGTGGATTTTGCTTTACTTTATCAGTCAGATTCGAAAGCTTGGCATTTTTACCAAATATTTCGTAACTGGCTTTGTTACGGAGTGTTATGCCGAATTTTTCGTCATCTGACTTTATGATAACACCATTCTTGGTGAAAATAATTTGCTTTACACTAGCCCGCGGAAGGTACTTCATGATTTGATTGAAAATGTGCCGACTATTGCTGTATTTGGCGTCATAATTGGTTAACAGAAATGAATAAATCTTCGGGCGGGTCGGTGATGCAATATAGATAGGAGGTGTTACTGAAGTAGACGGTATAGGCTCTGGCGGATCTGTGGTAAACTGCATTTCTTCCGTACGTTCAGGTGGTTTCTGTATATATGTAGGTGAACGGGATAATTATATATATCCTGGATCGTGTAGAAATGAGAAATATCTTATAATTCACCTTCGATTTGTAGATGAATGATGGTCATTAATCCTGAAAGCTTTTCAACATTTCAATAAAAGTAACAAATCCTCACGTATTTTTTTAAATACTTTTCTTCGCAAATGACCATAATTTCCGGTTGGTCTTTGTGAAAAATCTAAAACTCCATTTTAAAGGGAAATTTTATACCCTTTCAACCTGGTCCAGGTTATTTTTCCTTTCTACTGTTCGTCGTTTTTTTTTAAATAAGTAAACCAAAAACCGAATGAAGTTGCTTCTTCGTCTTCCATTTTCTCAACATGGCGGCTTAAGAACAAGTCGAATCCAGGACCAAAGTTGTAGCCATGGGGGCTTCACCGGTTCCATATCCGCCAAAACTTTCTAACTCAACATATTTGTATACTTTCTCAATAAAAGTGTACTTGTTTTAACAGGGAAATGATTGATGTAGCTTGAAAGTTTGATCTTACATTTCATGTGTACTCTTTCTCTTATAAAAACAATCTAGTTCCATTATTATTTTCTGAAAATATAGGTGGAAGTCTTTTACAATTTCTTATCTTTTCGGGTGCAGAGTAATACCCGTTTAATACTACACAGACGTAGTAGTGGCTTGTACGAGTACTAGTATTGAACTTCCTTCCCCCAACAAAAAAACTTCTGAATGCGCGCCTAGTCTGATCAGGGGGACGAGGGTTAGTATGTTGATGATGAAGACAATCATAGCAATTATGTGAAGAAGAAAAAAGAAAACAATCATTACAAAGTATGTCCACAAACACTATTTATACGAATTTTTATTTTGACTGGCCTGTAATGAGGAAATGGAAACATGTTTTTAAGAAAGAAATTTTGGAGCAACCTCTCCAGTGAAAAGTAAATAAGATTATGTCTGGAAACGTACACAACCTCGAAAAGAATTAAAGAGAACAGAAGAATTATCTCGTCCAGTAGCTTGATACAAGAGATTGTTTGATAGATTAAACAAAAGTAGGAAAAAAGAAGAAAGAAATGTTACAGCAGTGGTGTTAGAAGAAAAGAAGTGCCACAACTTGTGTTTCGACATCAGCGCCACCTCTACTCCACAGGGAGCAAAAGAAGGGAATTAGAACGCACCCGAGTTCACAATTACTTCCTCGTTAGTGAGAACAGGAAAAGGTTCCTTGCTTTCATTTTCTCATTCTTGTCGTTGAGGTAAATTTATTCGCTGACCCTTCTGCTTTCGGGGGAATTTTCCTGCATTTTTATTTTCTCCTTCCAGTGCATATGTTGCGCTGCTATTTTTATTTTTTGGAGGTTAACGTATCAACAACAAAGCTGTTAAACATTTTCCGTTGTGTTGCTAGGTTATTTATTCCATTTCCTGAGTTTTGTACCGAAAGCTAGTCCGATATCCAAAGGATACTTCGCAAGCAGTATCACATTTTTCGCTTCATTATAATTTAAAGAAACTTCAGTGTAACGAGTACGTACCATTTATTGTAAGTTAAAATTTATGGTAATCAAGTACAGCAACCTTTTCTCTTCCGTAAATAATACTTTTCGCAACCTTCAGCGGCGCAAATCTTCTTCAACATTTGGGGGATGTGTAAGACTGTTCCCATTATTTTTTTTTCCTTTTAAAACGACGTTCAAAATAATTATGAAGTTGAAGAAAAATACTGTGGAGGATCAGGGGAGCAGAGTTGCCTTCAACATTGGGAGGCGGGCAGATTTGAGGCTTATTTTGGGTGGAGAGCAATTTCATCTCACTTTCCTTTATGACAATTGGACTCAAATCACCACATTTCTCCCCGCCAAAACACATTTCAAATCGAATTATTTCCGGGGACAGTCCCCACATTTCCAAGATTGGAGGAGACATATCCCCCTTATCACTCCAGGATTTGCGCCAGCGGTAACTTTTTACGTAATTTGAATTTTACGTATGAGTTGTTTAAGTGTAACTTTTAATGCCCTACGATTACGACTATTGAGTTAACGGACACGGATGATTTAGGCAAGTGGATGATGATGATGATGATGATGAGAATTGGTGGAATGATAATGTGGGAGGAAACAAGTACCCCGAGAAAGTCCACGGACACAATGTTGTCTTCCACAAATTTACTTGGCCGGAGATCGAACCAGGGGCCCCATGCTCCAGAGGTAAGCTCTTATGTGGCAACAATAACATCAAACTTGGAACAATTGACCAAGGTATTCTCGTGTGTAGACGGTAAGATAAGTTGGAATGATGGGAAATTGAAGTAGGATCTTGAATGGAGACAAAGTTTACAAACTTGTTTCAGTTTGTAAATCTTTGTCTCCATTCAGGATCCTACTTCAATTTCCCATCATTCTAACTTATCTTACCTTCTACACACGAGAACATCTTGGTTATTATCACACTGAATATGAATTGGAATTGAAGCATCTTAAGAAATTAGAACCTACGGGGATTCGAACTTGGGTCATCTGCGTAGAAATCCAATACGATGACCATTTAGCTAGTTGAAAGCTTTTCTTCTAAGACTAAACCAGGTACTAAAGAGACGATCATAAATTGAGTTAATTAATTTTCTTCATCAAATTTTATTGTTTAGGCAATTCTCATTGCACCAGCTGTTGAGGTGTGGTTTGAGGAACATCAGGATTAAAATGAAATAAAATCTTTTAGTTTAACTTCCCACGTTTATGCCCTTTAGGCTAAGGGAGACGGATGATTAAAGCAACTGAATGATGGAAGAATTGGTGGAATGGCAATGCGGGAGGAAACGAAAGTATCCGATAAAACCTATTGGCACAAAGTTGTCTACTACAAATTTACTTGGTCGGGGTTCGAACCAGGAACCCCACGAATCAAAGATTAGCGCTTTACCACTGAACCACCGTGCGCCCCCCCAACATCAGGATTAAGTTGAAAAATCTCACCTGACCCGCCCATTCCGGATCTAAACATAATTGAACATGGAACATGTGGTCCGTTTTGGAGGCGTTCGAACGCAGCGCTTCTACTCCCTAGTCCTTCATTTGTTGCCTGGGGGATGTGGCTTTGTCACGCCTTTGTACGCATTGACGAGATGCATATCTCATTGGTTCGCGCTGTGGTGTTTCTGCTTAGACCAGGGGCGCATCCAGGACCGACTTCTGGGGGGGGCGGTTGGTTGTCATACTGCTACTTTTAAGGGCTCCAAACTTTGGGATGGGTTTTATTTATATATATAAAATAAGAAAGCTGTCTCTTCTGGGGGTGGCGATCGCCCCGATCGCCCCCCCTGGATCCGCCCCTGGCTTAGACAAACCCTATTATTTTCACGGCAACATCACGCCAGAGCGCCTTCGTTTCATTCTCTTATCGCATAGACGCCATCTGGATTGTGTCTAATATGTTTTAGCCAATGAGAGTGTATCTGATGGAAGGCTTAGTTACACAGATCAACGATGTGTAACATGCTCCAAAGCAACTTCTGCTAAGACGGCGTGCTTTATTACAGCGTCACCATGGCTGTTTCCTTGAATTCCGACATGGTCATAAATCACTGCATCTTAGCAATGTATTAGATGAGGAAGTACTTTGTGAAGATATGCTACAGCTTCAAAAGAACAAAGGACACTTTAGAATCTAAGTTGGAATAAGGTTCTAAACTCTTCTCCAAATGTGCTCTATTCTATTTTCAACTGAGAATATTAGAGTTTTCCTGAAAGTCGTAGTAACAAAACCAATATTACGACTATAATAATTGTACTGTAAGAAAATACTAATACTCTGCATATGTTTTTGGTTTGTGTTTCCCCTGATTTAAAATGAATTCAAATCTAATTGTTTCCATAACTATCAACGCTCCCAGCTTTTCAGCGTTCTGCAATAATATTTTGATAACAGACGGAAGTTGGGTTGTCAAAGCAACTGCGAAACAAAGCTATACTAACACCTGACACGATTAAACTAGTAGTAGAACAACGAAAGATTGGATTCCGATTGCATACGAGAATTTATCCGCTACTAAATATTCGCAAAGTAGATCTATGTTAAGCCACAATTTATTACTTTTAAAGCGAATCTATTAAATATTTGGTGATGGTTTACTTCTGGCGCACCACATTTTGGAAGATTTACAGGCAAAATTCACTACATGTAAAATTCGTACTTTGCAAGAAAAGACATATTTGTGAAGAACAAATTTCTGCAGGAGATAGAATTAAATACAAAGTGATAGGGTAGAGCGGGGTAATTCGAATAGGCGGGGAATTTGAATAATGTTAAGCATTTTGCTAGCTGGAGTGGAAACGCGGCTTGCCATGTTAGTGAACCTGTGGTGGATTTGTAGGGGGTGGTTTGCAGAAGTCGCTCTCAGAAATACAAACTATTCCTGCGGTTCTGAAGGCTTACACTATTTTTTGTTTGCTGCAAGGTAAGTATAAATATGTCTATTTTTAGGTCGTTATAATTTTCAACTTCAACGTTGTTTTCTTAAGCTTTCCTTATTACTAACTGGATAAAATGAAACCGCTCTGGATTATAATCGTACCAGTAGCCTGTGGGGCATTGATATACTATATGCTGGCGTCAACTAATGAGCAGTTTTCATACCACGTTCTGAATGGCATATTTGTCGACTGTGGGGCAATTTGGATAATTCAAAGCGGGGCAATTTGAATACCAGTGGAATTAGAACTATAGGCGGGGAAAATGTAACGGTGATAGCATGCTGCACTGCCAAAGGGTCTTTTATACCTCCTGTAGTAATATTCAAAGGCGTACGCAAAAATCCGGACTTTAAAAACCAAAATCTCACTCACAAGCTCTGTCCTTAGAATTCTGCCAAAGTCATGACATTGAAATGCTTTACCTACCTCCACACGCAACGCACGTGTTACAACCACTCTATCGCTTTGATTTAAGGCCCTTAAAGCCAATTACCACCAAGAGGCAACTATCTGGATTCACCCAAACTCGAGCTCAGTGATTAGTAAATCTCAGTTCTGCATTTAGTTCATTGAAGCCTGGAAGCGGACAGCTTCTGTTGGATTGGCAGTTATGTGTTTTCATGTACCGGTATATACTTCTTTAGTCCACAAGCTATTGAAGAATGTCAATTCGCCCCTTCGGATACGTATTGCCTTGTTACACATTTTGAGGAGCAGTCTTCTCGGGAAGATCTTAACAACGCGCCTTCTTCTTCCGGTCATGGCTCTCAAAACTTTGTCCCAACGAAGCCTATAGATGAACCCATACAACAAGTGCTTCCCAGCCCAGAAAAAGTGTGTGTGCAGTAGAGACGTCGTATTACAGGAAAATCATGCCACTCAATTTCTCACAATATTCGGGTAATGAGAATAAAACAACTCCGAGTAAAGACACAAGCATCGGGTGTAACAAAATCCAAGAACACTACAAGAAAGAAGAGTGCTAATACAGAACCTGCCAAGAAAAAAACAAATGAAAGCTCGAAAGAAAATGATATCCTCTACCCCTTCCAGTGAAGATGTAGCCCTAAGTCTAAAGATGGCTGCAAACAATGTAAGTCAAATATGGAATTGCTGTTTTTGCCTTCTTAATTACTATTCAGAACGTTCTGCTAGAAAGGGAGACTGGATTCTTGCTAGCGTTGTAAGACATGGTTCCACGAAGTCTGTGTCGGTGCAGAAGGTCTAAAACAGTTTATCTGTTATCGTTGTCGTTAAATACGAACGATGGAAGATGTATTAACCTATTACGGATCTTTGGCTTAGACAGTGTTCCTAACAAATTTCTTTAGTGTAGACCTACATTCAAGAAGATAGCTACAGGTGATACATATTTACAATTTATGTACTTCTTTTCATTCAAAATTAGCATATTTCAACTACCGTAGAATTTGCAATCTAACAATTAAGTAGCTTATACATTATTTCTACAAGACTTAATGACTTAGCGATAGAGTGGTTGTAATACGTGCGTTGCGTGTGGAGGTAGGTAAAGCATTTCAATGTCATGACTTTGGCAGAATTCTAAGGACAGAGCTTGTGAGTGAGATTTTGGTTTTTAAAGTCCGGATTTTAGAAATAATCTGAAGTCTTAAGTCTTGTCTACAAGTCTTAATCTGAAGACTTATTTTGTTGGTTATTCATATTACCCCACTCGTTATTCAAATTGCCCCTCGCATTTACGTTTTTCGAAATTTCGGCGGGGAAATTGAATACTCAAATTTCACAATGATGTATCTCAGATATTATCTTAAGAAAAATTGTTAAGCAATAGCAAGGTTCAAAGTTTTTGTTCACAATTTTGTATTTGAATACCAATTACAGTTTCTGAGATATATGAGAAAATGTCTGAAATTATTCAAATTACCCCGCTGTACCCTATACACCAGTATTTTAGATTTACAGCTGTAGGGTTACCTGTGTAAAATCATTATAAATGTTTTACTACGGATAAAATGAATGAGTGCATATGAAAGATAACTGTATTAGATACTACTTTTGTACCGGCGATGTCTATGTGCACAATGTATAGAAGCTGTATTTTATGGTTACAAATGAAGCGCTACTAGTATGAAACCATGACAAGTACCATTGAAACTCATATAATTTCCAAAACCTATTTATTTTCACTACCCTCGCATACCCGTATACCTACCGGTCTGACGCGCCTGCTCCCTTCGGACGCACTTCATCGCTCCGCTCGGGCCCCCAGCTTCAACCAGCCTTGACTCGGTTAGATAAATTCATGCTTTTCAGTGGCCAGCTAGCACAGGTTGGTTTGTATTTTCGCACTATAGTTTTTATGTCATACAACCGGGAGCCATATTTATACGCAAATCGTAAAAGAATTGGGCTAATGTTTAACAGAAGGGGTCCAGCAATTGTTTCTAAAAAATGTTACAAGTTCGGTAATTTTTGTTCGCATTTGGTTAGGTTTGTTTATATTAATGTAGGGGTAATTCTACCAAAAATCATAGAATTTCGCTTAGGTCAGATTTGGTTACGTTATGTTACATCTCAGTACTTGCGTCTTCCATTTTTCTTATAAATTTTATGGTTTTCACGTGCTTCTAGACCCCGTCTGCTAAATATAACCCCAAAATTGTAATCATTCAAAAATTACGTCTAATGGTCCTCTTGAATTTTATCTATGCCAAGTGAGATATTTTCATGTCGCCCAGCACAAATCATTTAGGAGACAATAAGAACGAAATTGATGATGAATTTTAATTTTTCAACAATTATTTCGAGTAGTGCGCCAAAAGTAAACCTGCACGAAATGTTTAATATATATATTATATTATTTAATATCTAATATTTAATATTAACTCATAAACTTATTAGAAAGGTAGAGGAAACAAATTTTCTTGCCGTATGTCATCTACCAATTGATGATGGAATTGTAGTTAATAGCATTGAAGGAGTTTTCGATTTTCGCTACACCCACATCAATTTTTTTAGATTTCCTAACTATGCCATACATAAGTGTAACATGTTTTATCGAACAGCTTTGTATTCCTCTGTCTGTCGATAGGCATCGAGAGTCAAGAGCGCCGATTTCTCCTTAAGTTTGGGGGGGGGGGAAGAAGCATTCAGATACAGAAAGCATACATGAGGATTTTAAGACAAATTGAATTCAAATTACGCCAAAAAATTGTATATTCATAAATAAAATGCGGGGCCTACATGAACTTTGGGGAGGCCCACACCCCCAGAATCGGCGCCCTTGTCAAGAGTAAAAACGATGAGATATCCAGAAGCGATTTTCTGGAATCAATTCAGCGTCCCAAGAATAGATTTACTCTCATATATTAATCTTCTATTAAAACCGGAAATTGTAGAAATTAACAATTTCCGGTTTCAACTTGTGATCACAATGCAAAAAACGAAAGCAGATAGTGACAAACAGATTATGGGGATCGATTCAGCGCCTCCATAAAACATGCCATCTTCACCCGCACCACTCTACCAAACCGGAAGTGTTTATTAATGCTTCATGTTTCAATATTGATCTGCTTAGAACATAGGCAGTAAGATATATTGAAAAGCATTTTTTTTCGAATCGACTAATTATCTCAACAATATGTTCTATCTCTTCTATTAACTTTATATTCAAACCGGAAGTAGTAGGAATTATACAGTTCCGGTTTCAACGTTGACTGTCACAAAACAAGAAAATAATAAGGGATCTCTAGAACGCTATTTTAAAATGTATTCAGCGTACCAAGAATAGGTTCCATCTCATTCGTTAACCATCTATTCAAATCGGAAGTAGAAGCAGTTAACCATTTCCGTTGTCAAAAGTGATCGCCATAAAATAAGAACGGTAATACATAGCGACAAACTGTTTTTGAAATCGATTCAACATCTCAAGTAAAAATACAATCTTTCACCTGCATCTCTCTGTAAAACTGGAAGTGGTAGAAATATACTACAACATCCGGTTTCAATCTTGAATTCACATAGTTTGAGCGTCTACTGTAGCTTTACAAAGTAAGACGAAAACTCACTTGTTTTGTAAATAAATAAATAAGTAAAAAAAAAAAAAATTAAAAATATAATGGAAAGTAGACCTCTTAAAGCTTATAAAATGCCATAAAATAAACTGTTTTCAGGTATTTTATTTTGGGAGAGAATTTCGAGTTCTTGACAATTATGATATCACATATCTGAGCATCTAATTATCAGGGTTATAAGAAAACCCTACCTACAGAAAATTTTTACTATTTTATTTAATAGGATCCTGAAGAAATTTCTAGCTAGCTAACTTTCCAAACTTTTAATTTTCATTGCTACCTTTATGTTATTTTTAATGAAATTCAAAAGAAATGATGGAAAGCGAAATGAAGCCCTTAAATTATTCACTAAAATTAAAAAAAAAAAAGTGACGAAAAGTGTAGTGAAATCCTTGTTATTGACTAAAATTTGGAAAAAAATTTAGAAAAAAAGTGACGAAAAGTGTGGTGAAGCCACTTTAGTTAGTGACTAAAAGAAAAAAAGAAAGAAAGAAAAAGTGACGGAAAGTGTAGTGAGGCTATTAAGCCATTCACTAAAATAATAATTAAAAAAAATGGCTTAAAGCTTGTAAGCTATTGACTGAAATTCAAAACAAGTTATCGGAAGGGATGAAATGATAACAAAATGAATGAACAATAAACGTCATTACAACTTATGATTTCTATTTTTAAAATTTAAACCACAAAATAAAATCAAGTAAAATACATGGCAACCATAATTTGGAGTATGGCGAATCTACCGTAATATCATATATATATATATATATATATATATATATATATATATATATATATATATATATATATATATATATATATATATATATATATATATATATATATATATATATATATATATATATATATATATAAGATCAAGCATCTGTGGATAACCCGGTTAATTCATCTTCTTCGTGCAGAAGCCTTCATTTGTAGTTAAAAGTCCTGACCATACATTGAAGTTATAACTTCAAGTAATTACGTCTAAAAAATTCAAATACGAGGGCTGCTGGAAAAGTTTCTGCAAACTATTATTAACAATGGCACTGTGTTCCACTATTATAAAATTCGAAAAAAAAAAAAATATCTATGCTTGTCTTTCAAAGCATATCCGTTTCTTTATCACACCGGTTTGAAGAAGTAATTTTAGGTGAGAAGTGGTAATTTCCTATGAACACTTTCGGGAATGCTCTCAAATGTAGTTTAACACCGAAACTGACTACTGATGATGCATCATCTAATAGAACTGTACAGTTGGTTGTCCGAATTTCCAAAATGTTTGTTCAGAATGGTTGTATCTCAGTAATGAATTTTGTCAAATCTACGTCTGTTGTTGCCAGTAACGTTGATGCTGTTATGAATGAGAGAGATCGGCATGTGACATAGCATAACATTCAGGGATTCTTGAACATTGACACGAAAGCAATGCATAAGATTTTGCATGATCACCTTAACATGCAGGAACTTTCAAGTCGTTGGAATTTACAAATTTGACCGACGCTTAAAAATAGGCTCGTATCAATTGACGTAAAGAAATCTAAAAAAAAAAAAAAAAAAAAAAAAAAAAATCGAGGTAAGTCAAAATTGGTGTACGATATCGTTGTAGAAAATGAAACGTCGATCTATTCATACGGATCTGAATCTAAACACCAATTCACTATTTGCATGTTTCAAAGTGATCCAAAATTAACAAAAACTGTTCGTTCGAGGAGTACTGCCAAGCAAATGATTACTTGTTCTTTCGTTTATATGGGGTATGTGGCAACCATAGCTTCAGAAGATAAAAGGACTGTAAATTCCGAGTGGTATAGAATAACTTGTTTCCTGACGTCATCAATAAATTGCGTAAAACAAACCCAAATCGTGACATCATTATTTTTTACCATAACAGCGCAAGTTCCCAGTCAGCACACCTTAGTTATGTTTGTTCAATAAAAGTTTCGAATTAACTATTTATTGTCCGTACTCATCTGATTTAACACTTAAAAGTAAGATGCGTGGTGCGCGACTTGTGTCGCCTGAAGCAGCTGTTGACATCATGGTGATTCAGAAAGTAATGCATCCAAGATGATAACTTTATTTGTGTTTGACAGATAGCACCGATACAAGCATCAGTGGAAAGATTGCAATGGCAGCTACAAATGGGGGCTCATTTTTCAACATAGTCTCCCATTACAGGCAACATACTTGCACCAACCCGTCGGCAAAGAATTGTGATGGCTTCTGGCGACACCATTGCCGAATTGTCGCTTCCAGCTTCGCGTCACAACTGTAGCGTGGCCCTTAAGGTATTCTTAAATTTGGGAAAGAGCCAAAAGTCGCAGGGCGCAAAATCCGGACTATACGTAAGATGAAGCAGAATGTCAACAATACTTTGCCAGCAAAAGGGACAACTTTTAATTTTTTGGCACAGGAGATAACGTGTGGCGATACTCCATCGCCTGATGCTTCGTTTCGGGCTCGTAATGGTGTATCCATGACTCGTCGCCGGTAACGAATGTTTCTGGGTGCAAACCTTCCGCAGTCAAAAATTCAATAACAGCCCCGGACGTCATCGCTGGATGTCATGGATTGCTCTGGAACGAGAAGAGATAAGAAAGTGAAACAAGTGATATTCTATAGCTTAAACATCAATGCATTAACAATAAACAGTTCAGAATGTTTGCAGTACTACTGACCAATTAGGGACTTGGAGGCATTACTTTCTGAATCATCCTCGTATATTCCTGAGGAAGTAGCCTCAGAGTGGAGAAACTACTTTCAAAATTGGTTTGAGCGTATGCAGAAGTGTGCCGATCTTAAAACTAAATACTTTGAAAAACCATAAAGCCATTTCCAGAATTTCACGTCTTTTTTTTTTTCAATATTGATTACAGAAACATTTCTAGAAGCCATTGTATTTTCATTTATCTGTGACGGTGAAAATAGAGAAATCAATTTTGGTGTATGTTTTATGTGCGAATGATTTTAATTTAGCTTTAAGGTTCAAACTTCGAGAACTCAGATTCTAAATTAAAAGCAAACCGTCATGAAGTAAATATTGTGAGTGGAAAGAAGATATCTAATCGAAAACGTGAATTACTAATACTATTAGAGGTAAACAAATATTAGGTTTTATTTTTTATTCACCCCAAAAAGACATCAAAGTTAAACGTAATTCACTAATCAAAACTTTCTCTTCAAATGTGTATTTGCAAACAAGAAGAAAAAAAAGTGCTGTGGTTCCGGTGACTTTGTCTAAACCACAGTTTATACATCGTGTATTTGAACGTACGTGTTCCGATTGAATTACCTGCTTTTCTTTCATGGCCTCTGCTGGCAACGCTTTCTGTCTCTGAGGTCACCCAGACTTGACACACATCTCTTTGGCACGAGTGGTTTCATCGATTTACGAGAGATGGCAAGATTGTGGGCGTAGTAGCCGCCCGCCGGCGCTAACAAGACATCCACGTTTTTTTTTTTTTAATTCTCTCAAGCCATCAAACTGACTAAGCTCCCTTCATGATCCACTCGCTATGCCTTTAGTCTTGAACCCATAGCTTTCCTTCTTACCTTCTAAATACAGTAACAAATGAAATACGCATCTATCATCTCTTCTGTTAATCTCGTGACTGGAATTACTACTTGGTAAAACCAGACCACACTAATCCATAAACTTTGCAAACTAATTTCCTAGTAGATTGTAACATTTCTCTTATCGATAACATAATTTAATACCAGACGTACTTGTTCGTAAAGGATAATTCTTTACTTTCAAGCAACCACATAAATAAAAGGAAATTTTGTTATAATAATAAAACAAACATGAATTCGAGATTTCAACAGATTTGTAGTAAGTTTCGTAATCTACAAATTAAAAACAAAAAGGAATCTATGAATTGCGTCTGCCCTTATGCCTAAAGGGCATACTGTTCAAATTATGGAGACGAAATTTTTGAATGAGATCCTTTTATTTTAAAAAAAAAAATCCTTCAATATCCTGAAGTATAATTTGAGTTTTGTCCTTATGCAAACGGAGTGTATAAAGTATAGGATCAGGGCGTACCCAGAATTTTTTGTTGGGAAGGTTCCAAAGTTTGAAAGGAAGAGTCTAATACTACAAGACACAACGTCTATGTAATACCGAACCGGTGTTATTCTGTATCCGAAAGGACGATAAATGATTGTTAAGTACTGCCATCTATATTCTCAGGAAAAATAATAGAACTATTTTTCTTTTATAAGAAAAACAAGGATAAAGTGAGAAATCAAATCTTTAGGCTACCTCTATCAATCTTTAGGCTAAGAAGAAGGGACTAGTAGAGCAGTGATCGCCAACTTATGAAGCTTCTGAGCCTATAGTATCGTTTTAAAATATTACTAAGAGCTACCAACCAAAAGAACTATCAACATTTTTTAAAAATATTACTTTGTTTATTGTCCATAAACTTACATTTCTAGTAGCCTAAATATGAAACCAAACTATCCAAGTTAGCAAATGTCTATCTAATATACACACGAAAAACATAACATGCACTGTCCCACGTGTATACAATCAACTGTGAGATGAGGCTGATAATAGCAATTGCGTGTGAGAAACAAGCTGTTGTTGTTGTCAGTGCCCCCTGTCGTTAGCGTCAGCTCAGTGGAGGAATCAAGGTTAGCCAACTGGAGCATTAAGAGTCTTCATCCCGGCGAAATTAAAATACCGCTAAATTTACAGTAATTATGTGATATCTTCAAATAGATAAAAGATAATCGAAATGTGGAACAAGACCGCCCTAGACAATATTATTTTACATGAGATACCGTTATCACGACTCACTTACCTGCTTTCGATAAAGGTGCCTCACGCAAAATAATATTGTCTAGGGCGCTTTTGTTCCATATTTCAATTATCTTTTATCTATTTGAAGATATCACATAATTACTGTAAAATTAGTGGTATTTTAATTTCGCCGGGATGAAGACTCTTAACGTGTGGTGATCACTGTGCTAGAGGGTATAGTGGCAGGAAAGAGAGGGAGAAGGCGAAGGAGGTTACAATTAATGGATGATATCCAAACAGAAAAATCGTACGTAAAGACGAAGAAGTTGACGGAAGACGGCGAAGCATTGAAGCTTCTTATAGATATGCTACATTGACTTGATCCCTAGTCTTCCGTTGCGAGCGCTGCTATCGGCTGAAGGAATTCCACTCGCTTTCTCTCGCTTAGCAACAGCTGAACCCTTATTGGCTCAGCGCGTCGGTGTGTGAGGGTGTGAGTGTTAGTTCGCATTTTTGCCACGGCTCAAGACATTTTGGCAGCACAATAGTTGCGAAGTATATATATATAAGAAAATATACAAATGTATACTAAATTACGAAGTTTGTTTTGAAGATCCAGACCTGGACCCCTTATGTGCATGTGTCCTGGATAGGACCTACTTTTAACGTAAGTTTCGAACCTCGACGTGAAATTGAATCAGGTGCAGTTCGATGGGGGGAAGGGGAACAGGGAGGCCGTTCCCTATCTCACTACTCTCCCTCCAAGATGCTGGATTATAGGCACCAGGTTATCTTCATTTAAAAAAAAAAATAATTACGAAAGAAGGTAAACTTAGAATATCGTTTTAGTGACTGTTACTCTTAAAAGTACTTGACATTGAAAACATAATAACAAAAAGAATATTTTAGAAATTAGAAGAACATAAATGTTTCGACGACAACATTGATTATGCATACAATGGAAGAACAAACAAATTAGTGGAACCCGATAACGATAACATTGGTGGAGGTGTGTAATAATGATTAAAATGTAATTAGAGCAGACACCCTTACACAACGGAAGCAGATAAGTTTTATCCTGTTTTCTTTGCAAAATGTATTGAATATTCATGGACATGCTAAATAGTGTTACAGCACTTGTGTTTCTTCTCCGAAATCTCGTATCGACATTTTGAAAACTAAAAGATTGGCAAGGGGAGAAAGTAATGTAGTGGGAAAACTTTGTCACAGCAATGCAGTTGGCTTTTGTTCAATGACGTCACTCTCGGTGATATGAAAATAAACACGAGCTGCAAAACAAACTTGATCAAGAACGTTGATTTCTTGCATAAAGACGACTAGAAATCTTCTATATATATAAAAGAGAACGCACAAATCCTTTGTTCCCTCATCACGCTAATACGGCTGAACCAATTTCTTTTATTTTTGGGGGGTTATTAGGATTTGGACCCTAGATGGTTTTTATCATATTACTTTAATTTTTAATTACCAGTGTCTTGAGATAATTGACCATTCAAGTGTCCATAACGTACAAATCCTTTGTTAGTTCATCATAGGTAAAAATAAACGTATTTATATGCAACCCGCATGACCGTGTCACTCGGCGGGTTAACATAAATGACAGGCGATATAATGTTAACATTTACTG
This sequence comes from Thermobia domestica, assembly GCF_964235325.1. Taxonomy (NCBI): domain Eukaryota; kingdom Metazoa; phylum Arthropoda; class Insecta; order Zygentoma; family Lepismatidae; genus Thermobia; species Thermobia domestica. The sequence goes on from NC_137456.1 coordinate 41,053,607, forward strand.
CAATCTACTATGGTTTTTATCATATCACTTGAAAGCGAAAACTTCCGGGATGACCGCAGCGAAGCGGGGCGGGTTAACATAAATGACAGGCGATATAATGTTAAGATTTACTGCAATCTTCTATGGTTTTTATCATATCACTTGAAAGCGAAAAAGTAAAAATTATCTAAGTAACAAAGTTTATTGCGTTCCGGGGTGACCGCAGCGAAGCGGGGTGAACGCTGCTAGTAATAAATAAACAGTAACCTCTGAAAACAAGAATCCAACATTATCATCATACAATAAGTAAATACACTGTAAATGACAAAACAAAGGTTACTATAAAAATAAATTGCGAGTGATTAAACAGAGTATTAAAGAAGCAAAGGCTGATACATACGAGATGCGAGGCCATGGCAAAAAGCTAGTCAAATTCATAAAACTGCTCAAGAAATTCACCTCTGAACGATTACAATTATACTTGAAGTACTGATTTGGTATATAGTGCACACCATAAATATTACACATAACAACCGTTTAAAACAAATAACATTAAATAAAATTAAACGATAAACAGTAACACACAATGATAACGTAAGATAACAATAACCGTGGTAGGTATGCCGTATAAATAATGTGGGGAAGATTTTCCAATTGCCCATAACACCCCACTAAAGTTGGAAATTTTTATTTTTGGCGGTTTATTTAGGTACTGCTAACGAAAACGTATAAGCATACCGAATTTCACATTGTTATGCTAATTTTAAATACCTAAAACATGGGATTATAGATCCAATGAAGGCCCATTTAAATAACATGTGGAATTTCTTCATCCACCTTTAGACCACCTGAAAATGAAAACTGTTCGCTTGAGGGAATTTTCATGTAAATTAGTTCTGAAAAGCTACAATCATGTCAATTTTCCACGTCAACCGGAAGTAACCGTTATTTTATATCCTTTTTCTTCTTCTATTTTTGTAAATCTAAAACCTGACGCTATACGATAACCACGCCATCTGTTTAGAAGAAAGTGAAACTGAAGAATACACTGAGAAAACTGTTCGCTTACTGAGGGAGGGTTGTAGGAAAACTGGGTTCCTAGTAGCTCGGTTTCTGTTAAAACTGCCCTTTGTGAAGAAATCCTCTGGGTTACTACTAACCGAGCAGTACTCTGTTAGGTAATACTTTTTCATTTTCTAATCTATTTCTGGGCTACTAGTTACCGAAAAAATGTTCAAAATATTTTTTAACCAACTCAATCGGTTAATTAAAATCTCTTAAAAACGATCCGCCTTATGCAGAGTCGTTTCGACGTATGATTAGCGTCATACTAAACTACAGACTACTGCAGGAGACTTATGTAAGTCGAACTCTTTAGTATGACACTAATCGCGCTTCAACACGACTCTGCATAAGGCCCGATGGGTTTTGGAACGAAGGTATTAAAAGTCCTGAAGTAACATGAAAGAAATGTACGTACCAAGCTCTAGCCAAATTGGCCCGTGTGGAAGGGTTCTAGCTGTGTTGAAATGATCGAAGTGTTCCCATTATTATATTCTTAGTAGAGAATTAACAAATGCCACGATTTTCCGCAAATATACAGACGACTCCTATTTTGGTAGACAAGAGTGTGTTGATGCGTTAATCTACTGATCCGTGGGTCGGTTGTTCCAATCATTTCAGTTGGGTTTAAAGTGTTATTTTCTTAATGATCTGAATGTAACTAATTGACTAATCCCGTCGATTGAATTAGTCAACTACTTGGTTGAATGAATGAAGAAATTTAACCCTAACTCGAAAATTTACCTATACACAATGTATATACACTAACTGATCCATACTAGCTTTGATATATTGAATAACTTACATTAAAAATAGAAATCGCTGAGCAAAACAACGTTTATTTATTAAATAATAAATGTGTGATAGTTTTGCCAACTAACGGAACATATTGGCTTCACCATGCACTATCAAGAGATGTTCCGGACAGCGGTATATTGTACACTCCGCATAAAAAAAATCACGACAGCTAACGCCGTGCAGTTAGGCCACCCAATATACACCTTATCCCATAATCGTGTCAGGTAAACAGACCCCCTCTCTCTCTCCTCCTTTCTTTTCTCCTATACTAAAATTAACTAACAACATGAGCGCAATTCTAACTTCAAACTACACATGTATTAGTTTCGATAAAATGTAATAACAAAACCGAGTCAAAAGAAGATTCATAAGTTGATGTAAGGAGAAACTGAAACACATACAATGAAACATTGAAACCAATAGATGTCTATTATACAGAGATTCAGAAATTATGCAGAAAGAGGGAGAGAAAGAGAGATTGAGAGAAGAGGAGAGAAGAAAGAAACGAAAAGAGAGAAGAGATAAAAATGTGGAATTCAAACATAGTAAGAAAAGAACATTATAAAGTTCCGTTTCCAGAAATCCAATAGTAATATAGAAATAACTTTTGTTTTTAGATATTTTTTCAGAACTATTCGAATATATAGAGGATGCTTTAAGCATTCATTAAGCCGCTTTCATAAAGGATAGCATACTCAATTTCCAGTAGAACTGTAAATCTCCGAGACACATCTAGGATAATGTCAAAAGTTTAACGCACATGCTTTGTTTCCGCGTGCTTCGATTCCAAATTCGGTAATGCTAATTGAACGTACTGTTGCAAAATACATTCTAAAAAACCCAGTGGATAGGATTGGTCATATCCTCCATTTCAGACTACTAATGAAAACTGAACAAAAAAAAAAGAAAAAAAGAAAAAGAAAAAAGAAAGAAAGGAAAGAAAAAAAGAAAGAGAAAGTTGAATGAGTACTATTTTACTTCAAAATTTCTATCAGCAATACCATATATTAAAAGTCCAAACTGTATCTTAATGAAAAGTTACAAATGTTCGAAAGGAAAAACTTATGTTCCTAATAGATGTAGCATGTTTCAAATTTCAACGTAAATAAAGCACATTGAATTATAGGATGGAAACAAATTTTGTGTCGAACTAGTATAAATAAAATTTTGTTTTCAAATAACCTTAGAGGTTACCATTTTCTAGTCTTTTTCGAAGATTTATCTCTTCCGAACATTCAGCATCGATTTCCCCTCTTGCGGATATAACGTAATTTGCACAGATAGAATGAATACGCTAGAGCTCAAAGTCATCGTGTCAATCAGATGATGTTGGTTAGGTTATAGACCATCACTGGGTCGAGGATTCAAACCCGTAGTGATCCGGTAATTCGACTGAGACTCGGTAACTCAGAGGATAAAAAAGAGATTTTACTTATTTCCTTGCGTTTAAACAGTATTTTTGTCAGAGATGACCAGGACTGGAGATGTTATCACCAGAGCACGAAACACACGACGCCGAAATTCCCTGTTAATTAGATTTTCTTGCTCCGTTTTAACTTTGGAACACGGAGACAGAGAGAGAGAGAGAGGGGGGGGGGAGAAGTGAAAGATAAAAAGACAAGATAGGGAAACGTCAAGAAAGAGAGAGTGTTACGAATATAAATATGAAACATACTTATCATTACAGTGTATGATGTAGAACGCACACACTGTTTACTCGAATTCGCCAGTGACACCTTGTAAGTTCTCCAACAGAAGATGAATCTCTATTTGCAGCCATTATTTTATGCAAAAAAATCATACTACTTGATGGGGATTTGAACCAAGATTTTCCGTTTGAAAGTCTAGCACTTTACCACTACACCACCGATTGCTTTACCAAAACTTTGTTTAACACTTGGTGTATGTTTGTTTCTAAGAACAACAACACGTAAAGTGTATACTGCAGATTAATGATGTGTTTGGAATGTCTTGCTAATTTCCTTGCCCTTTCCCAGCCAACATTCGTAAATCGCCTCTCTCATGGTACAGGTGTTTGCTTCCACATTCTTACATATTGCTTGTCCAGTATAAGAAGTTGATTATTTGCAATCACTTTGTAAAAAATCAAATTTGGCATGAACAGGATTTCAACCTATACTAGATTGGTGTATTATTCATAAGGCCATTACGTTACTCTTACACTATCATGATACCTTAAATTATAAGCCAAATATTACTTACTTTAGCCCTGATCTTTGGAACGAACCGGCTTCTTCCTGTAAGGTTATTTGCACCAAAGTGCACAACGAAATTCATTTATTCGACGGCCTAGAGAGAAATTAGTGCCCACTAATAAAGGAAAAACATGCAATCCAGGAGACATTACAGAAATAACCTGAATAATACAGAGACATTACCTATACCTGTTTTCAAAATATCATGTTTCTTGTCTTAACTACGGATATTTCGATTTCGAAATAGTAGTACAATAACTTTTGTAACACGATTTGTTTTATGTGTCTTCGATAAATAGGAGTGAAGAAATGGTCTTCCTTGTAAACCCTTACGAAAACGCTTTAAATGTAGTGTAAAGGTTAAAAGTAAATTACCTCCGTAGTTTAAAGATTAATAATAAAGGGAGGAGTCAAAACAAGTTTTTTACTAATCTGAAATTATGTTATGTACTACTATCCATTTCATAAAGATAGGCCCCTGACTTCGAGGTGCTGCTGTGACGTCCAGTCAAAACTTATATTGCATTGTCGTACCTCGTTGGAATTGGTGAAATGTTGTCTTTTCAATACTTAAGACATACAAATTTTCTTTGTACTGTATAATGAGAAAAAAATAGAAATTAATGAAAAAGTGCGTATTTTTTCGTACTTTTTTGGTAAATCAATGTTTATAGGACTATATCTCGGAAAGGAGATAACATGAAATAATTTCCTGTGCACGATATGTAGATGCGTATATTACCTGCAAGTTCTGAAAATTTCATTACTCAACACGTAGTAATTTCCTTGTTATTCAGCAAAAAGTGAGACATCATTATCTCTGAATTGCTGTGGTGTATTAACAATCTGGAAAAACTTTTAGAAAGATCTTAAAGTAGCTTTTTCAATCAAACTGTTTTGACTTGTTTTTAAAGATAAACAATTACAAATATGACATTATGATTTTCTCTGCTTTGCGCCCTTCGCTATCGCAGTTTATACGGAGTGCTACGTTGCCACATTTTCCTGACGCGTATACACTCTCAGCCGGACGGGTATTTAAACTTGTCACGCACACTGTCCGGCACTTTTTAGAGATATTTTTAAAATGTAATGTCTCCACAGATTTTAAACCAATTTCTTAGAAATTAACAGGATATACAGTAAATGTGCCAAGTGTTCAAAATTAGAAAAGCGAACTCTTATCTTGTTTGGATTTACATGTGATGGTCCTCGAAAATTTGTTGCTTTTTGTCAGTTCTTCACTTATTGCAAGCAGTACAAATACACTTGTACAGAAACAAAAACACGCACAAAGTTTATTATATGATACAACCTTAGTTGACATGCAATATTGAGTTTACACTTCACAGAAAATCTGTTTTCAGATCTAAGAGCTCCAAGCTACATTAAAATCTGCTTTTGAATAGGAATGACGCGTTTTTTTTTCGGCGCAGCCTCAGGCTTACTTGAAACAGAGTTACTATCTTGTTCACTCCCGGATACGCCACTGAGCACAGAATAATCAATGTCCTTACTATTAATTACTAACTCATAACCGTCTGAGTCGGAGTCATTCATCAGTTCTGCAATTTCATTATCGCTAAACATTTTGCCTCTTCTTTTTGTAATACCGCCGCTCGTGAAGGAATATCCATTTTTTTTAAATCAAAAAGCACAAGATATACTCACGAAAATATAAATGCCCATTCGTCCGACTGATAGATCTTGAGGTAGAAATGGAGCCATTGTTTATAAATATTAGGGAAGATAGCAGGAGCAGCGATGAGTCAACAAAGCCATGACGAAAGTGAATGAAGTAAATAGATTAAGAGATGAGTTTTTGGATGTGTTACTTCAACGTTTAATTTCGATTACATTGAGATGTGTACACTCATGTCCAAAATTATTGTCGCATATCTATAACTGTCTTCTTGTAAGAATATAATTTGATAATGATTTTGCAGGGTACTTTTAATACTGATACTATATGTAGAGTCGGGAAATGTATATTTGTGGTAAATTTCATAGGAAAAGAATACGAAAATTAGCATGAGTAAAACAAAATGTTGCTAAATGGATAAGAAAATTTTAGTTTCGTTTTATTGTTCTTATTTACTGCTCTTTTGACATGAAATTTTCCACATAGCCTACATGTCTTTGCCGATTATACACATACTAACATTATAAGAAATACCAGGCGAATTCGTTATCAAATTATATTCCTACAATAACATATTTATAGACATGCGACAATAATTTTGGACATGAGTGTACATGCATTAATATTTTTATGATGTTGTGAAAGGTTATAATAAATAATTTTTCCTATTACATTCTTATGAAGTAGGCTTCGCGCTACAAGCTTCCTGAACGCGACAACACTGCACGACAGCGTTGCCGTACTTCCATTTACTGTATGCTGTTTCTTCATATAAGCGCGGGGAATTTAAAGATTGGGCTGCAACATGGCTCACCGCTTAACGCAGAGAATATGTTTAAGTAAACATTTTTTTAAAAATAAATACTCTACCAGCTAAACCCTTTTTTGTTAATAGTTCCAAATATTTGGAACACTAGATTTCCAAATTTTCGAACAGTGTTTTGTACGTTTCTCTACCTACCATGGTAAAGGAGATCAGAGCGTCGTACATTTGCTTTAATTACACAAAAAATATCAAGTGATGAAAATTGAAATTTTCACAACTTATAGTTAATGGATGCATCTACATATTGTACACAGGAAATTATTTTACGTGATCTCTTTTCTGAGATATAGCTCTATAAACATTGATCTACCAAAAAAGTACGAAAAAACACGCACTTTTTCATTAATTTTTATTTTTTTCTCACTACATAGTACAAAGAAAATTTTTATGTCTTAAGTATTGAAAAGACAACATTCCAGCGATTCCAACGAGATACGACAATGAAATATAAGTTTTGACTGGACGTCACGGCAGCACCGCGAAGTCAGGGGCCTATCTTTATGAAATGGATAGTAATTCTACATCCATACACAAAATAAATAACAGGGTAATTTAATTACTCATTGTACAGGCGTTCCAGTGAGTTGTACTGTTTGCACAGTTGCGCCGCGAAGATGGTTACGGCTCTGTTCTTGGCACCAAAAGAAATATATGAACTGCAAACACTGAAAATACTGGTAGAGCCTTATTTCTAGAGGAGTTTACTCTTTCAATAGATATAACAGGAATGTGTATCTCATTCCATCCGCTAATAGGTCTATCCCACTACTCTTTTTCGAAGGAGTTTTTATTGTCCAGTACCGGAAATTAGAAGATACAATTACCTTCCAGTAGCATATTAGGGACCAGCACCGGTCTATAACGAGAGTACACTGAGAAAAATCCATTATCCGGACAGCGGTATATTGTACAAATACAAGGATTCGTTATGTTTACTAAGGAAATCTGTACGGAGCGTACTTTATCCATATACTACATAGGTACTGCCTTTTACCCGCTTAGATATTACATCATGTCGCTGCAGGATGTCTGACATCTAACAATCTTCCGTATTTTACATACGTATACGTATGTTAAATACTTCAGCTATATGTTAAATACGTCCACATGTGTGTGAGATCCAGGCCGCCTATAGACACCTCTTTCTTTCGCCATGGCTGACGTCATTGAACTACCGTCTTTTGCTTGCGAAACGAGGTTGTTTACAAACGGAAAAGAATAGAGGAAGGAAACAAATGCTTGGGTAAGTACACTAGTTAACTATTACTTTAGTTAAATATTCCATTAATTATATATTCTTTTAGTGTAACTTGCTTTAATATAGTACTAAGTAAGTAATGTAGTTTATGAATACAATTCTTACTATTGTAAAACTCGTTAATGATTGAGGACAATGGAATGGGTGAATCTGAATTTTGAGAAATCTTTGAATATTAATGTTTTGAAACATTTTACATTTCAAGGTAGCAAAATGAATGTTATGTGTTTATTCATTCCGTTTTATATGTGACGATTTATTACTTGGAGCAGTTTTACTACAGGGCTGCTTAACATAATTGCTAATAAACCGTTTTCAGCGCGAAAATTCCCTTGTGTAGTGAAGATTTAGGATTTAGATTTCTGGGCTTTCGGCATCAATGGCCTTGTTAGCCCGTCGCATATGAGGGATGACTTCCCTCGGTGATCACACTATCCGGGGAAAGGAAGGGAAGAATGGATTGGGGAAAAATGAGGCCGCGGTGGCTCAGTGGTAGATCGTTCACCTCTGGTGCTTGGGGTCCCGGGATCGATCCCAGCTCCCGCCAAGTGAACTTTGTGGTGGACAAACACCGTGTGCGTGGGTTTTCTCGGGGTTCTCCCGTTTCCTCCCACTTTCTTCATTCCACCATTTCATACATTACTCATCATCACCGTCTCCTTTAGCCTAACCGGCATAACCGTGGGACGTAAAACTCAAAGATTTCATTTTCATTTTTGGATTTGGGAAGGAAGAAAACGGCCTGGGACCTATATGTTAGGTACCACTCCGGCATTTGCCTGCTGTGAATGAGGAAAAGCCAAGGAAACCTCATTCAGGATGGCTGGACTTAAGATCTTTTGATACTTTTTCGACCGAGTTCCCCCACCGGGATCGAACCCGGGACCGTTCGCACCGAAGGCGAGAGCGTTAGCGAATACGCTACGCGGGGCCACTAGTGTAGTTTAGAAAACTCATTTTTACTAGGATATTTGCAAGATTTTTTTTCTTTTAGTTTAACGCCCCTTGATTGTACATCAATGTAAGAGAGAAGGTGACGATGAGATACATGATAATGGTGGAATCAAGAAAATGTAAGGAAACTGGAAAGTCTTAAGAATAACCACAACTACAGTGTTCACCAAAAGCCTATTTGTCGGGAGCAGGAATCGAACCAGGGACCTACCGCGTCAGAGGTAAGCGCTCTCAGAGCTTTCTTTTGTTTAAAGAACTTGTTTACAATGAAATATATATATATATATATATATATATATATATATATATATATATATATATATATATATAACGAAGATATTGACATATTTTACAGCCTCACTGAAATTTAAAAAAAAAAGTAGTCAGGGAGAGCTTACTTGTCAGGTTTTTATTTTTTAATTTAATTTATTTTTATTTATTTATTTTTGCTTTGTTATGTTCCCTAGTTAATTAATGTTTGGGTTACTGAAAATTAAAACCTTTTTAGTATTATTGTTATGTCATCACTTTGGAACCAAAACGTTAGATTTTTTTCTTGTGTTTTCATATAGGAAGTTGGTGAGTTTGTGCCTTAGCACTGGTTTGGTTTCTAGAACGTAATTGAAGGTCATGTTGAGTTGAGTCTTGGTGGGTTTGAGTTCGTGAAGTGTCAGGCACTGCTTGTGCCCCTGTCTTCTGTTTGTGATGTTTCCTGGCTTTGGGCTGTGACGTATTTATGTTGAGGAGTACCAACGCAGGCCGCGTGATATACAGGTAGCTACAACACAGCTTCAACAGTTAACGAGTGTCAGGTCTTTGAATTTCAGTTTTCGTTACGGCGTGACTAATGCAGTATAGTGCTAGATTGAAATTCTATGGGTGGTAAAAACGGTATGGTAAGAAATACAACGTAATTGTTATTAGTTTAATTAGTGTTTCTTCATAGTATTGTTTCACTATTTCTAGAAGGAATTAAGTATTAACGAAGTAATGAATAAGCAAAAGCACACATTGATTGACGTTTACTATTTCTCATACTCCATTGAGAATGTTTTGATCCTCAGTTGTGCAAACATCCAGTGTGCGTTTATTTTCTTTCTTTTTTGGGGGGTTTACACTGCCTCACAGATGAGCTCCCTCGTGGCTAAGTGGTTAATGAACACGCCTTTGGCGTGGGACACCCGGGTTCGATTCCCGGCCGGGGGCCGCGGTGGCTCAGTGGTAGAGCGTTCACCTCTGGTGCTTGGGGTCCCGGATTCGATCCTAGCCCCGCCAAGTGAACCTTGTGGTGGACAAACACCGTGTGCGTGGGTTTTCTCGGGGTTCTCCCATTTCCTCCCACTTACTTCATTCCACCATTTAATTCATTGCTCATCATCAGCGTCTCCCTTAGCCTAACCGGAATAACTGTGGGACGTAAAACTCAAAGGTTTCATTTCATTTTTTCTTAATCTCTTGCACCGACCGACCGATCTCGATCAAATTTCCAACGTAGATGCGGTTCTGGCCTGGGAGTGTTTTTAGCTATTTACTTTGACAGAACTTAGGGGAGGGGGAGGAGGGGGACAGAAAAAATAAATGACTTAATTTACTTTGAAGTGTAAAAGTGCGAGCGTTTTCTTCTCTCTCTCTCTCTCTCTCTCTCTCTCTCTCTCTCTCTTTCTCTCTCTCTCTCTCTCTTCACTCCTCCAGTCTCCTCTCACTTTTAGGGCCGCGGTGGCTCAGTGGTAGAGCGTTCAGCTCTGGTGCTTGGGGTCACGGATTCGATCCTAGCCCCGCCAAGTGAACCTTGTGGTGGACAAACACCGTGTGCGTGGGTTTTCTCGGGGTTCTCCCATTTCCTCCCACTTACTTCATTCCACCATTTCATTCATTTATCATAATCACCGTCTCCTTTAGCCTAACCGGCATAACCGTGGGACGTAAAACTCAAAGATTTCATTTCATTTTTTCCTCTCACTTTGATTTCATGATTTCGCACTCTGATGAAAAGTATTAAATACCGCCAGGAAAAGTACTAATATATAACCTCTCTTTTAGGCGCCCCTCCAACCACGCGCCCGGGACACGTGCTTTGCTTGCTCGCCCATAGCTGCGGCTCTGTGAGCTACATAAGTAACATACAATGCTTACGTAATACTTTGGGTCATAAGTACTATTAAGAAAGGAAGAATTGCATTTTTTTAACTTTGGGAAAGGAGCTACTATGGGATTAAAGATAAGGTAGGAAAGGCAACACATTCCAGTCTATGCTTTCACCCAGCAGACATATTGTTTGGAACCAAAAAAATGTGACTTTTGGAATCTTGTACTTAGGTTCACAGCGGAAGCGACGAAATAACTTGAATCATCCATTGTAGCTCTCCCCGCAACCAGTTTCTAAAATGTTGGCAATAAGTTTGCGAAACGAGAGGTGACGACTCCAATTTTGGGTGAAAAGTCGCTATAAGAAATAATCGAGAAATTCATTGTCTATAAGCATTGTAAAAGTTGTAGATGTAAACTAAACAATATGTTCTACTCACTGGCGCAAATCCAGGGGGGGGATGACGGATACATGTCCCCTCCAATCTTGGAACTGAGGGGGACTTCTCCCAAATAATCCGATTTGAAATGTGTTTTTTGGGAGAAATTTGATGATTTTTGTCCGATTGCTACAAAGGAACGTGAGATGTCCCCCAGAATAAGCCTCAAATCTGCAGCCTCCTAACGCTAAAGACAACTCTGATCCTCCACAACATTGTTTTTCAACTTCATAAGTATTTTGGACATCGCCAAAAAAAGTATGGTAACGGTCTTACCCCCCCCCCCAATGTTGACAGATTTGCGCCGCTGGTTCTATTCACATCTTTGTAAACAGGGCGCAACCAATCCTTTAATTCAGGGATCATTTCAGGTTGTTTCGGGTACTTTTGTTCATGTTGTGGTCAAAATAGTTCCGAAATAATTAACACTACAGTACTTACGTTAAGCAATTTTTTGTAAAAGAAAAAGTGCAGAATAATTAAAAGACCCCAGAGGACAAATATAACAAACACCTTCTTCGCCTTTTTTCACGCATCTATAGCTAATCTTGTTGCTATCGGTAATGATGTATTACGTGTGTCTCTCAACGGAAACTCTGCGAACTAAAGGACATCAAGTTTGTAGTTATTCTTCGTTAGAGGGCAAGGGTAACATAACAATGCAGGATTGTGGAGTAGTGAGTACGCTGTATTTCCAAACTCTTCATCACTTGCGCTGATTAAAACAAACAAACAGAAAAAAAGAACGTAAAAACTGTTTTGAACTAATAATGCTTCTCTACAGATGAACATTTTGTTTGCAGCAAAAAGTCGCTAAATGTGTAAGTAGGTAAATCGTTATTTAAAAATCACCCAAAAAAGTCTCCAATCGGAATTTTTTTTTTGTCGTTATCGTAGGGCGACCATACGTCCCGTTTTGACCGGGACAGTCCCGTTTTAGGGGCGTGTCGCGGCCGTCCCGTCAGTAGATGGAAAAAAGTAGTATTCGTCCCGTTTTATGTAAATGAAAGAAGTAAATAACAAACCCAGTACCTTTACTCCTTTTAAAAGTATTAATAATAACAAAGCGGCAAAAATTGAACTGAAAATCCCTATATTAAACATACTCTAAACATACTCTATAGTTCGCAGTACTGCTCGAAAGGCAGCAGAGGTTTTAGCAGTTGGTTGTGTGTTAAACAAACTTCAACGTGTCTTTCCTTTTTCATAAGTACCCGCTCTGTAACGAAGAGAGAGAGGGGGAACTCTGATATCAAGGCACTGATAAGAACAAAGGTAGATCTAAAAGTCTAGTGTTGCAAGAACCTGTCCCGTTTTTAACTGAAAATTTTATGGTCACCCTGCGCTATCGTTGAGGTCGAATTCCCCTTATTTAGCGACTTTACCCAAAATTGGCAACATTGACCCCCACCGAACAACACCCCGTCATCTTGAGCCTAGCCAGCATAATAGTGGGACGTAAAACTTAGATTTCATTTCGAACAACACTCCCAGAAACCTACTGTTATACTATTCTCAAACCACCCTTTCGTACAGTTCTCCCTATTCGAAAAAAAAAAAAATTGTAAATAGCAGTGTTCATACATAAATATGGAACTCAATTTCCCTGAATTTTGCAGGTTTTCCAGGTATTAATTTTGCAATTTCCAGGTCTAGTGGAAGAAACTAATAGTACGAGAACACATAAATTTTAAGAATACTATATTTATATATTTGAGAATGGCCACCCTTCTCCCCAATGAACGATTGCAATTAAATATTGAGTCACAAGAAAATAAATAATTAAAATAAATAAAATTTAAGTTGAAAAATATTAAGTTGAGAAGCCTACTAAGGGAATTATATAATACTTTTGTTCCATACTTGAATACATTCAAAATATACAAAAAAATATTGGCTTGGGGAAGAAAAAAGGGCCCGCGAGATTTTAACTGATTCTTGTAGTACTCGACGACAGAAATAGATTACTGAAAGAATTTTCAAAATCGGCACAGGCAAACATGAAGAAAATCGCATTTTCAGGTACCGGTTCAAAATGAGAAGAAAAAAGGACCGCGAGATTTTAACTGATTCTTGTAGTACTCGACGAGAGAAATCGATTAGTGAAGGAATGTTCAGAATCGGCGCAGGCAAGCATGAAAAAAAAATCCCACTTTCATGTACCGGTTCAAAATGGGGAAGAAAAAAGGGCCCGCGAGATTTTAACTGATTCTTGTAGTACTCGACGACAGAAATAGATTACTGAAAGAATTTTCAAAATCGGCACAGGCAAACATGAAGAAAATCGCATTTTCAGGTACCGGTTCAAAATGGGAAGAAAAAAGGGCCCGCGAGATTTTAACTGATTTTTGTAGTACTCGTCGAGAGAAATCGACTAGTGAAGGAATTTTCAAAATCGGCGCAGGCAAACATGAAGAAAATTGCATTTTCATGTACCGGTTCAAAATGGGAAGAAAAAAGGACCGCGAGATTTTAACTGATTCTTGTAGTACTCGACGAGAGAAATCGATTAGTGAAGGAATGTTCAAAATCGGCGCAGGCAAGCATGAAGAAAATCGCATTTTCATGTACCGGTTCAAAATGGGGAAGAAAAAAGGGCCCGCGAGATTTTAACTGATTCTTGTAGTACTCGAAGACAGAAATAGATTACTGAAAGAATTTTCAAAATCGGCACAGGCAAACATGAAGAAAATCGCATTTTCAGGTACCGGTTCAAAATGGGAAGAAAAAAGGACCGCGAGATTTTAACTGATTCTTGTAGTACTCGTCGAGAGAAATCAACTAGTGAAGGAATTTTCAAAATCGGCGCAGGCAAGCATGAAAAAAAAATCGCACTTTCATGTACCGGTTCAACATGGGGAAGAATAAAGGGCCCGCGAGATTTTAACTGGTTCTTGTAGTACTCAACGGGAGAAATCGATTAGTGAAGGAATTTTCAAAATCGGCGCAGGCAAACATGGAGTAAATGGCATTTTCATGTACCGGTTCAAAATGGGGAAGGAACAAGGTCCCGCGAGTTTGAACCGCTACGATGTATGTTCACGAATGTGCCCGTCTTCTCAAATTTAGTTAATTACTGTGACACTGAAACATGTGACACAGAGTCACATTGTGGATGACTCTGCAATCGGCAACCACTGCACATATACTCCTCCCGCCCCACAGTTTGATTATTTCGATCCATTCCTCACGTGCTAACGGCATGGTTCAACATCTGCAAGAAAGAGGTAAATGTAACGTTCAATTGGCAATAGCTTTTCACCAAATTAAGCTGCATGAAATCTGATTGCATATTTGACATACTGAGAAAATTCTAGCCCGTGGCCATATGTATCACATATCCCACCAGTTCATAAAAATTTTGAACACAAAATTACGGTCGTCCGTGTGACGTACTCCCAAAAGGCCTAATGTGTATCACCCACCTCACATTCAATGAAACCACATCCGTGTAGAATTAAGAAAGGAACCTCTTATGATGTATACAGGATGTCTCAAACGTTCCCTGACATAGGGTAACTCTTTTATTATCAGAGTTACGACAAAATGTAAGAGGAAAAACATCTCGAAATATGACGTTTCCTATCTAAAGTGAACACTTTTTTAAAAAAATCGGACAAGATGAATGTGCTGTATACTCTTTATGCACCCAATTTTAAATGAAAATGCAACGTTGTCATTTACCTGGACCCACGACATAAGTGAATGAAGTTACTGTTTGAAACGGGGGCTGGCCATCGACATGTTAGCGTAAAAGACAGTAACTTCACTCACTTCTGTTGTGGGTCCAGGTAAATGGCAACGTTGCATTTTCATTTCACATTGGGCGCATAGAGAGTGTACAGCGCAAACGGGTCATCCGATTTTAAAAATTCCTTCACTTTAGATTGAAAACATCATAATTGGATATGCTTTTCCCTCCTACATTCTGTTGTAACTCTGATAATAACAGAGTTACCCTATGTCAGGGGACTTTTGAGACACCCTGTATACCTTATTTAATGTATGTTTGATGTCACTATAACTGTAGTATAATTTAGTTTGTTTAAATTTACAATTTAATACAAGTAGATTCGGATTTACATGCGTAGGATTTTGTATGCATCTAACTAATGAATTCTTTTATTTTTATGCATAACTTAGTAACTTGGCTTTGGACTGCAACTGATTATTGTAACCCATTATTGCTTGAGAAGAAACAAGATATCCGAATCTTCATTTGGAGAAATCAAAGGTCTATTGGAAAGCTGGGGATTACAATCATTAATTTCTACATTTCAAGGTGCGTAGTAAATTATATATTGTGTTTATTGTTAAATTACTATTATTGGGTTTAGAATCAATGAAGCACTTCATGATATTTTATGGGGATCAAGATGGGTGCCGGATAGATAAGTATTTGAGCGTCAGGCTCTTATTTCTTTTCAATTTAATATTTAATCAATGATTATTTTTCTCCCTCATTATTCCACCAAATCGTATTCCAAGATCATATATCCATTTTTGTTCGATATATCCATATTTTTGATCTCTTTCATATTTCTATATTTTCGATTTTTGATATTGTTTATATTTCGATATTGCTGTATTTTTCGATATTTCGAACAAGTTTCGATAGTTTGTCGACATCGATTATCTATATCTAAATTCGGATATCCCAAAGCCCTATCGAGCACCCTCCGAAATGAAGTTTTTGGCTATGGACCTGATTAGGGATGCGCACGAGACAAGACGAGACAATTTTTGTTACGAAATTCGAGACAAGATAGAGCTTTTCCAATAGAAACGGATCCAGTTTTCGAGACGAGACAACTTTCGCGGCACCTTTTCGAGAGGAGACAACCTCAAATCTTTTCTCTTGCGCATCCCTAGACTTGATCATGAGTTATCAAAAAAAAAAAAAAAAAATGTTAATGAGAAATAACATGTAAATACAATATAGGTAGCTAAAACATTTTTGTTTTCATTCTTCAGTAATGCATTGTTATTAATCTCAGGGGGGGCGGTGGCTCAGTGGTAGAGCGTTCACCTCCGGTGCTTGGGGTCCCTGGTTCGATCCCAACTCGCGCCGTGTGGACTTTGTGGTGGACAAACACCTTGCTCGTGGGTTTTCTCGGGGTTCTCCCGTTTCCTCCCACTTTGTTCATTCCACCATTTCACTCATTTCTCATTATCACCGTCTCCTTATCCTAACCGGCATAACCGTGGGACGTTAAACTTAAAGATTTCATTTTTTATTAATCTCAGCATTTTATAGTGTATTCTTAAGCTTAAGGTGATGTATAATTAAATTTTGAATTCAGTTAACTTATTTTGTTTCTCAGATTGTTTTTAAAATGTATGTACAATTGTTTATGTTCATTCTCGAGAGTTTAAAGTGACGTATAGTTATTAAACATAGTATTTAATATTGTACTCTTAACGTGGAAGTGATATACAGTTAACTTTTGAATTCAGTTAACATTTTTCTTTCTGAAATTGCTTTAAAAAGTATGTAAAAACGTTTTTATTTTCTTTCTTGAGTGCTAAAAGTGATGCAAAGTTATTAAGCTTACTACTTTATATTGTATTCTCAACCCTAAACTGATACACAGTGCGTTTTTGAATAAATTGTCAAGTTATTTGAGTGATGAACACTGGTAGAAAATCCTGACTACTACTGGAACATTTTGATTTTAAGGTGACGACTACTGGTGCAAGGATTTTAAAATATTGTTTTTCCTTCAAGGGCTACTCCTTTTTGAATTCTGACTACATGGTCACTATAGGAAGGATCAGTGAGTCTTTCCAACTATGGTACAGCTCCGACAGATTCACGATGCTGAGAGAAGAGACAAAATAGTATGTTTTCAAACTTAAAGTGAGAACCACTGGCGTTTTTACCTTGCTATGCAAAAGTAAGTGAGTACTCCAATGGGGTTCCAATGCGGTACCTAATTTCTGCATTTTAGATATATGGAAATACATGTCTCTAAAATGTAAAGAACTGATTTTTTTAGGGGGGGGGGGAATAAACTATAGGTATGTGGGGCTTGCATACTTGACGCTACAATTCGGAAATTGAATTAAAATATGACTAACGGCTATCAAGATGTTGTCAAATAAAGGGAGGACCAACACAGTTAAGGGGTTTTCGTGTTAGATGCTAAAATTTCCGAAATCGGTCATGGAAAGTTAATAAACACCAGTAGCAATTTCATCTTAAAGTAATTAGATATCTTCATGGGGTGTTAGAACATCATGGAGTCTACCAAAATTAAATTTTAAAAGCTTTTGAAAATGTAATCTGACATTTGTAAACAGTATTTGAAATATGTATTTACCCAAAACTTCCAGCTAGTACATCTAACATCTGGAGAAACACTGTGAAATAAAAGCTTGAAATTTCGGAAACAATTATTGGTCGCAACAAAATTAAATAAGATGGTACTTCTATGGGTTAAATCAGTACCTCAGTACAATTTCGATCGAAAGATTAGTTCAGTCCTAGGTTTTCTTCAGGCAATTCCAAGGGTTCATCGAGCTGTGCAAAAGAATGAAAATTCGCTGTCAATATCTAAGATAGTAAATAAGATATAAGGAATTATATATTTTATGACGTGAAAATAGAGATCTTTATGGATTTGTACTTTTGGGTCTTTCCTATAAGAAAAAAAATCAGAAAACTACTGTATATACCTTAATAGACAATTCAGTGGGCGGGGACACAGTAGCTTAGTGGTAGGGTATTTAACTAATCTTTTTTTTTTTTTTTTTTTGCAGAAACTATTGGAGTATTCACTTAACCCATAGAAATACGATCATACTTAACTCCCTATTTAATTTTAAAATTAAATAAAAGGAAATATTTCAGTGTAGCGACCCACGATTATGCATTTTAGTCTCAGGGAGATTATGATTAAAGCAAGTGAATGTTGTTGACAGAATTGATGGAATGCAAAGGTGGGAGGAGAGTACCCCGAGAAAACCCACGAATACGATGTCCACTACAAACTGACTTGGCCGTGGATCGAACCAAGAACCCAATACACCAGAGGTAAGCACTCTACCACTAAGCCACTGTGCCCCCGCCCATTTAATTGTCTATTAAGGTATATACGGTTGTTTTCTGAAATTTCTTCTTCTTACAGCAAATACTCAAAAGTACAAATCCATGTGGGTCTCTATTTTTACGACGTCATAAAATACATAATTCCTTATATCTCGCTTGCTATATTAGATATTGACAAAAAATGTTCACTTTATTTCAGAGCCCGATGAACGCTTGGAATTGTCCAAAGAAAATTTAGAGCTGAATTAATCTTTCGATCTAAATTGTACTGACGAGTCTGAGGTTCTCACTTAACCCATATAAGTACCATCTTATTTAACTTTTGTTAGGATCAATAATTGTTTTCTGAAATTTCAAGATCTAATACGCTTTTATTGTATGGTGTCTCTCTAGCTGCTGGATGTACTAGCTGGAACTTTTAGGTAAATACATATTTCTAATACTCTTTACAAATGTCAAAATATATTTTACAAAACTTTTAAAATTTAATCTTGGTAGACCCCATGATGTTCTTAAACTCCATGGAAATACCTAATTATTTTAAAATGAAATTGCTACTGATGCTTATTAACTTTACATGACCGGTTTCGGAAATTTTACCACCTAACACGAA
Organism: Thermobia domestica; assembly: GCF_964235325.1. Lineage (NCBI taxonomy): Eukaryota > Metazoa > Arthropoda > Insecta > Zygentoma > Lepismatidae > Thermobia > Thermobia domestica. Next base: position 41,072,531 of record NC_137456.1, read on the forward strand.
AACCCCATAACTATATGGATCCTCCCTTTATTTGACAATATCTTGATAGTCATATTTTAATTAATTTTCTAAATTGTACTGTCTAATATGCAAGCTCCACGTACCTATGGTGTCGCTTTTTATTTCACCATATTTCGGTAACTGTTAGGCGTACCGACTTGTGGTTTCGGTAAACACACACCTCTAACGTTCTTTAAAACGTTATTAAGACATATTTTAGAATATTTAGAAATGAGAGTTCTGGGAATATCATGGTACCCGAAAACCCCCATCAGGGCGTGTGTGTAGTGTATTTAATTGAAACTACTTTTGAGGTTGTTGTAAGCCCTCGTAATTACGTTTCCGAAACTGCACCATCTAGTACGCAAACTCCACAGTTCTGTAGTGTCGCTCTTTATTTTCCCATATCTCGATATCCATAAGGCTTACCGAGTTGAGGTTTTCGGTAAACAGATGTCAGTTCCTTACATTTTAGAGACATATATTTTCATATATCTAAAAAATACAGACATTAGGTACCCCATGGTAGCCCGAACACCATTGAGGTACCCACTTACTTTTGAATGGTAATACATTTTGAGTTGTTGTTCAGCATCAATAAACACTTCATAGTTTTTCTACGTGCAACCCAAAAGTCCATACCTGACCGAACAGATTTTGTCCATTTAATCTCAAAAATGTTAAGATACTTTGTATTGTTAAGTACAACCAAATTAAGCACACTGAATATAACATTTTAAATATTTTCTGATTTTTGTTGCAGGTATTTCGTGCATCAAACCAGGATTCTGCTTGAAAGACAGTCAAAAGAAGCAGTGTAGGTTGTGGCTAAAAGTACGCACTTTCTGAAGACAGACTCAGTTGTACTTACATTATTTTGTACGAATATATAACCCTAATAAAGATACTGTACTACAAATTATTTCTTTCTTCCATAAATTATAATAAAATATTATCTCTGTTTAAAGAAAATGATTGTTTATGTTAAGTCATTTTAATTCTTTTTCTCTGTAATAAGAACATTATCCCTAGCAATATTTTTTATCTTTGTGCTATTGCGATTGGATGAAGTAAAATTCTATACGAAGCACTATTATTTCAGACATGCATTAATAACTAATGTATTGTTCTGTATGTAAGACAATGTGTATACTGAACATGTCTAGCGAAGGTGTTGTTTTAATACAGAATCTATAACTCAGCTTTTCAGTAGTCAACTTTATTGGGAATCCGAAGAAAGAAGTTAAAAAAAAAAAAAAATGTTGGACTTACCAGCGTGTGTGTGTTCGAATTCTGGACTAATCCAAATTATCCAGAGAAATCATTATATATTTCTTTGTTGCTATTTCAGATGTATCCTTTATCCAAGTCGTATGAAACGGAGACTTCATACATCGCTATACTTTGTATGAACTATGTTCCGTATTTACTTAATCACTTTGTAACTTTCTCTAGTGTTGACAAGGCCGCAGGTGTCAATCGAATAGTTTAGTGTTTCACTCATGTCACCTTGTGACTAAGATACGTCCTGTCGGTATATATATGGTACTGGGTTCAATTAGCGATAAAATACATTTTTAGCGTTAAACAAATGCAAAAATCTACACGAAATGAGATACCGTGATCTCTGACTTACGGATAACACCAAGCAACTAATGGTACTGAGTGTGATTGAGTTTACTAATTACTATTTGGCTAAAATCAGTGTTCCTTTATCTATAGTTCTTTTCGTGCTTTGAATTGCAAAGTTTGAAATAACCGTTTTAAATTATTGTGTATATATATCTTCCGAGTAATTCTGAGAATCATTGCTCTTTCTTTAAGCAATGTATGAGACTGTTAAATTGCTCTTTCCTTAAAATGTTGCACTAAGAAGGATGCATCCAGGAAAGTCCAAATTTGCAGAATGTCTATAGCAGGGAAGAATAAATATGTTTAGTCGATGGCTGCACAACGCCTCCGCTGTCACCACGTTGTCACACAGCGAATACAGCGAACGTTTAAGAGTATTCTGCACTTACTATTAGGTATCGGCCTGGGAACTTTGGCGCATCTACCCAGTCTCCTTCTTGGTGTTTCATTTTTAATGGCGAGTACTGAGTAGGAATAATATTGTAAGCGAATGCGTTTCCGGCTGACACCACACTTTTAATTATTGCGACATTAAAAAAAAAAAAAAACTGTTAATTAAAATGTACAGAGAAGTTATTTCTGGAAAATTCTATTCAGGCCTCTTGTAGTAACAACTGCACTTTAGTAGAAGATACTATTAAGGAAAAGAATGAGGTAAAATAATCTTTATATCGTACAAGCAATGGATGATAACAGCTTAATAAATGATTGTACGTAAATCTTGTTTGAGTTTGAATATAGGATTGTATAAGGCTGTGCATTTTGCATTATTATTGAGGTGCTGCAACTAACTAACTGCAAACCATATGATAAATTCTTACAGTAATATATCACATATTTATTTACTCTGTATGGAAACGAAAATAGTTTAATATATGGTTAACCTCCTTTGTGCCAGGGGCGGATCCAGAGGGGGGCGATCGGGGCGATCGCCCCCCCCACAAGAGGAATCTTTCTTATTTTATATATAAATAAACCCATCCATAACAAGTTTGGAGCTCTTAAAAGTAGCAGTATTACCGCCGACCGCCCCCCCCCAGAAGTCCGTCCTGGATCCGCCCCTGCTTTGTGCCCATAATTTTAAAATTAACGCTTGTGTCACTTTTCAACACTTGACTTTGCAGTAGCTTTCCAAGGAATTAGCAGGAAGCCCAAACTTATAGGACACCCTGCAGGTAAATACATTTCTTTGGACAGTTTCACTGCTCCAAACTAAGATTTGAAAAGTGTAGTATTGTTAATTTTATTATTATTGGCACAAAGGAGATCAACCATATTTTAAGCTATTTTTGTTTTCATACAGAGTAAAACAATATTTGACAACATTACAGTAAGAATGTATCATGCACTTTGCAGTATGTTGCAGCACTTTAATAATGGTGCACTATACGTACACTCTAGATCCTGCATATGTCCGATCCATACATTACAAGAAGGCAATACGTATTCGATACAGGTAAAATCTGTATATTTCATATGGACAACCTATTAGCTATATACATCCAATCTATACATTACATATGGCCAACCTGTACGCGACATACGTATAATCTATATGCTGCATGCAGACAGTCTGTAAGCTACATATATGCACTCTGTATGGTGCATACGGATATTCTGTATGCTGTATCTGGACAAGCTGTGTGCGACATAAGGAAAATCTGTATAATACATACGTACAATACGTATACTGTATCTAGTCGTACGTATGGGACACAAGTACAATATAGATGCTGTCTCGGGGTTGAACGCAAGAAACATACGTACAGAACGTATATTGCATACTTCTTGAAATCATGCTCCGTCCTGATAGTCAGTGTATGTCGTCATTATTAACCCACATGCTACATACGACCCTGACGTCACAAAGCTAGATATTACCTCCGTATATACTTGTTACTGCAGATAACGTCACACGAATGACGTCATTGCACTTGTGCAGACAGTACGTATAATACATACTTTTTCAGCTATACGTTTGCTGCAGGATGTTATATACGGTTGTACGTTAAGTCCAGAAACTACAGGAATTACGAATGTAACCTACGTTTTTAAGTATGCCACCTACATTTTTTTTTCTCAGTGTACCTAACCAGCCCACATGGGAAAAGATATCATTCGCCGCTGAGGTAGCAAGGGCCGGTGAAACCGAACCTTTAATTCAGCTCGAGTGGTGAGGAGTTTAATCTTACATCACAATGACTTTATACATCCGCCAAATGCATTGGATTATTTAAATTTAGGGTCATGGTTGTGAGCCCACATTAATAGTGAATCCCGAACATCATAACCTTGGTTCTCAATAAGGGGACAAAATACAAAAGATCAAATTCAAACCACCACAGAGAACAAGCACGCTAGCCATGGGCTACCCTAGATGTTATAGAAATTTCATTTTGCTGAACTTTTCCATGAAAATATCTTCAAGGAGAACCTAAAATTCTAATTTTGATCAACAAAGTTCTAACAACAGAATTATTCATCATCTCCTTACAGGAAACAGTGTTAATGTTTTCCCTATTTAGTAAAAGTTTCTAGGAAAAGCAAAAAAAAACTAGGATACAATAAGTACAGTTAAGAACACACTAACAGAAGAAGTTTATGCGAAGCACTATTTTAATGGATGACAATCACGATTCAAATCTCTCTCTCTCTCTCTCCCTATATATATATATATATATATATATATATATATATATATATATATATATATATATATATATATATATATATTCATAAAAGCAGAGAAAACTTTTTCTTCGATAACAGTAAAACTTAAGCAGCACGAAATGTGTGATAATAGAGTTTCGATTTGAAAGTTTTTGTTTTCAGAACTCTATAAAATATTTGAGAAGAAGTATTAATATATTTTTAATGGTAGACCAAGAACAGGAGCAGAACTTGCGAAATGAGTTGCGAAACCATTAATATTTTTTCTTTATCCTTTTTTTTTTTAAAAAAATCATTATTTAGAGGAATTGCGATTATGTCATCTCTTAAATAGAGCCACGAATCACGCAACCCAGGGCGGAATATGTAAGAGCTGATTCAACCAGAAGGAAAAGAAAGGAAAAGAAATAAAATGATGAGAGAAGAGTGAAGAAGAGATAATAACAATACATGTTAAACTATAGGAATAAAAGAATGGAAAAGAGGAACAAAAAAAAATGGGAAAGTTATAAAATAAATTATAATTAGAAAAATGGGAGAAGTATGAAATGTAAAAAGAAATAATAATTAAAAATTAGAAAAGAAGAAAGAATTAAGCAAAAGGAAATAAAAAGCAACAACAGATTCAAGTATAAATATTGAGAAGCAAAAGAAATAGAAAGTAAAAAAGGCAACATAAAATAAAAGATCAATGAAGTAGGATAAAAAGTGAAACAAGAATTTTAGGAATGGTCCAAAAAAATGCATCAGAAAATTGCAATCTTGGCCAATAATTAGGTTTTTGATCAGGATCACAAAATTTTTGAACGGTCCCCAAATCGATTTTTCGTATTTTCTACGGAATAAGCATATTACACTAAGTTTAGTAGTGTAATATAGTGATAGTTTCGGTTTGGCTACACTATATGCAGTTTTCCACATATATATGAGACATACAAAACATTGTCTCAAATATATTGAATCTTTCGATTGAAAAATTAGAAAATAGGAGGAAATAATGAAACAAGAGGGAGCAAAAAACAACAAGAAATTAAAGTACAAATTCTGTGAGGCAAGAAAAATAGAAAGTAAAGAAGAAACAGAAAACAAGATAATAAAGTAAGATAGAAAGTAAAATAATAAAGAAAGAGTAGTAAAAGTAATTAAAAATTAAGAAAAATAGAGGAAAATTAGAAAGAATTGATAGAAATATACTGAAAATAAAATGAAAAGTAAATAATAAAAAAGCAAAGAAGATAGGCAATCAATATAAAAGAAATATCAGAAGAAAAACATAAAGTGGAATAATAAATGAATAAAATGAAGTTCCGAACACAAATAAGAAATAAATAATGAAAATAATAGGAATAACAAAAACATACAAAGGATGAAAAGAACAAAACATTAACAAAGTAAAATAAAATAAAATTACGAGAAATATAAAAAAAAACTAGCGTTGATTACCCGCTAAGTTATGTTATAATAAAACAGCATCTGAAGTGTCACTATTCGTCTCAGCGACCTCGAAAACTATGGATTCGACACTAATAATCGGTCATTTTCCATCACTAGTATATATATATATATATATCTTTTCTCTCCTCTAAGTTGCACGGTGAAAGTTAAATTATAGAAACGATTTCATGCTCGATTCTCATCAATGTTGAAAATTTGATCGAGATCGGTTGGGTGGTTTAAGAGTTGTTAAATCAGTAGAACTCCGCGGCCCCTATACTCACCACAATAAATTTTCCTTCCTCCATTTTTGTCATATAAGAGAAGCAACTTTTGTTGTTATGCTATTTTGATTTTTTTTTTGATCAAGCTGCTTGAACAGACCATTGCAACAAGCAAAAGCGATCGTTATGTATTCTTTTAGAAATAAGGTCTGTTTTCAAGTGGATTATTTTGAACTTTTTGTTAAACTTGACAAAACTTCGTTAATGATAGACTTTCTTTTATTACTCTTAAGAGTCGGAGGTGTGATATTATTGTTTTAAGTGTACATGCCCCAACAGACGATAAGGATGACGATTATCACGGGTATTCGACCAAGTTCCGCGATATCATATGAAATTTCTATTAGAGGATTTAATGCGAAGGTAGGGCGATAGGATATTTTCAAACCGGTTATAGGGGGAAAATCTGCATAAGGAAAGTAATGACAACGGTGTTAGTTTCGTGAATTTTGGAATATCCAAAAACCTTATCGTGAAGAGTACAAAATTCCCACATCGCTACGTTCATAAATACACATGGACCTCACCAGATGGAAGAACACGCAATGAAATTGATCACGTTTTAATAGACAGAAGAATACAGTCTGGCATAATTGATGTTTAGAGGAGTTGATTATCACACTGATCACTATCTGGTAGTAGCGATAACAAGAGAGAGAGAGAGAGAGAGACGGACAGACAGACAAACAGAGAGGGAGATATTAACGTTGAATAAAGAGAATATTCAACATCTGAAAACGAAGAGCTTTAGTTAGAAGAAATTAGAGAAGAACCAGGCGAAAGGGGAATACCAGATTCAAGTATGATAGATTCTCTTTTTTAGAAGGTTTTGAGAGCACTAATGTTGAGGATACTTGGGTTCAAATTAGGGATAGTATTAATATTTCAGCAAGAGAAAAATCGGGGCACGCGAAAATACGTAGAAACAAATCATGGTTCGATCTGGAATGCACCAAACTAATGAAGAAGGGAAAATAGGCGAAACTGCGTTGGCTACAAATTCCGAACGATATGACTACACTAAATTTCGTTGACATCAGATGAGAAACTTCCAAAATGTTTAGAAGAGAGAAATGCGATTTTTTGGAAGTTAAAATTAATTAACTTGAAGATAATAGTAAAAGAAAAAAAATCGAGACATATTCAAGGACATCAACGAATTTAAGAAAGAGTATCAACCTCGAGTAAATATATTAAAGAGAGACGACGGAACAATTCTTACTGATACAGACAGCGTCTTGAATAGATGGAAATATATCTTTGATGATTTGCTTAACACACAGCCGAAAACTAATGTTCCTGGAGAAAGGAAAACGCACAGCAGAACCATAAATGTCAGAGCCTAGCCGAACAGAAGTAGAAATTGCTATAAAGAAATTAAAGAAACAAGATACTCAAACTCATTCTTCTTATCTGGAACAAGAAGGAATTACAACAAGACTGGAAGGGATGAATTATTGTTCCAATTCACAAGAAATCACCAAGTAGCGATGAGCATATTTTCTTGCTTTCCGTATAGTATGAAAGACCATAATCAAAATCACACTTGGTCTTCATTTGTACCGATGAGGCGAGCATTCTTGGCTCTTTTATAGCATGAAAGACCACCAAAACTACGAAATGCAGGACCAAGACTTGACTGCAAGACAAAGAATAAGACGTAGTATTGATGACTAAGACCCAGGGAGCGAATTGTTTGAATTTCATTTGTTGGGCTGAAAGTGATGAAATAAAATTAGTACTTTGTAATTAAAAATCATACTGTATTTTTAAAATTTAAATTACAAAATTCATATTATGTATCTTCTTACGTGCAACTATACATACTGTAAAATACGTTTTAATTACCAAGAAAGAAAAATCAAGGTGGCACGGGTCCGGAATCATAAGAACCTATTTTGGAATGAAAGTTGAAGGGTTGGAAAAAATCACAGTTGTTCTCCTGTTTCCTCAACCCTTATCATTGTAGATAAACGATTTCCTTTTGTCTCAGCCAAGATACTCTTGCTATTGCCTTCCGAGAAGACCCCCTCCCGTCCAAGCAGGTGAGAACACTGACCTTGAATAAAAATTTCGTCACATAGAACTAAAGCAAGAAAAAAATAAATTTCTCCCACGTGGGACATTGGTATCAGTTATAAAAAGAAATAACCAAACCTCAAAAGTGCCAAATATTCATTAAGATGCATATACAAATCCGCCGCTTGATCTAGCTAGTGGTTAACGTGTAAGACTTCGGTACACGTGGTCCGGGCTTAATTCCCAATGGGAGTGCATTTTGGCGTTCACCCAGTGTCGTGACCATAGTGCTCTCAAACGGATCGGGTTGACCCGACCCGACCCGTGACCCGTCCCGACCCGACTCGGATCGGGTCAGCTCGGGTCGGGTTGTCGGGTCAGGCTAGTCGGGTCGGGTCTGTCGGGTCAGCTCGGGTCGGATTGTCGGCTCGGGTCAATCGGGTCAGCTCGGGTCGGGTTGTCGGGTCAGGTCAATGAGGTCGGGTCAAGTCAATGAGATCGAGTCACGGGTTGGGGCAGTCGTGTCGGGTCGGGCCAGTCAATTCGGGTCACGGGTCGGGTAGGGTCGGTCTTCAACCCGACCCGACCCGTTGAGAGCACTACAGAGCTGAACGGTATTAACCAGGTTATGGAGTATGCTGATGATGTAAGAAGATGATGATAGAAGATGATAAAACAAACGAAAGAAATGCAGATACATATTTAACTGCTAGCAGGTTTAGAAGTAAATGCTGAAAGAACTAAATACATGGAAATTCACTGGGATCGTAATACTGAAAATTATGGATGTGTCAAAGTATCAAATATTTTTGATAAAGTAGATTTAGGATCAATATTAATACACCAAAATCATATCCACGAAGAAATTAAATGTCGACTAAAAGCAGGGATTTCGTATTATTATTTACTTCAAAATCTCTTGTCGTCGCGAATTCTGTCAAGGGATTTGAATCCCAAAATATATAGAACGATAATCATGCCTGTATTGTTGCGAAACATAGTCTCTTACTTTAAGGTAAGAACACAAACTGAAAGTATTTAAGAATAACATCCTGAGACGAATATTCGGACCAAAAGCAATACAGAGTAGCAATCTGGAATGGCGAAAACTTCATAACGAGGAACTGCATAATTTACAGTGAAATTGGATTCTGTTGGGTAAAGACAGAAGTCAGTGTAGATGTTTTATGAACGCGACATTGAACTTCTGGCTTCTATAGGCCATAGAGTTAGTTCTTTTATGGTAAAAAAAAAATGTGAAATATAACGGAAATTTAGAAGGTTTATGTTTTGTCTGTATTTAGATAGATAAAACAGATCACAACTGATACGTATAGACAGAAAATATATCCTGGCGATACAACTAGTTCATGTAGAAATTATCCGAAAAAATTCCTTTAAATTGGAAGCATTTCGTATGTCAATAGAATAAAAATAAATCACTGGTAGTGATTAGTCTTTGGAAAACAATTCATTGGGTAAATTTTTGACCCTCTTATTCCTTACTCTAGGATTTCGAATATGTTATTATCCTCGTTGTTTACCTTCATTTTTAATATTGTCGTGCAAACAGCTTTAAGTGTGTCTCTAAACTCCTCTCATTTTCATACCTTCATTCTCACTATCGTGATTAATCCAATTGGACATAACAGCGTGATTAACTAAGCAAACTCATCATCACAACGCTGAACACATATTTCAGACTTTGACCGTTTCCGACTTTGAAAACGCTTCTGCGTACACTACTGTATAAGTTATCATTCGACACTTTGTATATCACATTACCATTAACAAATCGTATATAATAAGTTTCTTTAAGTAATAAGTACAAGCTTGTTGTGACTTTTACTGAAAATTTTGGGTTGCGAGCGGAGTGAGCAAGAAAATTTCAACAAATGTATTTTTTTTGCAAATTGACAACAATATTGGTTTCATAGGGCGCCATTTTTTTACGGGGCGCCGCGTCGTTTACTCTTTTCTGACACCTTTACTTTATTCTTGCTCAATCAGCGCCCCCTTGCTATCAGCGCTCAGGGCGACCGCCCCGATCGCAACCTTCTGGCTACGGCTCTGTAAATCACAAAAATAGTCACTTTCATTGTTACATATATAACAAAGCAAGGAGGAATAGCAAACATAAGATATAAAAGATAAAACAGAAATGCAACTATATTCAAGATGGAAAGTAAAAAAAAAAAGAAACAAGAATCAAAATAAAGCTGCTTAGGAAAGAAAATACACAAAAAATTAGAAAATAGAGCTGAAGAAAATGAAATGAAAATTTTCAGTCGAAGGTCCCTCGATTATGCCCTTTAGGTTGAGAGACGAATGATTATGGCAAGTGAATGACGATGGAAGAATTGGTAGAATGCTATTGTGGGAGAAAACAGGAATACCCCGAGAAAACCCTCGGTTACGATATACTACACTACAAATTTACTTGGCAGGAGATCGAACCAGGGACTCCAAGCATCAGAGGTAATTGCTCTACCACTTTTTTTTTAAAATAGTTAACTGATTCATCGAACGTGCCTTCTTTTAACTTGTTTAACTACTTATTACTAGGTTTTTATTTGTTTTACACGCTTAAGTTGTTTCTAATATTATTTAATAATACTGTACATATTAGAGCATATTTGTATGCTTGGTCATATTAGTAACATTAAATAGATTAAGATTTACAGTATATAGTAATAATAATACACTAGTTTAAAAAAAGAATAAAATAAAAACTTGGTGTATGTTTAGAAGAAGGGGTCCAGCATTTTTTTCTAAAAAAAATGTTACAATTTCGGTAATGTCTGTTCAAACTAGGTTAGGTTAGGTTAGTTAGGTTAATTTAGGGTAGGTTAGGTTAGTTTATACGAAGGGTAAGTGGAAAAAACAAGGAATGTCACAAAACTGCATTTTCGAGATAACGGCGTTTTAATATTGAAAACCGCGTACAAAGAATACGATTATGAAATCTTTTGCCACTTTTTAGATGAATTTCTACATCTACGCATGCATGGCATAGAAAGTCAAATAGTGCCAAGAGTCACCAACAGATAGGACAAAGCACCCAAAAAAGCGCATACATGGAAATTCCTTGTTTTTTCCCCGTATCCTTCATATTAGATTATGTTAAGCTAGGGGACAAGGATAAGTTTCCAAAAAATGATAGAATTTCGCTTTTTTTTTAAAAAAAAAAAAACTAATATTCGGTTAGTTTAGGTTGGTTCAGTTTGGCTTAGGTTAGTTTAGGTTAGGTTAGATTTGGTTACGTTATGTTAGCTCCAAGTACTTGCATCATCCATTTCTCCTGTAAATTTTGTATTTTTACTTGCTTCTGGATCCCTTCTGCTAAACATGCACCAAACTTTTTATTAAAAATATTAGTTGATTTCTAAAACGAGGCTAAAATAAACAAATAAATAAATAAATAAATAAATGAAATAAGATAAAATAAAAATAAAAAAGATAAAAAATAAAAAGTGCCATAAAGGCGAAGTATAAAAAAAAACACTATGTTAAATTCAAAAACATTTTGAAGTTTGTACTAATCATAACAAATTATCGTATAATATTGTAACACACATATATAATTAAATATTTCGCTCCCAGTTCGTTAAAAATATTTTAGTATTTACGAAAACTTACCACGATAATTATTTCAATAAATTAAACTATTTTTATTCCTTTTAAACTGTATTTCCTTATCATTCATTTATACTACAATCAATTATGGTTTCCTCACTTGACTTATTATATCTTTAACAGCATAAATAAAACAAGTTTAAACAAATCTAGCTATACGATTTGTTACCATAAGGTACTGGATTATTGACTTGTTGCCCTCTAACTAAATATACAATACATAAACGTTATTGTTGCAATATAAAACTATAATTTTAATAGGAGTTTAATTAAGCAAAATTTAACATACTAGTTTTTCTACGCTTAGGCGAACAGTTAAGAGTTTTACTTTGTAATCTTGAGTTTCGTAGTTCAAATCCCACGGTCGAGTACTTCAAAATGTTTATCAAGCTATAATCGATTTCCTTTCAAAATTATTTGTTCTACCATTACTACCATAACGTGATCTTCATACTACTGGAACTTACGGAAACAAAATGAAATCTTTAAATTTTACGGCCCACGGTTATGCCGTCTAGGATAAAGAAGATGATGATGATGAGAAATGAAAGAAATGGTGGAATGAAGAAAGTGGAAGGAAGCATGAGAAAACACATTACACGGTGTTTGTCCTTCACAAAACTCACTTGGCGCGAGCTGAGATCGAACTAAGGACCCCATGAACAAAAGATGAACACTCTACCACTAAGCCATCGCGGTCTCACTTATGGAAATAGTGGCGTAGCCAGTGTGGAGATTAGGAGGCTTGATCGCTCTCTGGCCTAAACGGTAATATTGTATAGTACGTAACTTATTACACTAAATTTTGGTAGATTGTTATCTGGTCAGTTTATTCGAAACCTAAATTCCCGATTAGAAACTTTGTAGAGGATTACTAATAAAAATAAATAAATGATTAACATAATAAAACATTATTTTGCAATCTAGTGTTCGCATCAATATTTTTGGTAAAAAACTCTCTGATATATATATCACTATCACTTCATTGTTTACAGCGCATATATAACACATGATACGTAATGTGAATGTCACATTTCCACAAACTTTGAGCGTTTTCGAATGCAAATCCAGTCATTGTGGGATTTATGTGGACTATCAGTTTGCCAAATAATGTCAGTTCTAATATTTCAAAGATGATTAACATAAGTCAGTTGAGAGGGCTTTTTCTGAGGGTGGGGGGTAAAGCGAGAGAGAGAGAGATTTGCTCCATAATTTACTTGACGTCGGGGGCCAAAGGTTGTTGTAGACGGACAGATGACAATAGCGATACAACAGGGTAAAATCTCTCTCTCTCTCTCTCTTTCCTTTCCCTCAATTTCCCCTGTACTGCAACCCCCCTCTCAGACATGCAGTGATTGGGAAATCAGGTGACCTTTATTGATCAACAAATGAATTAGGTCGTATTCTATCTTTTTTTTCCCTTTTAACTCGATATTATGCTATTTCGCTCAATTGATTTGTGAGCTTAATCCAAACCGAAATCTGCTTTGTTTTGATTAGAGTTTACCATGCTTTGTTTGTATTTACGTACTCGCAAAAATAGATAGAGACACGTTTGTTGTAATAGAGATGTGATCTGCAATAAATAAGACATACCTTTCGGCTCGAAAAAAGAAAAAAAAATGATATATTGAACTATTTTAAATTCATTTTTTTAAAATACAATTTTAACATAAACAAGGATAGGAAAGGGTGGATGCGCACGAGACAAGATTTATGGCTGTGTCGTCTCGAAAATGTGCTGTAAAAGTGATGTCTCGACTCGGAAAATGTATATTTTTCTATTGGAAGAGCCATGTCTCGACTCGAATTTTGTCAGGAAAATCTTGTCTCGACTCGTCTCGTGCACATCCCTAGGAAAGGCAAAAGAAACCTTTAACAGGAAGAAAAGTCTGTTTTATAAGACCTTGAATAAAGTTGAGAAAAACACTCATAAATTGATTCGTGTTGAGTATTGTACTGTGTGGGGAAGAAACATGGACATTATGCAAAAATGATGGAAAAAGACTAGAAGCTTTCTCGAAATGTGGGTGTGGAGAAGAATGAAGATAATTAGTTGGGTCGAGAAGAAAACGAATGAGAGGGTGTTAGAAATGGTCGGTGAGGAAAGAACAGTTCTAAGATATTGTTGAAAAGAGAAAGAAAAACTGGTTGGGAAATTGGTTAAGAACGAACTGTATCGTGAGGATCACGCTAGAAGGTATGGTGGCAAGGAAGACAGGAAAGGAGGGTATAATTGATGGACGACATCAAAACGGAAAAATCGCACGAGAAAACAAAGAGGTTAGCCGGAGAACATGGAAGCTTCTCAGTGGCAGTAAGTGTCCTGCCAATAATGGCAGAACCTATGATGATGATGATGATTACTCAGAGAAGATGTTTTTGAAACCTACAATTTGTTCTTCCGAGGAGAGACTACCTATTTTCTGATCTGCTTTACTCCTTAACGACTATAAACAGAGAAAGTATGCGTAACTAAAGCACATTGATTGGCTGCTGAGTTACTGACGTATACATACTGGTACTGTACTCTAATACAAAACAGTTCATATCTATAAGTATAATTTTACTACACAAACGCATCATAAAATTAAGACATCATCAAGACTTAGAATAAGATGTTAATTACATAATAACAGTGCAATCACTTACTCCTAATGAACGCAGAAGTAATAGAAGCATTTCATAGAACCTTGTGCGATGATACATTTTCGAATGACGCCTGTTGAAATTTATACTTGTGTTTTCTGATTTTAAGTTCTGAAGTATATGATTCATACTTCCTCCAGTGCTGTGGAGTAAGAACGAAAAGCTCTTGTGGTAAATTTAAAACTACCACAACAACACACTCAGTGAGGCAATTGTGATAATATAAAAAAGAAACATAATTACAAAACATTTAACGGATTCAACACACTATTTCTTCATCCGACTTTTCACTCCTTCTAGTTTCTTGGGACGATCATTTTAATGAATGGACAGAGACTAAGTAGAAAATTGATCCCCTGAAGGTATATAAGATGTGACTAGCTTCTAAAAAGCCAGAAGGAGTGGAAAGTCTGATGGAGGAACAGTTAGTGGGTTGGAACTGTTACGTGTTTTGTGATCATGTGTTTTATATTATTATCACGATAGCCTTGCTTAGTGTATTGTTGTTTTAGTTTAAAATCAAGGAAATAAGGCCTGCTAGAGTAGTTATAGAACATTTTTCGGAACTGAGCAGGAAAACAGACCAATGAAAAGATAGTAAAAAGAAGGAGATCAAGACAGAACAACTTAAATTTCTCAGAATTTGTTTGCGAGAAGAAATAACGCCCCAAAGGAATAAGAGTCAATAAGGAAGGAGTAAATTGCAGGACCACTCGATGGAGAAAGCTACTAAAGAAAATTGAGAACGAATTAATATGGTCAAATGGTCAATAGTCAATTAATAAGGTAAATGGTCAAATACCACTACGGCCGCACCTTTAGAGCTATATCGACCACATCAACGAAATTGTTTTATGTAGAAGTTGATTATAAAACGAGAATTGATTAAAAATATGCAGTAAAACTGAGAAAGTAAGAAAAAATAGTTGGTATAGAATAAACGAAATTGCTTAATTTCAAATAGTTTAGCACAATTACAAAATAATGATTAAATACAAAGGTGGGGCTTCACAAAGATAAAATTGTTATGAAACACACACAGAAAAAGGAATGCACTAGTAAAAGAATCGTCAAAATGTAGAAAAGTATTACACATAATTAAGTTGATATGAAAACAGAATGATTTCTAAGTGAATATCTTGGATATTGTAAGTGAATATCTTCGCACAAGCACCCACTTTGAACTCTGGAAGGTTCTATCGAGGTTCCTACGAGTGTTGCCAGAACACTTATCATGATATGATGATGTGCTCTAGTAGTAAAGTTAAGAAGAAATACTGATGTAGCTTAGAACTTTCAGTGAATACAAGCTATTCACTTTAACATTACGTAAATCATGTATTCATACCTTAGAATAAGTATCCGTTTTGAAAGCGGAAGTAAGTTAACTTTAGTAAAACACAAACTGCCTTTCTTTCTGTGCGTGTATGTATGTGTGTGTGTGTGTCTGATCTCCATTTCTTGACAACCAGAACTCAACAGAACGAAACGTTCTTTGCGAAACAAAACATTGCAATGAAATATTTCCTCACTTTCTGTTACATAGCCTACAAAGCTAAAACGAACTAACGCGCTGAGACTTTTGTAGTACAGAGAAACTGAACTTTCAACTTCCGGCTTACTCTTTGCAGATATAGCCTTCGCAGAGACGGAAAAGCTGTATGCAAATACTCCCTTTTAATTAGCAAGTCAAAGCGAAACAGAACACAAGTATATAGTAATGTTGGAAAGAACTTATTTAGTGTTAACATTGCAAAGAACCCAGAATACTTGACACCTACTAAAGACATCTATGTTTTTAACAAGGAGGTAAGGAAGTGCAGAATTTTTTAAACACCTCGCTGTTTTTCACAGTTTTATGCTTGGAATACTAATATATTACTGTAGGCAATGTTGTAGGCATTGCATTTTTTGTCGAATGATAAATGAAATGAAATATCGAATTTAATTAGTAACTTCTTGTAACAAAATCATTGGGTGTGTATCTGTTGAACCACCCAACTGATCTCGATCAAATTTTCAACAGAGACGAGGTTCGGGTCTAGGAGTGATATTATCATTTCACATTAATGGTACAAAGTAGGGATGGGGAAGGGGTATATATATATATATATATATATATATATATATATATATATATATATATATATATATATATATATATATATATATATTAACTTAATAACTCTTGAACCAAGAGACCAATCTCGATCAAATTTTACACATAAGTGAGGTTAGGTCCTGAGATGGCTTTTATCATTTCCCTTTGATGGTGAAACGTAGGGGAGGGGGATAGAGGGAGATATTTAAAAGTGATCAAAATGACCGATATTAGTGTCGAATCCATAGTTTTCAGGGTCGTTGACACGAACGTTTAAATCCAAATTCAGCCTCGCAACTTGGGGAAGGGGGAGAGGGAAAAAATATAAAAATGATCGAAAATGAGCGATGTCAGAGAGCACTTCGATATTAGTAAAATGTTACGGACTAACGAAATATATTTCTATTTTCCTTATTTTAACCCAGCGAAGCGGGTAATTGACGCCAGCGGGTAATCACTAAATTTCAAACTTACGACTCAAATAATACGTCATTATTATTATTACGTCATAACAAGTAGTATTAACTCAATTTCTGAAACTATACTCAAATAAACTTTACTAAATGTCCATATTTCTATTCAAATTTCTAACTTACTCCTAAAATAAATAACAATATTTATCTTACTACTCAAATAATACACAAGTAAATATTTAACTTCTAATAAAATAACATGTAAGTAAATTTCTGAATTACTATTCAAACGATATATCAGAGTGAAAGGTAGCTCACTGGTACAGCGGTCACCTCTGGTATGTGGGTTCGTTTTGTTTGTTGTGGACAACTTCGTGTTTGTGGGTTTTGTCGAGGCGCCCTTCTTCGTCCCATGTTCTGATTCAACCATTTTTTTCATACTCATTCACTTAATCCGTCTCCTTTAGCCCACAGAACGTAATCGTGCAAAATAAAACAAAGATTTAATTTTCATATGTTTTCAAATACATTTTTAATAACAGTAAGTTTCTAATTTAATACTCGAACGCAAACCACAGTATTTGAAATACAGTTAAACCTAAACATGGCCTAACACAGTAATCAGAATCTTGTGGATAATGCAAAAAAAAAAAAAAAAAAAAAAAAAAAAAAATTACGAATCCACGAATTAATGTAAATAATTCGATATAATGGAAGATGCAGTATGCAGAACCTGTCCAACATAAAAACAGAAGACGCTTTTGAACTACGAAGGAAATTTTTGTATGTATAAAATACAATGTTTAAATTTCTTTCTTAAGTTTTCCAGTTGTTTTAAAATGAAGTATAAACACTTGAAGGCACCATTACTTGTCGTATAGAATAGGTGAAATGTTCAACGGAAAATATATCTGAACGTATCGGACGTTATTCAGAGATAATTCGTTAATTAAACTTTAGTCACACGATTAGGTGTAGTTAGTGTCGTGTTAGTTCTGTACTAAGGAGGATGTACATTTCGGTAATCAGAGTCAGTTTGGAGTTGAGCTACTAAGTTGGTTTGGGTATGATTAACTAATATAACCCCAGTACATCGGGGGAGGAAAATAAATGTGGTAACTATGGAAATCTAGACATGGGCATACATAGTCTGTAAAAATTAAAATGTATGTAATACGAAGGTTTAATAGAAGGATTACGTTGTAATTATCAGGAAAGATAATTTATCGATCAGTTGTACGTATCCCTCAGAAAATTGGAAATTTTCTACATTCTACTAATCTCTCACTGTTCACTTTAAGAAACAGTTTTGCTTATAGAGGACTCGGCTAAATAGCTTTTAGTTCACCCGATGAGGTGGAAGGAAGGAAAGAAAGGCAGGTAATTAATTGGCTTTGTATTCTTATAATGTAAGTTCATTGTGGCTAAACCAGGGCACCTCTGTTCAGGCTGGTAGCCAGGCCAAAAATTTAAGGGAGGCCCGATTAAACCATATTATAGTTCATTTGCAAGCCTACCATGAAAATTTTAGGGGGCCAGCAAAAATTTAGGGAGGCGGCTCCCATAGACCCCTCTGGATACGTGCTTACCTCTGTTCTAAATTAATTAGTCACATGTGATTAACTTAGTCAACTATTATGTGCTAATCAGAAATTCTGACTAGTCTTCTGATAACCACGCATTAGTCAAACCCTTAGTATGGCGCTAATCATACGTCTAAATCACTCTTAATAATGTTCATCATGTTTTTTTTTTTTTTTTTGCAGATTTAAAAACCTGATTTTGGTATCTGAAAATAAGTTTAAGATTGATAACAATGTTCATTTCTAAAGTTTCATTAATTCTATGTGGTTAAGAAAATAAACAAGCTTGTATTTATAATGTATTAAAAAAAGTCTTAGTGAGTAGTGTATATTTTTCTGTAATACACTGGCCGTCATAAATTAAGCAACAAAGTGAAAATGTGCAATAAAAAACGAAGTGATGGTGAGTGGGTGGTGAAATGCAGAGAAAATGGATGTCATAATACAATGAGCATTGACGATTGATCGAGGAAAGATTCTGAGGTAAAACTCGCCATTATGCTGTCCCCACACTATTTCATAAAGTACGGGTGAGGACTACATAAGCTCACGGAATTGTTGGCTGACAGTCTCAATAGAGTACAGTGGCAAGTCTAGTGGAATGAAACGCGAATATGACAACGATACATCATTTGCCGAATGAATTACACTGGCGTGCCATCGATAGACTGGAAAAAGGCAGCATCAAGCTGAGGTGAACCGATGCCTCAATATTCATTGAGCAGTGGTCAGCAGGTTTTGGAGCAAGTTCCAGAGAACGCAAAATGCTTGGAGTAGCGGTCGACCGCGTGTGACATCGGCCAGGGAAGATCGACATATCAGGTTGACAGGTCTGCAACAGCAACTCAAGTGCGTGTGGAAGCTGTTGTTGCCACTGGACGTCCTCTATCAACGAGTTCAGTACGCAGGCAACTTGACGAAGGTGGGTTGTATGCCAAAAGACCAATGGTCTGTGTACCCCTTACCTGGTGTCACAAGAGGCAGGGATCAAATTGGGTTAGAGCGCATGCGATTTGAACCCAGGAGCAATGGAAGTCAGTTCTCTTTACTGATGAGTCTAGATTTTCTGTGGACAGTGATTCTCGACGCAGATTGGTCAGGCGAGAAACAGGAACCCGTTACTATCCATCCAATATTCGTGAAAGGGATAGATATGGTGATGCAGGTGTGCTAGTGTGGAGTGGCATCTCTCTAGTGTGGAGTACTGACGTGGCGTAATGACAGCTCAGCGCTATAGGGATGATGCTCTGGATCGTCACGTTGTACTCTTCGCACGTGCTATAGGTCAGGGAGTCATTCTACAGGACGATAATGATCATCCTCACAGAGCACAACTGGTCGATCCATACTTGGAGCAACACCATATTAAACTAATGGAATGGCTCTCGAGGTCCCCGGATCTTAACCCGATTGAACACATTTGGTATGCCCTAGGGCGACGCATTTCAAGTCTTGTAACCCCTCACAAACTTTCCAAGATCTTCAGCGGGTTTTTCGTCAACAATGAACCCAGATACAAAATGAGCTTTTAAGAGCTGGTACAAACACCTATTACCAGCATGGGACGATGTTGTGAATCCTGAATTGCTATGCGCGGTAATCATATTCCTTATTAGTGTCAGCAAACCATCCTTTTGCAGACTTCACTGTTTCCCAGTTTCAGTGCCACCTACGTCCAGCATCATTTTTTCCCACGAGTGTACATTCATTTGATAATTTTCCTTGCTGTGTGGCGTAAAGTAGGTGCTTCTTTAATTTCAATAATAATTTGTTCACCAGCATGCGTTTACTTTCCTTATATACCGGAGTATCCATTTGTTGCTTAATTTATGACTGCCAGTGTATTAAATGAGTCTTTTTCATGAAAAAATGTAGTGTCAAAATTTATTCATTTCAATAATTATAGATAAACTACTAACTAATGTTTTACAAATACCACTGATAGCGTTGATTCTATTTATAGATGTTCCACTCATATACAGAAAGATCCAAAAGTATATCTCTGATCTTATTGAAGTACGATTCCGTTATGAGTTGTAGAAATCACAGTTCTCCTTGAATTTTAGTTTTTAACGTAAGCATCAGCATTAGCATCACATTTCAGGCGATGAGTGAATGTTTTCGGAAGGTAGTTGTAACATATCTCCATCTATTCCTGGACATTCGTTCCTAATCATAGCTTTCAAGATCCCAAATTACATGTTTTCTATTTAAAGTACATCGAGAGAAACAATTCAAATCGGTTAAATCTGGAGTTCTTCCCGGCTACTCAACATTTCCACAATAACACTGCCTGAAAAAGGAATTATCAATCCATTTTCCGTGATACCATATTGAAATCGCGCACATCGTATTGATTGTCTCAGGTTGCAACAATAGGATAAACGAAAGTTTCTTGGACATGGGATGGTTCTAGCTAGTAATTCCAAAGCATGTTCAGTAACAATAGTTTTTCGGCAACTTTCTGTCGAGTAACCGAACCAGTGGGCAACAAATTCGCATCAAATCTCTTAGTTAACCTGGAGCCACGGTACCTCAGTGGTAGAGCGCTTGCCTCTGGTGCATGGGGTCTCTAGTTTGATCCCTGTGTTAGTGAATTTTCTCGAGTACTCCCGTTTCTTCCCACATTCTCATTTCACCATCCTTCTCCCTTAGCCTAAAGGGCATAATCGTCGGACGGTAAACTCAAAGATTTTATTTCATTTCGTAGTTAACCCCCGCCCACTGTCCCATGTGCCCCCTTGTTCTGTTTCCTCCATCTTTGGGAGATTATTGGCAATTGCTTCATCTTCATCCTCGCTCGAAGCCTATTGCTGTTAGAAGCGGAGAACTACCATCTTGCCTATTCAGTCGTTACTCTTGCAAGAAATAAATGACTCATACAAGGTGGTAGGTAACTCCACCGACAAACTTTGATAGGCGATTCCTTATATGAAATGAAAGAAAAAAAAAAGTTCTAATAAACATGGGACGAAAAACGTCTCCTTTCAGATTTATGAACCGCCGAAAATTCGAAAATTCACGTTTCGAAACGCTCTCTCTTAGAAACTACAGGACCGACCCCAAGCGGTTTAAGGAATTACAAGGGAACTAATATGCGAACTATCTAAATATCCATATTTTACCATCCTCCGTTATCGGCGAAACGAACTGTAAAAAGGAAATTGAGGTATAGGGATACTCCTTTAAGTACTAATAACCATTCATTTCGCCGATAACGGATGATGGTAAAACATGGATATTTAGATAGTTCGCATAGTAGTTCCTGTGTAATTCCTTAAACTGCTTGTTATAGGTCCTATAGTTTCTAAGGCAGAGCGTTTCGAAACATGAGTTTTCGAATTTTCGACGGTTCATAACTCTGAAATGAGACGTTTTTCGACCTATGTTTATAAGAACTTTTTTCTTTCATTTCATATAAGGAATCACCTCCCAAAGTTTGTCGGTGGAGTTACCTACCACCCTGCATACAATGCAATTTAGCAACGTAGTGTAACAATGAACTGATTGCTCTTACATTACTATTAACAGAACTACAGTACCTGTAAGTTGAAATAAAAAGCGTGATATGGTTTTGTATCTCCCTGTAGTACATTGATACAAAATATGAAATGTACATTTTCTATATGGCATGGTACATCATTTGACGTAACCTAAAACAAACATAACTGTAAAATACTGCGCAGACTAATAGATGTCATTATCATTTGATCAAATTGTTTAACTGAAATGTCATTGCATCACTAGGAAGAGGAATGCCATGCCTATTAAAAAAAGAAGGTAGATCATGCGAACTCTAAGTTATAAAGACATTTTATAGAAAGAAATAATTCTTAAACAAAATAAAATCATATTCGTTCTCGCATGTTTCTTTAACGACAAGCTCTTACACTGTGGCACGGAAGAGTGTCATAAAACAGTCCATGATAGCAACGTATAAGGAAACCGCTTGCGGCCATCTTTAACTTTAATCGTGACACTATAAGCTTCTAAAAAAGAGGTATCACGCGAACTAACGTTCACAAGACAAAACCAGGAAAATTCCAAGATATTGTCCCTGTGGATGACGTAATCTCTGAAGTAAGCAGAAAGAACGGAGACTATTATAGGCCTACGTAACAGTAGCAACGGCGTCTTTAAAAATATTTATGGTACAAACTACACAATCTATTTATTTGATGAAACGGGACCTGTAGCTTTCCAAACAGATAAACAGTTATTTAATTTACTGTACAGAAACCTAGTTATTACTAGAGTCCGGATTTTTATGTAATAACAACCCCTAAAATATGTACATAAATATATAATAAAAAGTCTGAAATATGTAAAAAAAAAGTAAATTTATAAAGAAATATGTACTATAAATATTTGTTTTTTCAACATTGATTCTCAATTTCTTTTAAATGTCTTTCCTCACAAAGGAATATGCTTATTTTAAAGGAACTTCACAAAAAATCAAGTTACAATATTAGAATGCTTACATTAAGTGTTCTTGATCTTTTGCAATGTACATTCAGATATTAACCACAGTTTGAATATATTTAATTATTTAATTTACAATATGACATCTCAAGTACATTTAAATATGTTCAAAAGTAGATGTTCGTTGCCCACATGTTTTCACTCAAAAAGCACTTGCAAAAATTTAAGTTATCATTAATCTTGGAGCAGCACTGCTTCAACAGTAGCGTAACACAAAAATGTCGTCCCCCTCAGGATTATTTTTGGGCCCCCCTTCCCATGCCTATTAGCTTCCTAGTATATTATGTTCCTGTAGAAGACAATGGTTAATAAATCCATGGAATGTAATAACATTACAATTAAAATTAATACTCACTGAAAAAGACAAAAATTATTTTCTCTTAACCTTCGAGTGTTAAGGGTCTTCACTACAGCGAAATTAAACTACCGCTAACTTTAGAGTTTTTCTGTAATATCTTCGAAACAAATAAAAATACTCGAAAAGCAGAAACGTAGTGAATTAGACAAAACAATTTTGCATGTGATACCGTTATCACAACTCATATATCTGCTTTCGATTTGCAACTGTAGATAGATTTATCAATTTTTGCGGGTTCTGTAAATAGCGGCATACCAAAAGCAGATAGGTGAATTGTGGTAAAGGTATCACATGCAAAATGGTATTGTCTAGTTCACTACGTTTCTGTTTTTCGAATATTTTTATTTGTTTTGAAGATATTACAGACAAAGTATAAAATTAGCGGTAGTTTAATGTCGCTATAGTGAAGACCCTTAAAATGATTTTTTAAACTGATGTTGCTAGAATGGATGAATTTGCACTCAGAGTATATTTTTCTTTTCTAAAGTAAATAATGTTCATTGAAATGGATATTCCATATTCAGCTCACTTTTTGTAGCCTATAGTTCTTGACATTTGCTTCGCGGTGGACTCCCACCCTTGCGGGCCCCTCAGTTACGCCACTGTGCTTGAATATGTTCAATTATTTAATTATTTTCAATTACGTTAGTATGTACATTTCTAAACGTTCAGAAGGAAATGTTTGTCGCCGATGAGACAATATGTTCTGCGCAGAGAAACTCTCTACGTCGCAAGAAGTAACCTAGGATACTTCAGGAAGTAAATGTGGTGTGTGGAAGTGAGGGAAATATCATGAAGAGGGTTAATTGTTTCACTATTGAAAATGCGGCTCAGTATCAATGAGCTGTGGTAACCTGAGTTCCTTTCAGTCACTTTGTCAAATTTTCTTCGAACTGTATCTCCCACATCTCCTCCGACAGCAGCTAGTTTCTTCCTAAATCTTCAAATACATCTATATCTATATCTATATCTATATCTATATCTATATCTATATCTATATCTATATCTATATCTATATATCTATATCTATATCTATATCTTTATCTATATCTATATCTTTATATATGTCTATATCTATATCTTTATCTATATCTATAACTATATCTATATCTATACCTTTATCTATATCTTTATCTATATCTATATCTATATCTATATCTATCTATCTATCTATCTATCTATCTATCTATCTATCTATCTATCTATCTATCTATCTATCTATCTACATACGAGGGCCATTGCAAAAGTCATGGCAACTATTTTTTTCTCGAAAATGGTAACGAATAAAACATTCTGAAATATGCAAATGGAAGGTTAGTTCATATGTAAACATTGTATGTAGAGAGATAGATGAACACACACACCACCATAAAGATATAGCACGAGAAAAAAGACAAAAAATGGTCGTTTCAAACATGTTTTACTGTCAATTGAAACAGTACACAATAGTACAGGGCAG
This sequence comes from Thermobia domestica, assembly GCF_964235325.1. Lineage (NCBI taxonomy): Eukaryota > Metazoa > Arthropoda > Insecta > Zygentoma > Lepismatidae > Thermobia > Thermobia domestica. Next base: position 41,097,251 of record NC_137456.1, read on the forward strand.
GAGGGAACACGTACCTGTGATATCTTAGAGTCCCTGCCATCTTGTGGATTCTTGGGGATACTTCTGATTCCATGGAATGCACGTAGTTTTTAATGTACTATTGTATACAATTGCAATTGACACGAACATTTTTGGAACGGCAATTTTTTTTCATCTTTTTTCCTCGTGCTATATCTTTATGGTGGTATGTGTGTTCATCCATCTCCCTACATGTACTGTTTGCATAAACTAACCTTCCTTTTGGATATTTCAGAACTTTTTAATTTTTTACCATTTTCGAGAAAAAAATAGCTCCCATGACTTTTGCAATGGCCCTCGTATATATAACTAACTAACTAACTCTATGGCCTATGGAACCTGGAGGTTCAGTACCGCGTTCACAAAAGCTCTCCACTGACTTCTATCCTTAGCTAATTCGATCCAGTTTCTACTTTGTATTTCTATCTCTGCGAGATCCATCTTAATATTATTCTCCCATCTGCGCCTAGGTCTTCCTAATGGTTGTTTTCCTATGGGTCTACCAGTAAATCTAATATAAACAAAATAGTTTGTTTTAGTGTTTGTCTGTCTGTCTATCTGTGTGCGGCCTGGGGACCAGAAGATTGGGTCGAGTGTTACCAAATTGTGGTAACGGGTACGTTGGTCAAGGCCCCAGACCAAGACGAAGCGTTTTCTTAAAAAAATTGAACAAAGGGTCTCAGGGAGGGAGGAGTTAACCGGGACATGTAAAACTAGTAGAAAATGACTGATATTAATGTCAAATACATAGTTTTCGCGGTCGCTGAGATCAATGGTGACACTTCCATTAGGGATGACTTTCAAATTCAGCTACCATTGTATGCCGGCCGGGTGTCATGGGGGGGGGGGAAGGATACTGACACATGTAAAAATAATCCAAAATGACCGTTATTAATGTCAAATCCATAGTTTTCGCGGTCGCTAAGATGAATTATTTGTACGCGTCAGAACTTTGCATGCAATGAGATGTGGTGGAGATTGAGAATTAGAGTTAGCTTTCCAAGTATGAAAAAGGGGGACGCAGTGGCTCAGTGCTAGAGCGTTCACCTCCGGTGCTTGGGGTCCCTGGTTCGATCCGAGCTCACGCCGTGTGGACTTTGTGGTGGACAAACACTGTGCTCGTGGGTTTTCTCGGGGTTCTCCCGTTTCCTCCCACTTCCTTCATTCCACCATTTCACTCATCTCTCATCATCGTCGTATCCTTTAGCATAACCGGCATAAGCCTGGGACGTAAAACTTAAATATTTCATTTCATTTTCCAACTATGAAAAAGCTATATACCGTCCTAAAGCATCGAAATCTATACATAGGAACTGCCTTCTTTCGTCCTAATTGATTCTAAAGCTTCTTTGTTGGAAACTGGAAGATATCCCTTTCGAAAAGTTGACTCTTTATGGCTAAATTATTTTCCAACTAAATCCCATTATTTCGGTACTTGAATTTTATTCCAAGGGGCGTTTGCTGCAATTATTGCTCCGCACATTTTGTTGAAAACGCACTGAATGAAGAATCCTCTTGCATCTGGGTCAGTAGAACTTGCTCCTTTTCATTTTGTAATTGTTTGTTTTTCACATAAAGTGAATATGTTGCTCTAATTCAGACTTCATAGTGACCCAATATTTTTTTTTTTATAGTACACTCGACAAAAAAGAACTTTATCATCGGTGGCAAATGCATGATCATTTGCTACCCAAGACCACAACTTCTGATAATGAGGATTCACGCGGAGTCATTCCGGTGTTGTACAACTGAAACACGGACTAAATACTGAGGCAAAATGAAAATGAAAAAGCCGACGAACTATGCATACCAAATCCCACGGTTGAGTTAACAATGCTTTAATCCGGATTTGTTGGTCCGGCTGGAAAAATAAGAACCTCACAACAACAAAGTAAGGATGGAAGGTAAGCACAGCTCAGCTTTGTACTTACCTTCTTCCTTATTGGTTCTTTTCGTTTGCTGTGTGTTGATTGCCGCTTCCTGTTGCGAGCGGGGAACCAGGTCGATATGCTGCAGCTAGTCCTTGAGGCGAGTAAAGTACAACAGTAGACCACTATCCATCTAATGTACTCTCACTTATCAGGGAAAGAATCCGTTTCTAAACAAAACGCAGACGATCGGAAGTGGATTATTTACGGTGCTTCATGACATCGTCAACATTGGTTGTGAATGAGTGTGTAGTCCTAACCAATATTGATGGTGTAACGAAGCATCGTAAAGAACCCATTTATCATCATATGCCAGCACTCTATTCAGAATCGGGTCATTTCTCTGACGATTCAACAATCGAAGACTGGCATTCGCTGTTGATGTTCTCTGAGGTACAGTCACCCACTGTTCAGCTTTATATCCTTTCTTAAGCTGATGGTTGATATTGGTGAAGGGGTTCTAGCCTAGAATTAAATAATTCTCACATGTTTGGCCATTACCCTCTTCACGAGCTGCCTTGAGGATCTTATTAGCTATGGCTTTTGGGTGTTCCGCATATGGTACGTTCTGGATGAATTAATCGCAGTTCTTAAATTTGTTAAACCACGATTATACGGTGCTCCAAATTACCACATCTGGTTCCATTCGCATATTTTCCTTTTCGTTTCAGTAGCGTTTGTTTCTACTTTAGTCTGGAGTCCCGTACAGGTTCGGATAACATCGTTTGCAATTCTATGTTTGACCTGTTTTCACTGAGGTCCCTGCTTAATTTCATCGCCTGCAACCAGAAATCTACAAAAGTAAACACTCACTAACATATTGTCTTCCTATTTTGAGCTGATTTTGAGTTCAACGTCCCTTTTAGCAGCGAGGCTATATGAGACGGGACCTACTGATTAACGTGGAATCCGAGCTACATGAGCTTACAACGATAACGTTGTTATGTTGTTGTATATAGTATTGGCAATCTGTGCCAGCTTATAAAAAGGCGATCAGAGGCGAATTAGTGGAACAGTATTATGTGAGAAGAAAAGAAAAATACATAGAGATATCAAGAGATTATTCTTTTGTAATCGTAAATTAGAAAAAAAAGAGTTGTTGCTATGGATACATAAAAAATAAGTGTGTGCAGAGATAGACATCTTGTTATGTACGCTCCTCATGAGTGGATATTAAAATCAGTTAAGATAGTGACAAAACGTATATGACATATTATTTATGAAGTTTATTCTTCTAAGCTCCCGCCGAGAATCGAACCTGGGTCTCCCACGTCAAAGGCACGTTCACTAACCGCTTACCCATGAAGAAGCTGATCTTCCTATTTTATCACTTCAAAACGATGGTATGTGGAAAGTGTACCTGAAAATCCCGTAAGACTTTTTTACGGTGAACGCTCTTCAACTGTTTGAGAGTTGTATGTAGTAGTAGCAGGTCTAGCGTGATTGCTCACCAGTTTTTTTTTTTTTTTTTTTTTTTTTTTTTTTTATAAGAAAACGGGTTTGAGGGGCTATTCCGTAGAGGTTTCCGTAAGGTTTGGGGTCATTCTGTAGAGGTGTTTGTGACCTGAACGCAACGCGAAGTTTGTTTTTCTATTGTTTACTTTCACTTACTGGTAATTTGCATTTACGGGAATTTTCTTGCGGGCCCTATAACGTCCTGCAGTTCTAGCCAGAGGTTTTGCCTACGTGGAGGTGCCATTTTTTTGGTTCTGCATGCATTGACGTAGCTTGTGCTTTGTTTTCTGGAGGTACGTGGGAGCACGCTGGTATTAGCAGCAAGGAGAAGCAGAAAATGAAAAATGAAATCTTTGAGTTTTACGTCCCACGGTTATGCCGGTGAGGCTAAAGGAGACGGTGATGATGAGAGATGAGTGAAATGGTGGAATGAAGAAAGTGGGAGGAAACGGGAGAACCCCGAGAAAACCCACGAGCACGGTGTTTGTCCACCACAAAGTTCACTTGGCGGGGGCTGGGATCGAACCCGGGACCCCAAGCACCAGAGGTGAACGCTCTACCACTGAGCCACCGCGAGAAGCAGAAAATGGCTGCTGTGATGAATTATGCGTGGATTGTATACCACGTGCATGATTTTTTAATTTTTCTATATTGGTGCTTGAAAGAATTCTATTGTAGGTAATGAGTGTTTTTTTTATGTCGATTGCGTGTTAAACATTATATGAAAAAGTTATAACTTCTGCGGTAAGTACTTGTATACTACTGAGTAGGTCATTCTAGGCATTAACTTTTACAGTGCTTATATTTCTTATTAACAAATAATATAGCCCTTATTCTGTGCGCGTTTTCGCTTTGTACTCCCTCCCTTATTTTTAAATTCAATTCTTGAAATGCCCCTTGTACTTATAGATGTTTTTCTAGGAATGTTTTTTTTTATATGGTATGCGAGGAATAATAATGTGCCCTTTTACATAGTGTATGAGTATATGTGGGGCATTTGAAACACATATCGCATGTCACGTGCACGTGGATGCTTCTTACTGTTGCACTACGTATAAAAATGATTTTATTTGATGTAGAAGTGGTAATGGAACACATAAGGAACGCAGATCACGGTGTATTCACACTTCATGTTGGAGTGTGAATACAACATGATCTGGGTTTCTTGCGTGTTCTGTTACCACTTCTAAATGTAATAAAATCATTTTTATACGTAGTGCAACAGTATCCACGCGCACAGAAGATGATGAGGACCCGTTGTATACTATTACCTTATTCAGATCTAAAATTTAAATGTTTTCACAAATGTACTGATTAGATATAATGCATGATAGACAAAGCACTTCTAAGTACTTGAAAAATTTGGTTATAAAAGTTAGGTTTGACTATATACGCTGAAGGAATAAATTGTATTGCATTTTATACGTACCAAGAAGCTGCTTTTAAAATTTCTAGGTGGTGAACTGAAGACATAAAATTAATTGTGAGGCGTCACACGCTGTCCAATCAAAGTTGCCAACCTCAGAGAAGAAAATGATCGATTTTAGTCTTTAAAATTATCGTATATTACAAAAAAAAAAAAAATAAAAAATAGTATATTTGTTATGCATGTGATAATTGTAGAAACAAGTTACTAATAATAACAATAATATATAATAGTAATCTTCAGTTTCGAACTTCAAATCTGCGTCATTGTCCTCACCATTTAAAAAAAAATCCTTATTAACACTACAATAAACATTTCCACCCCCTTTTAAACGTAATTGGATTAAAAGAATGGATGCAGGGTTTGCTAATTCTCAAATGGTTATTGATATATTTTTAGCGGGAATGACAATTAAAAAACTTCAGTATGTGTGTTTTATGATTACTTAATGCACGTCTCCAATTTATTTGCACATTTAAAAACTGCAGAAAAGTGTGCGTTCTAAAATGATCGTAAATTAGCCTATTGTCGCAATAGCATTGTCGTAATATAGCATTAAAGCTAAAATTATTGTAAATTTGCGTTAAATTATCATATGATTGGCAAGCTTGAATGTAACCTTCAACTGATCACATGCTCATAATATTTTAATAGACTTAATTGCTTGACGTCACAAGTATTATTGTTGCTATATTACTACTAGTATTACCTTAAACTTCAGCTGTTGTTTATCTATCTTATTTTCTCTTTGTTATTTATTTTTCTCTGGAAGCTGTCAGGAAGAAAATAATTTTCCCAGTTTCCAAAAGAATTTTTTAATTTAGTTGCTCCCCTTGTTTCCCCCTCTCAACCCCATCCTTATCTGATGTTAGCTTTCCGATTCTTGGAAAATTTCAAATGTTAATATCAGTCTTATCCATTCTTCAACCTCTGATGCAACGACGAATTAATTAAATTATATTTTAAAAATATAGTTAATTATGTCTTGATGATTTCCCATTTTGTTTCTTATCGTTTCAGTCTGTACCAAATTATAAGAAACGAGGTATTAATATCTGTAATACTATTCATGAAGAAAAAACAAAAAAAAAAAAGTGCTTTAAAGAAAAGAAAACGTATTAAGCGAATGTTGAGCAAACTATAAATAGGGATTACTTCTATAATAGAATTGCACATGGAAAACGTTGTAAAAGTCGGCGATTTTGATAACATACTCCCATGCTCCATTTTAATGAATTAGATAAAGTTAAGGGTAATTAGTTAATTAGATTAAATTAAAAATAATTAAATTAAGTTTTTCACCTTGTCTGGATCTCGTCCTAAAAATTGTTTAAGTCATTCACAGTAACGGATCTAGCCCGGCACCTGGGGGCATAACGCCCCAGATTTTCAACTCTCAAAATAATTTAAGGTATTATTTGTAAATTTTTGAAAGTTTATACTAAGCTCATAATATATTTATCCTAGGCTGGTTATTGGGTGCCTCCCCCAGTTTTTCACCTTCTATGACAGCCACTGGTCGTTCAAATTTGAAACGAGAAGAGAAAATAACGAGAAATTTCTAGTTTCGTGGACAACGCTTGCTTCTTTTTCTAAGTAATTCTGTACTAGAAGGAATAAACGCATCAACTTTATTAGATGGCAACTGTCGCCGATCATTTGAAAGTGAATATGGAAGAACCAAGAAATAAAGTAAACAGACACTCGTCAATTTGTTATAAAATTACATGGCGAGCAAATTTTATCTGAATCCAATCAGTTATAGTCGAATATATGCAGTTAAAGGAACACTCTGATTAGCCGAATGCAAGAGACCTCAACAATTTATTCCCCTACAAGCGACTTTCTCTTTATCGCTTCTGTGGCCAAGTCGGAAGAGCACGTGGAAAGGTTGGTGGTTCGCACCCACCCTAGGTTGGCCTTGATTTTTTTACTTGTTTAAAGTGTTGTTTAGACTGACCTTAATGTAAACATTTTACGTATGTAGGCGATTTAACATATTTTGGGGGAGTAATTTTGTGGTTCATTGACGCTTACGGCATGGGGAACATACTAGGCACGTTCCTCAGGTACATGTCAGACATGTGCCTAGGGGCGGATATAGACTGTGACTATCACTTGCCATCCGTGTGATTTCTTTCTCAGAAGTATATAAGACACATACTGGACACATTCCCATGTACCTGAGGGAACATGATAGGCATATGCCTGCTATGTATTTGTGCTGTTAAGGAACTAGCAGGCTTATTATTGAACCAAGGATGAAGTTGCTTAGGTGCTATGTATGGAGCATTGGCTTGTATGGGTCAGAGACTTGGACATTGTGTAAGTTCTGGAAGAAATATTTAGATAACTTCGAAATGTGGCGTTGAAGGAAGATTGAGAAGAGAAAAATGGATAGGCAGAGTAATAAACGAAGATGTTTTTAAAAAAAAGGATAGGAGAGAAGAGGATGCTTCTACAGAGCATCCTTCGTAGGAAAGCCAATTAGTTGGACACATCTTGCGACGAAATTGTCTTCTTCATAGTGCCTTAGAAGGAAAATGGAAGGAAAACGAGGAATAGGAAGAAGAAGAACTGAAGTGATCCATGATTTGAAACATAGAGGAAAATATAAGTTAGAAACATAGAGTTTGAAACATAGAGTTATAAGAGGAAGCTGAAGATCAAGAAATACGGAAGAAACATTTACAGGCCCAAACCTAAAACAAAATAATAATAATAATAATAATAATAATAATAATAATAATAATAATAATAATAATAATAATAATAATAATAATATTTTAAGCAGTTTACTGGCAGGAACAACTTGACAGACACAAGTGCGCCAAGAATAATACAGAGTATAATAATAATAATAATACAGAGTATAATAGTAATATAATAATAATAATAATAATAATAATAATAAGCCTCATTAGTCCCAGGACCTGTCAAAAGGCAGAATACTCAATACTACTACTACTACTACTACTACTACTACTACTACTACTACTACTACTACTACTACTAATAATAATAATAATAATAATAATAATACAAATGATCTCCTTAATGTGTAATGGCTAATGTCCACAATCGCACAACGAAAGAAAGAGGAATGATATAGTATTATGCTTTTAATCAAGTATACTATCCAATATGACAGAGAAAATAACCTGGTGCACTACATATACACTAAAACCGATTGATCATATTTAACTTAAAATCAGCACTTTCAATGTTCATCGGCCGCTCCAGATCTTGCTCGTCACTTCCGAAATCTGTTAAATGGAAGGCCATAAAATCGAAGGGAGAAAGTAGTTAAAGAAAGAAAGAAAAAAAGAGTTTCGTTTCACGATGTGAAACTAGTGTAGGGTAGACATCCAATATTCCAACTATCTATCAGAAATATTCTGCCCTTACTGGCAGTTCATTTATCGCTACTGACAGTGAAAAACCTTTCACGCACCTAGATCTTCACGTAGGCTGCTACCACAACCTGTAGCATGCTCCTCATCATGCAGTTGATTCTCAGCCAATGTTCCAACCAGTTTCTCTTTCTCTTTTCAATTACATTTAAAATTGTCCTTTTTTCAATCGTTTATAAATTTTTACTACCGTTTTAGCTCCATAAAGGTCGAAATTGAAACGGGACGTTGGGGGTTAGATTTGAACTACTTCCAGTTTTAGTAAAATGATAAGAGTAGAGAAGCTGAACCGTTTTCCTAACTTTTACCACTTATGCCCTACTATTGCGATTAATGAAGTAAAACATTTTAAATTTTTAGGCAAGAATGGCAATTAGGACGTAAAAATAACCATGGGTGGCAAAGACTGCAAGAACTATATTCTATTTAACTTCAGGAGTAATGAAAGATACCAGTTAATAATCATATTGTGCAATATAATCATGTTATCATTATTTTGTTATTAATGAAGGTGATTTGGGCAATCTTCGTAATGAAAGCACTAAATTTGAAAGCACTGTAAGAACTTGTATAGTGCAAAATAAATGCATCATGCAATGAAATGCTTTCTTATCTTCTACTAAAGAAATGGTTAAGAGTTCAACAAAATATACACGAAATTTAAGAACCGCTGCTTTAAGTCATTCTTCTACGCCAGATAGACTAAGAAAATGTTCCTTTAGAAATAAATCACGGGAGTTGAAATTGGGATCTTACGGTTTGTAAAGTACTAACAAATTAGACAAGCTAAATTGATGTAAGTTAAACTGTGGCGTATACCTGAGCCATCTTTGAATCTTGTCCCACTGATTTATATATGGAGAGTTATTTTTCTGTATTCTTTGAAATTAAATGTAATTTTAATATTTTGATCTTACTGATTTCTTCTTCAAATCTTTAAATGACCTTTACTTCGCGAAAATTACAATTTGTAATATATAATCTCAATATTTAATAACCAAATTTATATTTTTAACCCTTTCACTCTGTATATCAGTGATGGTGCCAGATGGGGAGCAAGGGGAGTCATTTAGTGGCTATGTCTGCCCCTTAGGTCAAATGAAGGTCTAGTGGAGAAGGTGGCATCTTATATAAAGCTATCTTTTTGCAATTAAAAATATTAGCTGCCTCTCCAAATTTTCTCTGTCTCTCCAAGAAATTAATGTTGGCGTCTTCAATTTCCAACGGACATGTGAACAGTTTATTTCATTATTTCTTATTCTTATAATGGAACCCCTTAGTCTTAATTAAAATCATTTCGATACAATCTTACATGGGTACTAAATTGTGTTGGGTTGTTATACATGAAACGCCGTTTTTGAGTAGTTGAAAAAGATGACAATTTCAAATAAATTATTCTATTCTGATCGGAACTATATTATGTGCAATATTTTAATATAATGTTAGATGTGTTGAACAGGAATCCTAATATTCTAGTTTGTTTTTAGGCATATATAATCCATGAAGAAAAAGGATCTACATACTGTATCATCATGCTTTAAGACTACAGATTAGGACAATGTTGAAGAAGCAAACTCAAACATATGCCTCGCATTTCGTAAAGGCACAGAAAGCACGGCCATTATTCAACGCTGGTTTCCAAACTCAGGGTTGGAAATATGAATCTTGAAAATGAAACCTATGAAATTCCTCAATATTTCCTTAGAAAATAAACCTAAAGATTTGGAAAGAACTATCCAACGAAATACCACAAAGCCAATCAGCAAAATTTCAGAGTACTTACCTGTGTCTACTGCAACTGTGTCCATCAAACAAAACCCTACAAAATCAATCCCTAAAGTTGCACAGGAGTTTCACGTGTCTACTGCAAGTTCCCACTGTGACTGTCTCTGTTTGACAGCCGACTGACAGTCATGGCTCGAATGTAATCCCAGTAGGATTTATCCCACAATCTAGGGAAAGCAATTCTAGAAAAGGCACTTGTACAGAAATTCTTGGTTTTCAGTCCCAACTTTGAGGATTGAATTCTCTGTCTGCTTTGCCTCCGGTGTCAACTTGTGTGTAGTCGGTGCAGGTTGAATCACTCTTCATTGTCAAATAGACAAGTAAAACACACTTCTTCGAGTGCTGGAATTCATGAGTTAATGTGCAGTCAGACGGTGGTATCAATGTAAAATGGAAATACTTCAAGCAAAACTTTTTCAACCTATACAAATTTCGGACAAAATTTTCTCAGAGCTAAGTACGCCATTCATGATTGTGACTCTCCCGTGAATGCCAACAATTACGAAGAACACAACAGTAGTTGTGCTTTAAATTTCAGATTATCTAGTTGAATTTCTTACCTACATTCTCTGGGGAATATGGATTGGCGAGGTCTATCTTAGAAAACTTTGAACAAACCTTTAAATTGATTTCGGCTTCTGAACACGAAAATCTTATATTGTTACCTTGTTGTCTAACGTCGAGAGCAAAAACTTGCCATAAGACTGTTGATAAGAGTATTAAGAGTTATTCCGATTTTGTGCATTTGTTCAAAGAACACTACTTTTCTATGATTGTGGAAAGACTTCAAAAGAAATTTATTTTAGGAATGAGGTTCGATTGCACGAAATACAGCCGGTTAACGGAACTCGCTTGGGAGGTTATCGCCGAATATTACGCAATTGCTCAAAACCCGGATGAAGCAGAACTAATTGAGATTTTTTCTAGATTGTCTATCAGCAGAAATTGCGAAATTATTGAGAGCTGTGGAACCCAAAGGTGTCCAACACCTCATTGTAAAGATTGTTGAAATTGAGAGACATTCAGATCCACTCGAACCCGTGACAGACAGAAAGTTGAAACGTTTCAATATCCCCAGGCTAAAGCTGTGAAGAAGACAGAGTAGGAACTGAAACAGCAAACATGGGATACCTCTTCTCAAACAGACGAAGACAGTAAGCAAGGCGGTGAAGACAGATAATAAGAAGAGCCGAAATGATTTGTATTCCTGAAATAGATTTCGAAGACGAAATTTACAGTCAAGAAAGTCTTAGCAAGGTCACAGTATTGGAATGGGAAAGAGAGGACCGAAGAAACCGCTATGCTCCATATAATTCAAATCGATCATTCCAACAGGAAGTGATGAACTTAGTGTATCATTGGAGTGCCTAATCTAATGAATCAAATGGAAGCCCAAGCTTACCCAGTGTTCACACCTAACTTGCCTCCTGGAGGGGGAGTGGTAACTCCCACTATCACTCCTTCCACGGCGGTGAACATAGTTATGACCACTGGACTGCCTCCGTATTATCCAGCGTCCTGTCACATCGATGGTTAAACCGCCGAAATCGGATGGAAACAGTTCGGGAAATGTATATCGCAGTCCTTATTAGGGGAGGGTGTGGACTGCAAGATGATTTCCTCAACTCCCCAGAAAGAAGAAAGTTATCGGAAAAATAAAAAATGTAGTTTGGCTAAAACTTCTTTATATTATTATCCAGACCTAACCTAACCTCTAAATTCAAAATTAACGGTTTCGGCTAGTTCAGATTATCGAAGTAACAAAACGGGTACGCCTGTGTTCTCGATTTGCTTTGTCATAGACTATAGAGTGTGTGATTCCAGTGCAGACAAAGGTGTTCTTCTGCCCTATTTTTCACCTACGTTGACTTGTTCAGTTGGAGGATAAACTCTAGTTTGTGTTTTGGACTCAGGAGCAGATACAAATTTGTTGTCAGGAGATGCTTGAAAAAAATTAAGGAAAGTTACGCTTCGGTTAAACTTCGTCCTGAAACTAATATATATTTCAAAGGTTTTGCAGGAGACGAAACTTTTCAAGTGAAAGGTTTTCAAAATTTAAATTTTACTATTCAGGATTATGTGTTTGAAGTTCGAGTGTACGTTGTCCAGAAGTTAAAGACCGATTGTATTTTAGGCTTTTTATCAGATACAATGTTCTTTTAAATTGTAAATCTCGGGAAATTACTTTGGAACAAAATTCATCTCAAAAAATTTCGATTAAGATAGAGCAATGGCATTGGTGTTTAGTAGCTGTCGCGGAATCATCCGACACAATTGAAGATTCTATGTATCGCCCTTCAGTACAAAAGAGGAGATTCAGGATTATGTATCAAAAAGAACGGATCTCAATGTGGAGGATCGAGATCTATTATTTTCTTTCTTGTTTAAATATTACTGTCTCTTCACCGAGAATCCTAGAGCCGTGAAGATTGAACCGAATAGGATACAGCTTTCTGACGACGTTCCAGTGGTAGGAAAGTTGTATCTTATACCAGTTAACCTCCAGATGGAATTTGAACATATGTTGGATAAATGGTTAAAAATTGGTATTATCATAGAAGGCTTTTCACTATATCGATTCCCTGTGCATGTGTTGCGGACGGCGTCTGGAGACCTGAGACCTGTGATGGATCTTTTGCGGAATCAACGGGAAGGTGATAGCACCAAAGGTTCAGGTCGAACCGGTCGGGGATCTGATCGCACGGGTCAGTGGTACTACCATCTTTTCCTCGTTGGACTGTACACAATCCTATCACAGTGTCCTGTTTCATACAGATTCCTATAAATATGTAAGATTCATCTATAAAGGACGCCAATATAAAATGACTCCTCTAACAATGGGTTTGAAGTCATCACCAGTAGTATTTCAATCAGTGATGTACAGCTTTCTCGGCCTACAATCCATCAAAAGTAATCTCATAGTGTACTTAGATGACGTTTTATGTTATTTTTCATCAATTGACGAGCATTTTTAGCATCTCGAAGAGGTTTCTGAAACTCTTCGTTCGGCTAACTTTTCTCTAAATTTTCAAAAGTGTAACTTTCTTCAGTTCGAAATTCCTTTTCTGGGACACATCATTTCGGGGTCTTAAAAATTAATCCGAAGAGTAATGAGGCTATCCGCATTTTCCTCTTCCACGGACCAAGAAAGCTTTACGAAGATTTTTCGATCTCGTGCGATGGCGAAAGCGGCACTTCCTTGATTTCGCTGATTTAACGGCACTTTTCAATTACCTCAAACGAGATCGGAAGATTGAATACTCTCCAGAGTTATTAGAAAAAAATGATCATCTCAGAGAAGTTTTGAGTATCCCTCCGACGCTTACTCAACCCAATTTCAATCTTGAGTTTCGTCTTTTTAGTGACGCTTCTGCGGAGTCATTGGCTGCCTACGCGGCACAGTATTCCTTGGGACAGGATAATCCGGAGGTTATTCCGTATGCGAGTCGCCGAATAAAACCGCTCGAAGCTTCTTTATTGGTTTTTCAGTTAGAATTGGTAGCAGTCCTCTTTCTTTGTGGGAAATTTTCATATTGCATTTTGGAAATCTTTGAGTTTTACGTCCCACGGTTATGCCGGTTAGGCTAAAGGAGACGGTGATTATGAGAGATGAGTGAAATGGTGGAATGAAGAAAGTGGGAGGAAACGGGAGAACCCCGAGAAAACCCACGCACACGGTGTTTGTCCACCACAAAGTTCACTTGGCGGGGGCTGGGATTGAACCCGCGACCCCAAGCACCAGAGGTGAACGCTCTACCACTGAGCCACCGCGCCCCCATATATTGCATTTTGGATCGACCGACTACGGTCCATTGTGATAATGCAGCAGTTACTTATGCCTTCAGTCTCCGTAACTTTGATACCAGAACTACACGGCTTTTTGTAAAATTACAGCGATTTGATCTTCAAATTGAACACATTCGAGGGTATGACAATGAAATTGCTGATTTGTTGAATCGTTATCCTTCCGAAATTATTCAAGCTGAGGAGGATCGTTTCATCAATTTTTTGACTGCGGAAGACACGAATGTTTTGAATATGGCGGAGCTAAAGCGAGAACAAAGGAAAGATCAATATCGCAGAAAGTTGTATACCATTTGGAAGGGTTGTCAAAGCAATGATAGGGTATGTGTGGACAATAATTTGGTTTATGTTAGAAATTCGCAAAATTCCATTTGGCTCCTGGTTATTCCTGCCATCTTAGTAAAAATAATTGTTTCGACAATTCATGACAGAGGTCATTTTGGTGTAAAACGATGTTTGTCTTTCGCTAAGACCATGTTTCATTGGAGGGTGATGCGTGGAACCTTTACAAAATATATTCAGGAATATCTTCTTTGTGTGTGTACTAAGTATTCATATAGGGTGATTAGAACGAGCCCTGCCATGTTGAGACGTCTTCTTGTTATAAGAAGCAATGTCTCAATCTGGTTGGACCTCTTCCTAAGAACCAAGGTTATAAGTATAATTTAATTATCTTGGACGTATACAGTCTCTTTCTATGTTTCATCCCGTTACGGACGACACACACGAAGGAGATCATGGTGGTTCTTGAGAGGAGATACTATTATCACCTGCCACATCCTAAGTACTTAGTGATTGACCAAGGTCCACAGTTCTTATCGAGAGTTTGGCGAGATTTTTAAGAACATCGTATCAAACATATACTTACTTCACCATACCAGCCTGCTTCCCATTGTGTTATTGAGAGACGACATTGTGACCTCCATCGTATACTACGCCTCTATTGCAGTGAGAACCAATCCAAATGGTTTAACTTTCTGAAATCAGCCCAGGATTTATGTAATCATTCTTGGCGTGGAGCACTTGGATGCACTTCAGCAGAATGTTTTCTGTCGTTTTTAGCGTCAAAACATTTTAGCGATAATTTTCTTTGCCCAAAAGAGACTAAAAACGTATTAGAAGATCAGAAATTAATAATTTCCATTCCAGTAGTTTTACCAAAGAAAGAAACGAAAGAAGAGAAACAAGATACTGTAGTGGAAATAACACTATTTATGGTGAAAATTCATCACATCTCCTCAATACCTAAGAAAGTTTTCGCAAAATTTATGCATACATATGTAGAGCCATATTTAATAACATCTTTACATAGAAATTCTGCCAGACTACAAACTCTAAATGGAGAAGACATTGGGATCGGGAATTTTGATAATCAAACTTTCCGGTGTTCTGAAGAAAAGAAGCAAAAGTTGCTAAACGGATAAAGACCATTCTTCTGAAAAATGTATGTAAGGTGAAGATTAGGTTAAGGAAACACTATTTTATCATAGGGAGTTCATATAATAATGTGTAGATTTAAGATTAGTTTAGATATTTTGTTGTTTAATTTAATTTCATGTTTCGTTCAATATATTCTTGTCTTATATATATAGTTAAAATATTCAACTTAACAAGAGCTTTTAAGTTGAGAATTTTTTCAAAAGCTTCCAGAGGATGTTGTATTATACCTTTGTATAATGTATCATGGTTCGTGATTTTTTGAACCACCTGTTCATGTTTATATTTATTTCCAAAAGACAATTAAAAATTATTGTAAATCATTATTATATATTAGGGTTCACTTTAAAAGTGTAATATTTTGTCAAAATAGTAATATAGGAGAAGTAGTTTCCATAAAATTACGTATAACAATATTTTGTCATTATTGCATATTTTGTCCTTAGTATTAAGTTATGCAGGTTCAAAGGTGTGTATTTTGTAGTTTCTTATAGGTTTTCTGCTTTTTTCAAGAGAATTTAGATGTAAGGAATCTTCGCAAAGAAACTGTAAAAAATTTAATTTTGTAATTTCCTCAAAATTTCATTCTGAAATTTGTCCATGATGTCTTCTTGGCACATCCCTTTGTTTAGGTAGAAATTATTTCTCATTGGAGCTTAAAGACATCTCATTTTGGTTTGAGGCTCATTCCAGATTTTATTATTGGTTCGGATCCTTTTGATGTATCGAGATTTGGTGTTATCCTTTTGTTTCGTCACTAAAGAACAAATTAGTTCTCTTCTCCTTGGTATTCTTTGCCTTTTACCTAACACAGTGTTGGAGATCGGACATACAATTCAATTTCTCGTCAAAATTGTGCAGAAAGTGGAAATAGTACTTCTGAGTGTACTGAATTTAATGTGAACTGTGTTAGTGGTCGTCAAAATCAAAATAAGTATTTGGATTTGTGATGAAACGGCCAATGGATGGTAGAGCCGAGTACCAGAGCAACGAGTTCCTTGGGGAAGCCGAAATTTAGGTAACCTCCATGTTCGCGTAGTAGGAGGTAGTTATGCTAAACACCGTTTTTTTAAGTACCAGAAGAGTTCGTTACGAAACTCGGTGCAAATGTATAATTAAGTAAGTAGTTACATTCGTTCTGGTTCAGATGCATGTAAATTTAAATTGTTATGCTCTACCTCTCCGCATGGAAACTAAATTCATAGTTTAGTGTTTTAACCTCGGAATTTTGTTTTGGACTAAAGTGATGGCTAGTATGTGCATAGTGATCGTGTCTGAAATTATCATGCAATTCTAAAACGTAAATTCTGTTTCCCTAGAAACTGCGATCACATCTATCTATCATGTGAACGACGGGTCCTACGCGGATGAGTCAGGGAAAGGGATTTTAAACAATTTGATTTGGTTGTTGTAATATACAGGCTTGCGCGTCTTATGAGCTCAAGCCTGCTCCCAATATTATTTAATAACATTTCACAATGTAATTCAATAGGAAAATACTTCTAGAGAAACTACAGTTTATTCTGATGTAACAAAGATACTGCTCATAACGTACATAAAATTAAAACCTATTTTGACTTGTCACCAGAAAATCCGAATAAAATATTTAAGATTTCCAATTACGATAAATATTTACTTTGAAAACTTGGTGCAGGTAAATTTTGTGGGTGCAGCATGGTATCTTCTGGCAACAGAATTTCTTTTCAATAGCTTATGGATGTTATTCAATCCTGTTAAAAGAGAGAATATATATACAATATTTAATACCCTATTTGCTAATTTCGTCTGGAAGTATTTTTAAAGTTTTCTTAATTTAAGTTCTGTCTGATCCGTAATGTTGACATTACTTATGTCTTTGTAACTCAGGTGTAATGTGGGGGCTATGAATGTTATATGGGTGATAATACAAATTTTCTCTTGTAGTAGGTTAAGTTAGTTTAGACTAGATTAGGTTGGAGTAGGTTATGCTAGCGGTAGGTTAAGTTTTACTATGTGTTTTCATGTACATTACTTTTCTTGTGTCGAACTATGTTTGAGGTAAAAATATAAAATAAAAGACATAGCAAAGTCAGAGATGCTCCGTGCATAGAATGCAGGTAGAGGATGAGCGTAAATCCTGCCGCCAGAGTCACTGAGTAATGACAATAAAGTGAAATAAGGAACATTGAGAATGAAAAGTTCTAGAACACCAACCACCAGTTAAGTAGTTGCATAAAGAAAATTGATTACGAATACTGATGTCTGTTCGATTTAA
The DNA here is from genome assembly GCF_964235325.1 of Thermobia domestica. Lineage (NCBI taxonomy): Eukaryota > Metazoa > Arthropoda > Insecta > Zygentoma > Lepismatidae > Thermobia > Thermobia domestica. The sequence goes on from NC_137456.1 coordinate 41,114,771, forward strand.
GTCTATTACTAGTAATCTTGAAATACAAATGTCAATATTGTTTTCTTTTCCTCTAAAATATTATGATTTAGTTAAAGATTTTGGTTGCATTAGAAGAATGGAAACATTAAATACATGTTGCCAGATTTTCTGTTAAAGCTGAAATCAAATATTATAATTTGTAGACACATCAATCTGAAAAAGTATTTTGCTCTTTTTCTCTTTGCTTTAAATCAATATTGTTCAGTATGTAGTTATAGTATTTGTATAAACTCATAAAATGTTCCTTCAATAAAATGTAAAAGTCGTAATCTGACAAGTTTCCTTTTAAGTACAATTGGGAAATTAAAGTGTGTATTGAGCTGTAAAAATATCAGTCTTGGGAAGTAACGTAACGCAAGTAACGCGTTACTTTTTAAGTAGCGTTTCCTAGTAACGCGTTACATTTTTTCCAAAGTAACTGTGACGGTAACGCGTTACAAACTTGTAAGTAACGTACCTAGTTTGCCTTACTTTTTTCGCGTTACATTTCGGATGAGTAACTACAATATATGTATATTTTTTTTTCGGAAACAAATGTTTCTTTCCTGTAAGTGAATTTCTCAGAATGAAACAATTGAGCATGAACTACGTATGTCAGTGACCGACAGTCACCGACACACAGAGGAACAGGTAAGTTCATAGTGTCACTTGCTGTTTTTGGAAGATGACAGCCTCAGCGAAATCACGTGTACTGATTGCAAGCACCTGGAAGATTTGGTCGTAGATTTTGACAGCTCCAAATTAATACATTCAGTGAGTGAACTAGGACTGCAATGATACCGGTACTCTATTTTACTTTGGTGTTGTTTTTATAAAGATGGAGAACGAAAATATTTTACCATTCGAACATTTGAAAGAATACTTTTTTCTTAAGAGCTGAGGATGATGGTGGACAGAATTTAAAAGTAAAGTGTCTGAAGTGCCCCGGCGGAAAATATCAACAACTAGGGTGCCAAATTAACGATATACAGTGAGGGGTTAATATGAATAAACTGTTCTGATGAGAAGGCTTACTTTATTACTAGACAATAGTTTGCTGATGGTATGTAATATTGGAGTTCTTTCAGATCAGTTTGCTTATCCTAGAGTCCCGTTGATTATAGAGATTGAAACTAGCTTTAAAAAGCATGTATCGATTTTAGAGTTACTGGCAAGTTTTGATTCACTCCCAGTACATATGTTCTCATTTTATTAGTTTTAGTGTAATGTTTCTCTATATTCTGTATTTTTAATTTTACATAACAACATTGTTATTATTATATAATTAGTTCAGCAGAATAATAATAAGCAACCATTTTTTTCTTACGCATAAGGATGAGCACGAGTCAAGATAAAACTCGACTCGACTCGAATTCAAGTAGAGTTTCAAGTCAAGTCGAAGATAATATTCTCGAGTCGAGTTCCGAGCCGATTCAGTTTTTCTCGTGGAGTTTCGAGTCCAGTCAAGCTTGATAAATGGCTCGTTCGTTTTAACTCGTCTTGAAATCATGGCCTGATTACACTGGAAAGCGAAAGCCATAAGAAATGTAAGCTAAGCAGTAATATGGAATACTTTTAGTGCTGCTCACGAGAGGGGACACTGCTGCATTTCGTCTCGTCTCGATAGCTAGAGAGATCTCTCGAGAGACCACGAGAGATAACAAGTGTACAATATGAATGTATATATTTGTACCTTGACTAAAGTACAATAACAATGCTAAAAACAATATTCATACTAGTGGACTGTAAGGCTTGATTCGTACACCACATGAATGCAACCAAATATAAATTCACTGTATTTAATGATTACAACTTCAATTTGCACACAAAACATATACACGAGAATAAACATGTTCACAAGGTCTTTAGTTGTAAATGATTGTGATTGCGATGGCTTATTGTTTATGTTATGTTATATGATTTTCGACCATGGTATATGGTCCACCAAAACTTCAGGTTCTTGCTGCCACACTCACACACACTTCACAAAACAATAGAAAGGCGTTAAGCAACTTGAACACTGTTGCCAGCTTAAGGCACACACACTGTTAAACACACAAATAATCCCAAACATACTCCCCCCTGTTGGTCAGCTAAGGTCTGACCAAATAAAACAAAATGATACATATAAAAAACGAAACGAACACAAAACTTGAAGCAATGTTACAACTGTACTTATTTTTAGATTACCAAAATCTCAATTCCCATCGTTGTTATATGGTAATGCAACTAATTTCTTGATGGAACGTTTATATGTTCCAGTTGTAGTACGAACCGTCACTACACGAACTAAGAAATCCTTTCCTGGGAACACTTTTTCAATGATGCCCAATTTCCACTGCAATGCAGGAACGTTGTCTTCAATCAGCAAAACTACATCTCCGACCTTGGGATTGTGTTACGGTGAAGTTGTCTTAGAGCGTTGTTGAAGACCATGTAAATAATCTCGGGACCATCTCTTCCAAATGTGTTGTTTTAGTTGTTGTATCTTCTGCCAACGAGATAAGCGGTTGCGTGGTAGATCAGTGAGGTTAGGCTCTGGTAAAGCTGTAAGTGCTTCTCCAATTAAAAAATGTCCAGGGGTGAGAACACTGATGTCGTTAGGCTCACTTGATAGCACTGTAAGTGGTCGAGAGTTGAGACAGGCCTCAATCTCTGTGAGTAATGTTGCAAACTCTTCATATGTTAACACTGCACCCTTTGTAATACGAACTAGATGGTATTTCATTGATTTTATACCGGCTTCCCATAGTCCTCCAAAATGCGGCGAATTTGGTGGTATGAAGTGCCACTGAATTCCTTCGGTCGATGTAAAATCATGAACTTGAGAACTAAAAGGATCTGATGAAAACAGCTGATACAATTCTTTCAATTCGTTGTTGGCTCCAACGAAATTTGTGCCATTGTCGCTGTATATATTGAGACATCTTCCTCGTCTGGCTATGAATCTGCGTAAAGCTGCTATGAATGACTGCGCACTAAGATCTGTTACCAATTCCAGATGTATTGCCTTGGTGGATAAACAAACAAATAACGCAACATACGCCTTACGTACAGATCTATTTCTAACTGCTCCTGATTTTATGTAAAACGCTCCAGCGTAGTCCACGCCTACGTTTAGGAATGGTCTGGCTTGCTGCACACGAGCTGCTGGCAACTGTCCCATAAGTTGTTTTGAACCACTGGCTTTTAACTTGAAACATGTGAAGCAATGATGGATCACTTGTTTTACTACCTGTTTGCACCTGATGATCCAATATTTCTGGCGTAGTGATGATATTAATAATTGGGGTCCAGCATGAAGTAATCTTAAGTGTTCTGCTTCAACTATAAGTTTTGTCAAGTGTTGGTTTGAAGGCAGAACTATTTGATGTTTGGCGTCAAATGGAAGCTGACTATTCTCCACTCTTCCTCCAACTCGGATCATGCCTTCACTATCTAAAAATGGATGTAAATTGTTCAATTTACTTCTTGACGGAACAATGTTTCCATTACGAAGATGCTGCAATTCGCTGTGAAACCCAATTTCTTGTGTCCATTTGATGCAAACATGGAGCGCTGTATGGAGTTCTTGTACTGAAAGACCTTCTGTTAGTTTGTTTTGCTTGTGTCTGATGTTATGAACAAAACGTCTACAATATGCTATTGTCCTAACTAACCTTGACAATTTTGAGAATCTTGTTATAGTTTCATTGCACCAATTGTTTAAAGTGACTGTCAATGTTATGGTTCCCTTACTCTCTGGAACTTGATCTGGTTGCAATGAATCCTTACTTGTCACTGACCAATTAGATTGTAAACTAGAAAGCCATTGTGGACCGTGCCACCATAATGAATTGTCCTTTATGGAAACTGCATCTATTCCTCTTGAAATCAAATCTCCAGGGTTGTCTGAAGAAGTTACATGTTTCCAACAGCTAACGTCAGTTAAGTCTTGAATTTGAGCTACTCTGTTGGCCACGAAAGGTTTCCATTTGTTGCACGGAGAAGCTAGCCATGCCAACACGATTTGGGAGTCAGTCCATAGATGGACGCTACTTATGTTCAATTTTAAAATTGGTAAAATCTTGTGAACTAACTTTGCCAAAACAACTGCTGCGCATAACTCCAGACGTGGGAGAGTGATTTTCTTGACTGGGGCCACATGTGATTTAGCACATAATAACTTAACTGATATTTTTCCTTGTTGATTGATCGATCGCATATAAATGCAAGCTCCATATGCTCTTTGAGAAGCATCTGAAAAACCATGGATCTGAATCTCCGCTATATTTCCTTCAACGAGTACATATCTGTCGAATTTAATCTGATTGATTAATGGAAGCTGCTTGTACAATTTAGTCCATTTCTTTGCTAATTCCATTGGTATACTGTCGTCCCATTGAACCTTTTGCCGCCACAATTCTTGCAAAAATATTTTGTATGAAATGACAACTGGTGAAATTATTCCTAATGGATCGAATATAGAGGCAATGATTGAAGCAACCTGGCGTTTAGTAATGCACTCTTGAACCTTCATTGTTGACGTCTTGCTTTCAACGAGAAATATATCCTTGTCTGGATGCCATGACAATCCTAATGCCTTGACGCCTTGGCCCTCATGGAACTGGATTGGACGCTGCACTTCTCGAAGCTCTGGTGAGATGGATTCCAATAACCTTGGATCATTCGAACTCCATTTCCTAAGTATAAAACTTCCCTTTCCCAGTAACTCTATCAATTGCTTCTGGACCTCTAGAGCTTGCTGTATGTTGCTCATGCCACTACAAACATCGTCAATATAGAAATCTCGACGTAATATTTCTGCTGCTACAGGGTAATTATGCTCTTCTTCGTCTGCTAATTGCTGTAGGCATCTTGTGGCCACAAATGAAGCACATACCGTACCATACGTTAGTGTTTTCAACTCAAAAACTTGAATCGGTTCATTTCTAGATTTTCTCCACAATATACGTTGTAATGGCGTGTCTTCTGGATGAACATTGACCATGCGATACATCTTAGCGATATCTGCAGTGAATACTATCGAATGAGTTCTGAAGCGCAAAATGATAGAAAACAAATCTTGCTGTATTGTAGGACCAACTAAGAGAATGTCATTGAGGCTTTTACCGCTGTCAGATTTTGCTGAAGCATCAAACACTACACGGAGCTTTGTTGTAGAGCTTGTGGGCTTAAAAACTGCATGATGTGGCAAATAGTATGCAACGCTGACGTCCTCCTTTTTACGCTCATCTATCCTTACCATGTGACCAAGATCTTCATATTCTTGCATGAATTCTGTATATTTAGCTTCAAAATCCGGGTGTTGATCGAATCTTCTTTCCAATTGCTTTAATCTAACCAATGCCTGCTGATAAGAATCGCCTAACACTGTACGGTCTTCAAGAAAAGGCAATCGTACAATGAAACGCCCTGTATGATCTCTTGTTGTATTCTGAACGAAATGTCGCTCACATGCAAGCTCTTCGCTTGATCTAGGTGTAACAGTAATTTCTTCTAGTTCCCAGAATTTTTGTAGTTGTTGCTGTAGATCTATGTTTGTCTTCACAAAACATGTTGTTAATGGAATATGGGGGTCACGTTCTTGAGGAATGCGTCCTGCCACGATCCATCCCAATTCTGTCTCCTGAAGCACTGGAAAATCACCTGGCCGTGTTTTGTGTCCTGACTTCATAATTATGTAGAATACTTCCGCACCTAACAGAATATCTATGTCTCCAGGCGTATTAAAAGTAGGATCTGCTAGAACAGTGTCCTTGGGAATGTTCCAATCGTCATAATTAATTCTTTCTTCCGGTAGTTTACTTGTAATGTGAGGGAGAACTGAACAACTTATATTCAATGAAAATGTGTTAACACATGAATGGACACAAATATCTACAGAGTACTTTGTATTAGATATCGCTTGATTTATACCTTGAATTGGAGTATACTGTCTATACCGTTTGATGTTCAATTGTTGCACCAAATTCTCTGTTATGAAATTGGTCTGACTAGCACTGTCTAGAAGCGCGCGACAAGGAACCAAATTTCCCTTATTATCCCTTACTTTTACTATTGCAGTAGATAACAACACTCTTGCGTTAGGCCTAGCCTTTAATGCACAATATGACACTTGCCCTAAATTTTCACTGGGATCTGAGTTGTTACTACGCTCTTGAACCACGGCACTGCTTACACTTGGAAACCGCACTGATTTGTCTTTTGTTACGTCTACATGCAATAATGTATTGTGCTTTTTGGAACACTTTTTACAACCTCTCGATTTACAATTCTTCAAAAAATGATTACTTTTCAAACAATTCATGCATAATTTATTTTTACGAATGCACTCTAATTTTTGGCTGTGTCCCGCATTCACAAAAGACGAACAAGAATATAAGGGATGCTGGCTATTACAAAATTCGCATGCATTTGAAAATGTTGATAAATAAGTCTTTGATGACTGAATACTTTTTGCTTGTTTGTTTTGTACGCTACTACCCTGCTTCACACCATCAATACTAGTTCTCATGTTCTCAAGCACCTGACAACGTTTCTCGAGAAACGAAAAGAATTCTGATAAAGCAGGAAAATTAGAATTCGTATTTTGAAGCTCCCATGACTTTCTAGTAGTTGCGTCTAATTTTGATGCAAAGTGTTGGGTCAAAATTACGTCAGTGAGGTTTACGTTTGGCTCAAGTGCTTGTAGCGCATTTATATTGCTAGTAGCTGTATTTATAAAAGCGCGAAGTTCACTTACATTTTCTTTATACACTGGCTTAATTTGTAGTATTTCGTGAATGTAAGAAGAAGCAATTAGCTTTTTATTTGAATACCTGTCAACGAGTAATTGCCATGCTACTGAATAATTTGTTTCGGTAATTGGTAAATTTTCAATTAGGTTTAACGCTTCGCCCTTAAGAGAAGTTCGGAGGTACTGAAACTTCTGTACTGTGGAAATGTCTTTATTCTCGTGAATAAGAGATGTAAAGGTGTCCTTATATGATAACCAATGTTTACAGTTCCCGTCAAATGCAGGCAACTGTATGACCGGTAATTTAACTTGTGCGCTACTGCTAGTGCTATTATTAACAGCTGATTCTTTATTTCCATGCTTTAAAACAAGTGCTTGCATTTGAGCCTCTAAAGAAAAATACACATTTTCAATTTCTGCACGAGCGTTAACTGCTTCCGCTTCGGGTTCGATTTGATCAATTTCAATAGTATCTTGCACCTCCTGCAACTTTGACCAGACGTTATTTAGATGTTTTAAGCGTGCACGTATTTCCTCTATATTGCCTTCATTTGGATCAAAGGCCTGAACAAAAGTGTTTATTCTTGTTAACTGGCCTCTGTATGCAGATCTTTGCCTTAAAAGACGCTGGTGTGATTCACTCATGATGAAATGCTACGCAGAAATATGAAGAATAAAAAACTACTGACCTGATGATGATGTTTTTTGTTTTCTTTTACCTATGAAATATACTCCAGAAGCGTGGTCCTGGTACAACAGCTGTCCGCCTACACAGAAAACGTGCTGATTGTCCAACGTACGTGATAGCACCACATATAGGTCGACACAAACACATTTCTCTTCACAACAGCACAGAACAATTCTCAGAAATCTTTGCACTCATGTGGCCCGGATAGGACCAATGTACAATATGAATGTATATATTTGTACCTTGACTAAAGTACAATAACAATGCTAAAAACAATATTCATACTAGTGGACTGTAAGGCTTGATTCGTACACCACATGAATGCAACCAAATATAAATTCACTGTATTTAATGATTACAACTTCAATTTGCACACAAAACATATACACGAGAATAAACATGTTCACAAGGTCTTTAGTTGTAAATGATTGTGATTGCGATGGCTTATTGTTTATGTTATGTTATATGATTTTCGACCATGGTATATGGTCCACCAAAACTTCAGGTTCTTGCTGCCACACTCACACACACTTCACAAAACAATAGAAAGGCGTTAAGCAACTTGAACACTGTTGCCAGCTTAAGGCACACACACTGTTAAACACACAAATAATCCCAAACAACAAGCTCAGCTCCGCTCGGCTCAACTGAAAAGATGGCTCGAGCCGGCTCACTTGGGGTGAAACATAGACTCGAGCTGGCTTGGTTGGGATGAGCCATCTACTCGGTTCGACTCAACTAAGCCGAGGGCTCTAGCCGAGTCGGTTGGGTGAGTTGTTGGCTCGGCTCACTTCTTGGTTCGGGTCGATAGTGAATGAGCTGTGAGCCGAGCTGCTAGAGTCGTTGACAATTCTAAACCCGGGCAGAGCAGTTTGGAAGATATTTGGCCAGTGCCCTATAACTTTTAACAGTATTTGGCTCGAGCTCGAATACTCAACCTAGACCCTCAACCCAAATTCAGAATCTCGTGAACAATGTCCTTGACTCCTAGACTTCACGACTATCGAGGTTGGCAATCAACTAGTTTTTCAGTATTCAAATACAAACCGCCTATGTTTCATGTTTATATACAGTGTTGTTAAAATTATTATTATTATTATTATTATTATTATTATTATTATTATTATTATTATTATTATTATTATTATTATTATTATTATTATTATTATTAATAATAATAATAATAATAATAATAATAATAATAATAATAATAAAAGTAGTAGTAGTAGTAGTAGTAGTGTCATTGATAATAATTATATTGTCTGTGTAATATACTTGACGAGAGTACTCGAAACTACATACCGGATTTGGCTCGACTCGACTCGGAACTCGACCCCAACTCGAGTCGAGCTGGAGGATATTTTTCGAGCCGAATTCTCAGGTCAAGCTCAAAGATGTATGTTTCTAGTCGAATCGAGTTTCAAAGAAAACTCGCTCGAACTCGCTCGTGCTCATCCCTACGAGTAACGCAGTATGGCATTTTATCAATGTTACATTATATAAAAATGTTCATATAACAAGTAAAAATTTGTCCTTGCATTTACATAAAGTGATTCAGAAGTGCAATAATAATAATAATAATAATAATAATAATAATAATAATAATAATAATAATAATAATAATAATAATAATAATAATAATAGCGGTAGTAATAGTAGTACGGAAAATTGAAGTAATTTTTTTCACATAAGTATCGGACCTGAAAGTAACGCGTTAGTAACGCGTTAGTAACGCGTTAGTAACGCGTTACTTTCGAAGTAAAGTAACAGTTACTTTTTTGGGGCAAGTAACGCGTTACTAACGCGTTACATTTTAAGACAAAGTAAAGTAACTTGTAACGCGTTACATTCTTACAAGTAACTTACCTAACACAGAAAAATATATATAGTAAAACCTAGATAGTCAAAGTGCGAAATATATGAGCAGTATCAGAGGCATTTTAACTTCCACTGAAAATTGAGATAACACGAGTTTCAGTTATGAAAAGTTTTCTTGGTGCGACCGAGGTAAGATATACCGAATACTGTGAAGATTTTTTTCAGTTTGGATTTTCTTTTACTTTATTTTATCCGTTGCGCAAAATTTTAGTTAGAAGTTGTTGTAATTTTTTTTTCTGGTAGAGCCATTAAAAACACAAATTTCAGTTTCAGTAGTCATCATTGCCAACTCCACTGTGAGGTTGACATTCTTTGTCGGTGGTTTGTGGTTCGTACCCTTTCTCACGACGGGGTGCGGATAACAGATTGCAGCTTCGAGTTGTGATGGAAGAAACATCAGGAAGCATCTTCTTTGGGCTAAATTTGAGTTCTATTTTCCGGGGACGACTGGTCTGGTGAATGAATTAGTTATTGTTGGTAGCATTCCTACGTGGGACCCAGTAGGTGTCGCGTCCACCAGTCAGTGATACATTTACACAGTCCATAGTCTTAAGGAAAGTGAACATCATCACACTATACACAACAATTAATCTAACACTACTTTTATTTTATTTTATTTTCTGTAACAATTTCCGTCTCTTAAGCCGTTTTAAATCATTCGTTTGAAACAGATATTTCAGAGAATAGAAAGCTGTGAAAAATGTTTTTAATGATTTCATTGCTTCTAAATTCAATGACCCAGCGCCGTAACAAAGATTTTTACCTGGGGGAAGCATTAATACTTGGGCCCCCTAGAAAAAGTTGTTTTGAGCCCTCCCGCAAAAATTCGAAAATAGGCCCTTTATTTCCATCTTTCTCTTACTCTTTGTGGCTCCCCGAAACCTATGGGCCTTCTGCACGCCTTTGGGCCCGTTCTATGCATGACAAATTAATTAAGAGGACAATATTGACAAATCTCAAAGCCATACAAATGAATATTGCTTCTTGGGCCCCTAATAGTTTACTTTTTTTTTTTTTTTTTTTTACTGAAATGATCCCACGACTCATTTTTGTTTTATTGACCTTTTTGTGCTGTTTTGTTTATGTAATGTAGTGAACCTGTTTGATGCTTCATTTATAATTTCATGTTCGCATCGTATATGGAGTAAGAAATTTTTTACTTAAAGTGCCCCTCCCCCCTCGAACGGCTGGGAGCTTCCCTGGAGGGGCACTTGCCCCCTTGCCTCCCACAAGTTACGATCCTACAAGAACCTTTTCCACAATAGAACGAAGGTATTGGGAAAACGATAGCAAAAGGTCATTGAAGCACAAAGATGCTATTTTGAATACATTCTCAATATCTGATGAATGATAATACTACCAAAAGCGACATTTCATGTGTAACTACCCAATACTATTAATGCAATCACCTTCTTGATTCTGTGAAATGCAGATTGTTTTTAAATGATTGAAAGAAAATCAACTTTTCAAGTGACTAAGTAATATTAACTTTATATGTAATGCAAATTAATATAGCAAAAGAGGGACGCTTTAATATAGTCGAAGGAGAAATCAGTAAAATCCTGTAACTATAATTCCAGATTATTTTAAGTAAACAGAAACACATTATAAAAAACGGAGGAATCACCCTATTCGCTATGAAGGGAGTGGCAGAAGGAAAACAACTAGAGGAAGGCCATAATTGGATAGATCAAATCGTCGCATGAGGACCAGAGGAACGTAACTCCATTTTCGTAGGTTTACAGGCGAGAGAACAAAAATATTATTTTCTTAGAAAGATATGTTTTCAATAAGATGGTAATTGAGCTATATTACAACAGATGATCGACAAGGAGAACAGATGGCGTTACGTTCCATTTACACCAAGTGGAGCTTTCAAAATTAGGTCGAAACATGAAGAAAACGAAAACCACATTTATGGAGTTACGTTCCTCTGGTTGCTCTCATGCGACGAAATAATACAATGTATACGGAAATGAAAAGTTTGGCTCAGAATAGGGAAGAGTGGACGGCTGTGTCAAACCAATAATACAAAATGTAGAAAAGAAAAAAAGTACTTGGAAATGAAAAGTCTGGCTCAGGATAGGAAATGGTGGAAAGTTGTGTCAAACCAATAAAACAAAATATAGGAAAGAAAATGCACATGGAAATGAAAAGTCTTTCTCAGGATAGGAAATGGTGGAAAGTTGTGTCAACCAATAAAACAAAATATAGGAAAGAAAAAGCACATGAAAATGAAAAGTCTGGCTCAGGATAGGAAATGGTGGAAAGTCGTCTCAAACCAATAAAACAAGATATAGGAAAGAAAAAGCACATGGAAATGAAAAGTCTGGCTCAGGATAGGAAATGATGGAAAGTTGTGTCAAACCAATAAAACAAGATATAGGAAAGAAAAAGCACATGGAAATGAAAAGTCTGGCTCAGGATAGGAAATGGTGGAAAGTCGTGTCAAACGAATAAAGCAAGATGTAGGAAAGAAAAAGCACATGGAAATGAAAAGTCTGGAACAGGATAAATAAGAGTGGAAAGTTGTGTCAAACCAATAAAACAAGATGTAGGAAAGAAAAAGCACATGGAAATGAAAAGTCTGGCTCAGGATAGGAAATGGTGGAAAGTTGTGTCAAACCAATAAAACAAGATGTAGGAAAGAAAAAGCACATGGAAATGAAAAGTCTGGCTCAGGATAGGAAATGATGGAAAGTTGTGTCAAACCAATAAAACAAGATGTAGGAAAGAAAGAGCACACGGACATGAAAAGTCTGAACACGATAGGGAAGAGTGGAAAGCTGCGTCAAACCAATCGAAAGATTAGTGATCTAAGAAGAAAAGATAAATATATTGACTCAAAATTAAAGATGGCTCATGCATTCAACAGCGTTAAGAGGAAAAAGATAATTCTGATACACCTTTCCTAACGATACTGCATAATATACCAGATTTAACTGAGTACAATAACCAGCAAATAAACAAATAAAACAATAACTTGTGATGTGGAAACAACCTCGAAATTCAATCATTATTACTGTGCGAACAGCGTTAACGTTTGATAGCTTTAACATTTGATGATCGTCGGCTTTTCCCCGAAAGCAGTTAGCTAAGTCGATAAGAGCTGATTGGCCATTTCCCAGATAATTCCAGTGGCGGATATGCTAGTTAATCACCCCATACAAAGGCAATTGTCTCCCTTTCATTACTCTCATTGTTCCACAGTATTTATTTCTTACTATAACCACTATTTCATCATGCTTTATAACAAGGAAATATTGATAGACTTTACAGGTCACTTATATATTCATTACGAAGTCTATAATTTTTGTTTTTGTTTTTAATAGGCTGTTTCTATGCATCTTTGTATCTTTATTGGTAGAAAATAATGTTAACAGGTTCTAGTATTTTAGGGATAAACATAAATATATTTGAATGTATATTGACTGTTATATAAGCAGATCACTTAATGGGTGTAGCTGGTGCTTGGTGTTTTTTCTTCGTCATCGAGAGATCCTAGGTTCGATTCCGGTGGCTGACCAAGCTTGTGTCCTCAGTTTTACAGTGTAAATGCGGGAATAGCACCTTTAAATGTAATCTCTAATTTGATTCTTTTCACATTTTATCCCGATGTTGTTATTGTTGTCCAATTGTTAATAATTACATTGTAAATAAGGCTCTGCATCTATAGTGGTAAAATAACTATCATTATGGTCTTTCGCTCCAGTTGGTCTAGTTAGGATTCGAGATGGGAGCATCTTTTTTAAGGAGCTAAAGAAGAGAGAGGGAATCAAAGTGCAAGTCCGAGCAAACTCGAACTAGTATTCCCTCCGACGACACTTACCAGGATACCTGAACTCAAAACTCATTGGTTATATTCATTGGCCATCCAGATCCCCCTATCTAACTACCAGATAATTTCCAGTGGGGTTATCTAAAGGAGAAAGTATATATATACAGCGGAGTCTCGTTGATTCGAACTTGGATAATTCGAAATATTGGATAATTCGAACAGAAGTCAATTCCCCTTGAAAACTGTATTAACAACAATAGTAAAAAGTCGTGGATAAATCGAACTTTTGAACCAATGTTTTGGATAATTCGAAGTAAATACAGTTGAAAATTTTTAATGTTGGACAGATGTAAGCAGAGAAATACAGTTTTAACGTGTTTTCAGTTATCCAGATGCAGCCATAGGGAAGAGTAATACAAAAGATAAATAGAAAATCTATGTAATGATAAAGATGAAGGTGAGTTTGGGAAGAAGTAAAGATAGAGAACGTGTGCCAACCTCATCTTGTTTCAGAATTGGTTGAAAATTTAAGATGAATTATTGATAAAGTCAACCAAAAGTTATTAATATCATATTCTACGCAATACATGAAATTCAAGATTTATGGACCGTACAAAAACAATCAAATTTGAGAAAATGAGGTTTACGACTTCTTAAAAGTGAGAACAGAATATTCAAATTGTTACTGGTGTTTAATTGTTTGGGCTATTCAATGTATGTTGTAGTGTTGTATGTAAATAAATTTTCCATTGTACACGTAGTTTGAATTATGTGGAGTCAATGTCGTTTGTTAGTTTGTGGTATTCGATCACGCAAATAAGCTGCTTTAAAGGTAAAATCTATACCATATGAATATGTTTTTGATGCACAGTACTTTGGTTTGTTTGTTGTTATATATGTGAAAATGAATGTTGTTGGATAATTCGAATTTTGGATAATTCGAAGTTTTTTCGTGTCCCCTTGGACTTCGAATTAAAAAGACTCTACTGTATATCACAAAGCCCACTACCTTCAATTAATTGAAGGACAGCACCCGAAGGAAGATAGCAGCAATCCCTGCCGAAACTCTCCGCGAAACTATGCTAAACATGATTCTTAGGGCCAAAGAATGTTTTCGACAAGGTGATACCCATCTAAGGAATGTAATCTTCAAACATTGAACACAATGTAATACATCTAGCCTTTGACAATGTGTTCCACATAGTTGGTGATAAATGTTCTGTTCAACATGTTCCACAAATGCATTTTAAATGTGCCCCATTAATATGGTCCAGCCTGTATTATTATACCATTAGGATATTCTATTTTTCAATCACGAACTTTACCTTTTTATTTTTCAGTTACTTTCTATTTGTATTGTAGGAGATCCTTCCATTTCCACTGAATGACTTACTTTATTATAAATCACGTGAGTGACAACGGAGAATCGAACCCAAATCTCCTGCAGTGTCAAATATACGCTAATCGAGACCTCGGAAACATTTTAATCGAAGATACCAAAGTAGATGACGTAGTGAACAGATTTAAATACTTAACTGCTGTAGTACATAAGAATAATGTTAGGAAAGCGAAGAAAATGAAAATTAAATTGATGGCAAAAAATACATGTTACTATTGGTACAAAAAAAAAAAATATCAAGAATTGAAAGTCTAAAAGAACATAGTATTTTCCGTAGTACCATGTGGATGCAATTGTCCATTAAAAGATAGGAATAAATACAAATTAGGGATATTCAATAGCAAAATTTTGAGGAAACTTGTGGAGCAGAAAAAATATCGAACGGGTAAATGGACATACCCACGAACTCCATAATATATGCTTATCATAGGATATTATTCGAACAGTACTAGAGCATGATATCTAAGATTGGTGGGAGTCATAACTCGTTCTTCAAGAAGTAGTAGCGACTCGAGAACTTTGGCAACACTGTAAATCACTAGTTGTTCCGTTAGAGGCTTCGTGTCCCTACCGCCATCTTACAACCCTGTCGTTACAATCGTGGAACAGCACACAACAACCATTTGTTGTAAAAATGCATTACAATGCAATGATAGTTACAGTATATATATATATCTGTGTGGGTTTTACGAGAACATTTTAACATTTCACGTAGTAGCCCAACGTCATCTACCGATGCCATCGATACATGGATTTAAAGGCGGATTTAGAACAGAGTGTTTACTAAAATTTCAAAATGAAATTTCGTGACTTTTTCGTGACCTTTTCTTTACCAAACCATAAAATTTTGTAACATTCTCAAGTACGAATTTGGGTGCGAATTAGGCCGAATTTTCATACATGCGATAGAAGTATACTTGGTTGCGATTTGGTAGCGTCTAAAGCCGACCATAGACATTTTTGGTGGTGAATTTTAACGTTTTATAGAACAAAATTTTCCGGTCTGCATTTACATTTGTACAGATTAAAAAATCGTGACCTAAAAGCTAAATTTCGTGACTTTTTCATGACTTTTATGACCGTTTTCTGATTTCGTGACTTTTTCACAACTTTCGTGACCAATAGACACCCTGAAGAAGATAAAAATTGGGAAGGGCACCCAGAACCCATACTATATCATGAGTTCACTATAAATTTTCAAAAAACATGAATAACAGCTTAAATTATTTTTGTCACTCAAAAAACTGGGGGCCTAGACTCCCGGCCCCGGGCTAGATTCAACACTGCATGGATTAAAAACTTTGAGAAAACACGTTTTACACTGGAGGAAAGATCTAGCAGTTTAAAACCGTGTGTATGCACAGAATAATATTGCCAGAGTGAAAGGTGATTTGTAGAGAAGCTATACTTGATCAGCACTTCAGTACGCGATGTCACATGGTGTTTCTAATCGCAGCATAAGGAAGATTTTACACAAAGATCTTATTTATGTAAAAATTTTATTTTTACAAAAAATTATTTTTATTTTGTAAAAATTTTATTTTCATTATTGAGGGACTACAGTGGTAGAGTGTTCATATCTGGTGCTTGGGGTCCCTGGTTCGATTCCAGCCCGCCCCAAGTGCACTTTGTGGTGGACAAACACCGTGTGCCTGGGTTTTCTCGGGGTTCCCCATTTCCTCCCACTTTCTTCATTCTACCATTTCATTCATTATTTCATCATTACAGTCTCCTTCAGCCTATTCATAATCACATGATTCATAGTTTCAAAGCATTTGAATAAGATACATGTAGTTAGGGTTAGAATCCCAAGGTATTCTTTAGCTTCTGCGTCGATGAATCCCCAAGTTTCTTAAGATATAAAATCAGTGAATTAAATAGCTATTGCATGTTATTTTCACAACGATAACATTTAATTTGTAATAGTGGCATTTATTAATAGTTTGCAACACTGGAAAAAGTAACAAAAGAAAAACGAAACAGAGGGAGTAAGAAAAGAGAGCGGACAGAAAGATATAAGGGTTGATGGAAGGAAGAAAACACGAAGTAGTTGACCTCCAGAGGGTAGACAGAGGGATGCTGGTTTGACTACGTCATCAGGATGCTTTTTATCCAAAGACAAACTCATAGAAAGAGAAAACGAGAAAAGAAGAAGACAAAAAGGGAAGGGAATAACATGGCAGGAGTTGAATTAACTGTGCCTCGGAAAAGGAGAAAAGAAAAGAAACGGATGGCACATAAGAAACAGAGGATGTTTGTAAGACGAAAAAAGAGGAAGACGAACTAAAAAGCAAGAAAAGACGTAAAAATGAGAAAAGAAAAGAAGAGGAAAATAGATTGAATGAAAAAGAAAGAATAGGGAAAAGAGGTTAGATTAAAAAGTTACTTTTTTGTTCTTTGAGGGGTCGAGTAATTGAATTGGGCGACGTGGTGTAGAAAGACATATGAAAACACTGCTTGTGAATAGTTAATGGAAAATTCTATTCTGTTATATACTTTTTTTTTAACTGTAGAGGTTTTGCTTTTCGCTATACTGAAATTGGAATGCGTTCTTTGCTTTTTTGTTTCTTTCGTATTTCGCAATTGTACAGATGCCAGAAAGATTGCTGCCTTGAATACCTCCCCCTTATTCTATGTATCAAAGCTCTTAAAATGACTGTCAGACTAGAACGACAAAAAAGTTTTATTTTAAGATAATAACAATACGAAAGACAAATCAGTATTACCTGGAAACGTAAGCTTTAGATACAATTTACATTGCAGTGGCAGTTTCAACTGTACCCGTGACGGGTCGAGGAGATTCTTTTCTCCTAGGTTGCTGGCTGAGACCTTTAAATCAGTCCATAGTTGCAAAAGACTGAGCAGTAACATACTACGTGCAAAAACTCGTAGTACAATAAAGCACACTCTTCGAAAGAAAGATCATCCAATACGCCCATTAGTGCAATTGATCGAACTCCATCTACCAGTTATACCTACTGGTGGAGGGAACTTCTTTAGCGAATTGGTCTACCAGGATCTTCAATATCAGCTCCGGACCATTTTAAGCCATCCTCATATCCCTTTTTTTGTGCTAGAAGACTTCCTGACACCACAATCACAAGATATGATAACCATTCAACTCATTATCTGGAAACACATAGAAACCAATGAGGTATACTCCCATCTCTACCTTATAATATCACCTTCACTTCCGGAACCAAGGACTGTCCGTTTGGGAGTGAGACGAACGTATCCTTTCCTGGTAGGATGTCTCTTCACATTTCGCTCAATCTTCTTTGTCAAAAAGAAAGGTGTTTCCAGTGAAGAATTTACTTCTACCTCAATTGCCTTTTAAAGGACCGACAATACGATTTACTATTAGCTATTAAATCACTTTCGACTCTTTGGACGGGAGTGAGAATACAAGACACAGTGCTACATCGACCTTCGAGTTCAATTGTTCCAGAAATCATTCGATCAGAAACCTCTTGCATTAGAGGTGACAATGGCAAGCGATACTTGCGGTGTTGTAAAGAAAAATATGTTTTCATAATAGAAACCAAGAACCATGGTTTATCTGTTTTAAACCGGGTTTTATGGATTAAACCAGTTTATTTTGTTGTTTTATATTAAGAACTTACTTTGAAGTGAAGTAACGGTATTTATATTAGAATATTAAATACAGCACTTCATAAAGGAGTAGCAAGCACAGATATAATATTGCAGTTACACTTTTTCCTCTTTTTATGTTTATATAAAATAGAGGATCTTATAAAATAGAGGATCTGCCCTTACAACAAAATCTTGAAGCCATACGCCATACCCCTACTCTGCCTAGTCCGCTCAATAGGATCGCAATGTTTTGAGCCAACAATCATGGCGGAAACGAAAGTAGCCAATGAGAAGATAACGGAAACGAGAGTAGCCAATCAGACGTGCCGATGCTCGGTTGTTTTTTGGCTTCATTGATTTAATAGGATGAAGATACATATGGGCATATCCTCTATTTTATAAGATCCTTTTCTTTAGAAAAAAAAAACTTAGTACCTAATTTCAACTCAATGAGTTAGTTAATTACATATGCCAAACAATCAACTACGTATCAATTTCATGCTTGTTGTTGAAACTTCAAACGTAACTACCAGCTTAGCCAGGCACGTAGCCAGAATTTCGCAATAGGAAGGGGGGCTCGTGACGAAATACTGTGGTAACACACCAGAGGCTCGATCAATCTAAACCACTGTATTTTACTGGCAACATACCCACATTGGTTTCTTAGGATAATAGTTTGTTAGTAAGTATTTTATTAACAAACTATGAAGAAATATTGATTAAAAGAGTATAAGCAAGTATTGAAAAAGATGCAATCTTCCGAAGTCATTCGAACTTGGTTCTTCTTGTCTTCTTTCTTCTATCTCTTATCTTCGTTTAATGCAGTCAAGGATAGCAAAGATATCTCTTTTGGCAGTAAAGACATCATATAAAATAGTTTACTTTTGCCGCAAGTTGAAAATTTCTTTAACAAGTGTAACTAGAATCTATGTTGCCAGGTTCATGAGTCTCTCTGATCGAACCGGTTTATCAATCATCATTTCTAGTCCATAGGATCAGCATGGAGCTAAATGGAATTCGAAATATTCCGTTATAATAATGTCCATTTTCAAGTTGACCCTCGCCACGGTTTCCTCCACACAAAGCTCCTCACAAGAAAGAGTAACCAAACGTTTGCTGTAGCTCTAAATTTTAACACCGACTCTTCTTTTTATCTTTTCTTTTTGTTTCATCATTCCTTAATTTTTTTTTTCATTTCTGGTTCCGAAGGGGTGGGGTGGGGGTCCGAACCCACCCTTGGCTACGTGCCTGAGCTTAGCAGTCTTTTTGATTTCCAAATGGATCTTTAGCGATAAATAAATAAAACCAAAATAAGAAAACAAAATCTTTCAAAGGTAATTGTAGACGCTTGTGCAGTTAGTATTTGTATAGCGGAAAGTAAATTGTTTTTCTCAACTTAACAATTTGGTTTTTCCACGGTTCTAATTTTAACATTCGTGTATTTATTGTAGAATCAAAATATAACTCGTTAAATAGTTTCTTTTTACCTTCAAACTCCAAAATCAAAGGAAAATTCGCTGGGGAACATCAGTTTCTTCAAAACTCATTAGAAATTTGTCCGTATTCTTATTGTCTTCTATAGTGCAATTATTCTCCTGCACTTCAACAAGTACTGTGGCTATAGCTTTAAAAAGACGTAACGGGTGGAAGAGTTTTGCACATTGTTTAGAACAATAAGTTAACAATTTGTCAGTGAAAGGATGCGGAGAAAACTGACTAGTAATTGATACAACTGTACGAGAAGGTATCCAATCTGCCACTAAAACATAAAGATGTAGAAGTGGTACACAATTTGAACCAAGTTATCAGAAGAGCCACACAATGCAGTCGTTGCAGAAGTTATATTATAGTATTATGTCTCGTGTATTTAGATAAAAACTAGAAATTTATTTGTTGAATGGTTACATAAAAATTTTATGAAGACAATGTGTATCTACTTACTGGCAAATAGTTATATATAGCCAAAACTCGGTAGGAATCGAAGCGTGAGGATAGTTTAGAATCGAATAAGCATTTCCAGTATTGCTATTGACAACCCACTTAATTCTTACTTTGCCATAACGGTGCCATATTAGATCAAGTGGTCTTCTTCCATACTTCGCATACTGGCAAGAAGTGCTTCGGTCGTTCGGCCTAGGTTTTGGACTGGCACTACTAGATGCATTCGACCAGTAGTTCCTCTATAATGGACGTCAAGGTATTTTCCTTTACCTTATTTCGCAAATTGCGATGTTACTCCTATATTCTAAGGACGTGGGATACGCTTACAGCGTGGCAGACAGTGTTGCCACAGTCCAATCTCTGGAGTGGGCTGAAATATAGTACCAAATTGAAACAAAAAGGGCTGAATTCATTATTTTACACCAGTGTAATACATGGCTCTATAATACCAAACTAAAAGAGGTGAAGTTCTAGAACACTCCCACCCCCTCTCCCAAGAGTGCAAGTCGAGAAAGTACTCTTTTATTTAAAAAAAATACACTTTAAAAACATCCAAATAGGAGGAACGTTGTAACTAGATGAAACTTTTGTTGCGCATAGGGAGTATAACAGAGGCCGCAAACTGAAAGAGAAAACAGTTATCATCTTCGGTATGAATTATAACGAAACCAAACGCGCCTATATTTCAGTGACAAATAAACCAAAACGGGATTATGGCCATATATGAAAAAAATATAAAACTAGGAACAAAACAATCATCTCCGAGTTCGAGTGTAAACAGTACGTTATAAAAAATAAAATATTAAAATATACATCACTGCATTTTATTATCGCCTATTTCACGACCGATGGAGGGTAGTAGACTGTAAGAATAGTATAAGGTAAGTAAACTGACAGTTGTAGAAAGATGTACAACCGGTTCTAGAAGCTTCCCTGAAAGACATCAAAAGATAGAGATGTAGAGAAAGTCTTACTGACACTTTTGAATATGTGACAAGTATTTGTTAAATGGTACTGAATTCGGTAGAATTGTACCAAATTTTTCACAAAAGGGGCTGAAAATGCCAGCGTGGTACCAACGGGCCGACGAATGACAAAAAGGGCTGAATTTAGTACAATTGTACCAAGTGTAGCAACAGTGGTGGCAGACCAAAGTCCTGAGTTCCTACCAGTTAACCTAGTTTCCAGACCCAATGGCTGATGTAGACTGTCTCCCTTTAAAAGCATTGGCCATTTGAGAGCGACGACTCCCGTGGTAGGAGCTTGGAACCTGCACCCAGTCGTGCACTAGGAGGACTAGCACAAAGGACTATTTCCACTGCCTCTCATACTCTTGAGGTACGAGTGTGCGTTAGGATACACGTATCTCATTCCTTGACCCAATATCACACCCGAAACGTTCTGTGAGGGCTATACCTACATCATCCTCCCGGTAAAGCATTGGGTCCACCCCCATGGGCACAACAACTATCCCTCTTTCATACGTGTTGAGGTATCACGGTAGTCTTATCTCCCGGATCCTAGGGCACGACCTAGTTGCCTATTTCGGAGGACAGCCCATGTCTCACTTTCGCCGGTAGAGGTGGCTGTTTTTACTACCTACCTCGATGAGGCCGTGATGAGGTCGTATGTACTCTCGCAGATCCAATGGCACGAGTTAGTCGCCCATTTCGGAGGATAGATGAATCTCACTTTCGCAGGTAAGTTGTAATTCCGAGACCTGTAAAACTGAACCAGTTCCTGGCACATGATATACAAGGCAAACGTGCTTCCACTCACTTCGCAATTACCTATCTCCCAGACACTACAATGTGAGTGAAACAGGGAACAAAGGAAGGTGTCCCTCCCTCTTTCTCAGCACGGGCTTGGGACCGACCATGTGAACGGCACCACAAGTGATAACAAATTCCCGCCATTTACACGTCTATATAACTACTTGCAAAAGCAGCAGCAAGGTAGTTCCGCAGTAAGGTGTCGCCACTATCTATTGATAACAAGCCAAAGATTATTTAGCATATTTTGTAATCGCTATCCTTTTTTGCAATTTCAAGTTCGAAATTAAATAAGTGAGTGGAAGGAAAAATAAAGCTTAACAACGTTAATTTAATTATAAATATACGCCGTTCAGAAGTTTTCTGTTATAATAAGTTAGCATTGAGTGTGTACTTCAGCTGCGGGGTTTATTTTTTTATTTGTTAAAGTGTTGAATTGACAAGTTAGTAATGTATGTTACCGTTAAGTGCCAGAGGGTATATCCTTTATGTACATAGTTACTGATGCAAGTTATGGAGGGGGTCGATAATTCTAATGTCCGATACCGTAAGGTGCAAGGGCGTTGCCTCAGGTATAGGTAGAAAATAACCTCAAAGCACGATGGTATAAGTACTGACCCATACTATATCGTCAGTATTGAAAAGGACAGGAAAGTCCATATTAGTGGAGTAGTTTGTGCTACAAATGATCCAGATATAGTTCGTTAATATACAGTGTGTGCATAAAATTGCACAACCCAAAGTTTGCGTATATCTTTTGAACCAAGAACAATGAAGACCTGAGACTTGAAACAAATCTACGCGTGTCCTATGAAGATATTTTCCAGATCATGACTAATATCGGAATTTGTAACGTGTTTGTGAAGTGATGAAAGAAAGTACCGAATACTGGTGAATCCCTATGAATATGTGGCGTATGCATCAACATTTATGCATTGGTGCGAAAATGTGACAAAGTTGATGCCATGTTGCCACGTAAAAAGGCCATTTAATGCAAGTCCATAAAATGGGTGTTTTTTTGGACAGAAACATGGCCTCTACCAACACTGTAGTCATAAATTTATTGGTAATCTGAGTTTTATGCAAATAATAAAAAGATTATCCCAAATTTTTTCGTAAGAACTCAGGTTACGAATTATGTGCAAAATTCTCATTTCTTATCATTAATTAACCTAAAACACACCTGTTGCAGTAATTGTACGACAACAGTGTTGGTAGGGGCCGCGTTTCTGTCAAAAAACACCCATTTTACGGACTTGCATTAAATGGACTTTTTACATGGCAACATTGCAGCAACTTTGTCGCATTTTCGCAACCAATGGATAAACTTTGATGCATACTCCACACATTTACAGGTATTCACTCGCAGAAAATAAGTTTTCTGCAACTGAATATTGATTTTCTCCATTTTACAAAATTTTTAAAAAATTTTACACTTTCTGAATTTTCTTTCGTTACTAAACAAAAACGTTACAAATTCCAACATTTGTCATGATCTGGGAAATATCTACATAAAACACACTTACATTTGTTTCAAGTCATAGGTCTTCATCGTTCTTGGTTGAAAAGATATACGCAATCAAACTTTGAATTGCGCAACTTTACGAATACACTGTATGTACTCAATATTGCATCTCAATGCTAAACTTAGTTATACATCACAGAGCACGATTCAGGTTTCCTGCAACTGCCAAACGTGGTTGGCGGCTTTTCTAAAACCTTAGCCGAAGAGGCAGAACTTGTGGTTGTATGAGTTCTTCCGGATCTCCCCTTGTACTCATCACAAACTATATCGTACGTTTCAAACTTACCAGAAACCCACGTTAATTGTCAAGCGCGTAGGAAGTTCTCTTTGAAACCCACGCATCTACTGAAGGTCAACTTCAACGTCATTTTCAAAGTTGATGTACCGCTTTGGAAACGGGCTAGTCTCTCTCAAACATGGAAGATGTACTGGCCATTTTATGTCACGATCATAGTCACACGTTACATTCATGAGCAGTGTTGCCAATATGTGCTTCCAGAAAATAGCAAAATGGCGTATAGAATCCAGCTAAAAATGACTAAATTATCTTAAAATTATCGCTAAGAGAATGTAATAACAAAGCATGCAAAATATATCATAGATTTGCTGCAAAGATACAACATAGTGTAATATTCTTCCTGGCATTTTCAATGCTAATACTTTCATCCTTAACTAATTTTTAAAATATTTGCAATACACTTTAGTTCCACGATTGACAAAGTGCTAGCATTCCTTCAATTATTTTCTTCGTTCTCAGTAATATTGAAATGAAATAAAATCTTTAAATTTTACACCCCACGATTATGTCGGTTAGGCTAAAGCAGACAGTGATGATGAGAAAGGAATGAAATGGTAGAATGAAGAAAGTGGGGGAAACGGAAGAATCCCGAGAAACCCCACACACACGATGTTTGTCCACCACAAAGCTCACTTAGCACGAGCTGGGATCGAACCAAGAACCCCATGCATCACACTGAGAAAATTGATTTGGTTAGAATTTACCCTATTGATGCATATTTTAACCCAACCAGGTGGCTAAAACTGCTCCGACCCAAATAGGGTAAAAGTGTTTGGTTAAATTTTGTTGAAATAAGTTGAACCTAACGTGTAGTTAAATGTAGTAGTTCAACCCAACCACCCAATTGGCGTGAAATCGCATAACCGGTTAATACGTTTAACACAACTTGGTGTACAACATGACTCAACAAATTGTAAATTCCATTAACCTGGTTATGAGTTTGGCCAAACATGTAATTAAAAGTGAACAAGTATAGGGTAAGAAATGACCACATTTTGGGATCGCTTGGAGAGGGCAGGGGTGCAAATAACCCAACAATGAGGTAAAATTGACTACAGTGGAGTTAAAACATGACGAAATAATGGGTTAAAAGTCAAGGTCACATTCACTGTTGCGGAATTTAACACTACATGTTGTTACCATTAAACCGCCAGTTGGTTACAAATGTGACCAAACACTAAATGACTACATCTCAATCGTGCTACTTGGGTTTTTATTCAACACAAGCGATTTTAGTCCGTCGTCCCGTTTAAGGGTTGTGTCCTTTCTTCGAGTAAGTGCTGTAATATAGATCAATTGTATCAATGGATATGTAGGTGTTCTAAGGGTTTGCCATGTTTAGTATTTCTTTATTCATCATTAATATGGGTTGAAATGATTCCAGGAAAAAATAAATAAATAACATAAGCAATAATAGGTTAATGGCTAGAAATGAACATTGCCAGTTATTACATAAACACAAACGATTGAAAGGAAAAGAAAATTGCTGGCTACAGAAAAGAAAATGAACAAATATAATGAACGGATGATGCAGTGCTTAGAAGTCACATCACAAGGTTATATTAGTTCAGACGAATGAAGTTATCTTCTGTTCCTGCGGCGATTCAGGAACTGATGATGACAGAGGAGGTCCTTGTTAATAGGTACTTACGGTCGTATGATGGATAGATATGAGATAAAAGTTCATGCGGGCGATAAACTGCAAAGATTTCGGGGTCAAACATATCGTTATCTAACTGTAAATGATATAGTGTCATGAAGTGCTGAAGGGGAGTATCAACGAAATTGGGCGATGCATCATTATCACGGTCGTAGCGGAGGATTTCAAGCATCAGGGGATGGTGCTGAGTAAATCGTTTGCAAACTTATACGAAGTTGTTCAAGATGATTTAGTAATGGCGGAAAGTCAATCATCTCACAAAGTAATCTCGTTCGATGCGGCAGATTTATACGATATGCTAGGCGTATAGCATGGCGTTCGAGGATAGCAAGTTTTTGGTAGAATTTTAACGGTGCAGATATCCAAGCTGTATGTCCATATGTTACCGTCTTCCGCAGGAATGTTTTATATGTATTGATTACGATACGTACTCGTAGCCCCCAGGTTGTGCCAATTAGTCGTTTCAGAAGGTTAAGTCGGTTTTGTGCTTGGCGTATGCGTTTGGTAAGATGTGGAATCCATGTAAGATGAGTGTCAAAAATGACACCGAGATACGTAATAGTTTTTGACACGGGAATAGGTGTAAGATCAACCTGAAGCCGAAGTAGATTCGGATTTCGATGTATTCGAGAGCGGCGTGTACGTGACAAGAAAATTTTGGCTTGTGTTTTTGAAAAGTTAATGTTCAACCTCCATATATGACACCAACGCACGAATGCGCCAATAGCTGCTTGCATGGTTTTATTAAGAGATCGTACAGTACGGGCAGTTGTGAAAAATGCAGTGTCGTCCGCAAACTGGAATATTGTGGTGGTGTTAGGAACGACTAGGTTCGCGACGTACAATAAGTATAATAAAGGAGACAAAGATGAGCGTTGCGGTACCCCAAATTGTAAGAAGATGGGATGAGATAGCGTTACATTGATCGAGATATAAGCTAGTCGCCCTATTAAGAAGGAGTGTACGAATCTGATGTAGGAGATTCGTAGAAGGTAGTTACGAAGTTTGTATGGTAAGCCAGGGTGCTAAACTTCGTCGAAAGCTTTTTCTAGATCAAACGTTACAAGGCAAGAAGGAAATCCTGTATTAAACTGATTATAAATGACTGTGGTGAGACGGAATAATTGATCTAGAGTGCTAAAATGTGGTCTAAATCCAGCTTGATGAATTAGAATAAAGTTATGTGAGTTGAGATGGTCGTGCATGCGACGTACACGAATTCGTTCCAAGATTTTGCAGAGACAAGTTGTGAGGTGAATAGGACGGTACGATGTGACTTCTGATGGAGGTTTCTTTGGTTTAGGGAAAAGAAGAACTTTGGAGTACTTCCAGTCGAGCGGAAAAAGTTCAGTTCGTAGAATAAAGTTATAAATGCTGCTAAGAAAGAGGAGGAAAGAATGAGACGCCTGTCTGACGAGAACATATGTAACAGAGTCAAAGCCTGGTGCAGTTTTCCGTTTGCCTATAAGTGCATTATGAATAGTTTCGGGGTGAATTGCCATGGTTAGAAGATTATTTAGTTCTAACGTATGATCAGCAGACTGTCGAAAGGAAGGGAAGTTGCATCGGTATGTCGGTTGATAGCTGATTGTAGGCGGTCTGGTGTATACCAACCGGGTAGTGGTGTAAAAATGCCTTAAAAATAGGAAGCAAATATATTGGTCTTGTCCGTATCAGTAAGGACTGCTTGATGGTTATGAACAATAGAGTATGGCGTACGGGAAACTCTACCAGTTAGCTGATGAAATTTGCGCCAATATTTCGTAGGATGTGCTTCGTTAGCAAGTGTGCTGCAAGTTTCGATCCAGTGGCGTTTCTTAAACGCAATGATATAGTTATGAGTGATCCTTAAGTATTGGCGATGAAGTCGAAGCGCTTCAAGGTTGCCCGTAGTAATATTCACGGAAAGATCTGTGTAAGGCTGTAATAAGTGGTAAATATTGCGGAGGTAGCTTAGGTTTATGTAACTGAACTTTGATTGTTGGAATGGAACGTTGTGCTGCGTCCTGTATTGTTGTAGTTAGAGCAGTTATTGTTCTATCAAGTTCGTATTGTGTACTAGGCATAGTAAGCGGAGTTCGGCAGCGACTGTGTCGGAACGATATTAGTCCCAACTTGCCCTTTGGTAGCAATAGACCTGAGGAGAGGGCTTAGGCTGAGTGCTAGGAGAACAGTGAAGTTCGACTTTGATGGGAACATGGTCGCTACCTATGGAGTCTAGTACAGATATATGGATGGACTGAGAGAGAGAAGATGAGGTTATGACTACGTCAGTAGTAGTGCTACTGATAGGACGTGTAGGTTTCGGTAAATTATGAAATTTAGCTCCTGTTTCATTCTGAACAAAAAGTAAAAAGTTGTCCTTGTCACGTAGTGAGAGACTATGAAAATTTAGGTCGGCCATGATAATGTAATGCCGGAAATTGGAATCAATGTGGCGGAAAAAATTATAGTTGAGAGCTTGTCCTGGACGATAGTAAATGGTGACAAGAGGAACTGTACGGCCTCGAAAATAGACCATCCTGATGTTATGTTCGGGAAGGTGAAGTGTAGGTGGAACCGTAACTGCACGATAAGGAAGATTGTGCCGGATACCAATAGCTGTGCCTCCATAGAGACGTGGACCTGTAAGAGCGTCGTGACGAAGTAGATGATACTTTGGTATATAACACGTTGAATATGGTGCAAGGTAAGTTTCATTTAGTGCAAATGCGGCAATTTGTACTTGCTGGAGAAGCTGTATGAAGAGTACTTGATGCGTCAACAGAGATAGTATGTTAAGAAACAGTAAGTTGTAACTCATAATGATAAAGAATATAAGTGAATAGGTTGAATGATCCATACTAAGCATAAACTTCAAGTTGTTGGATTTGGAAATGCACTGTTGGTCCGGAGTAAGTTGCCTGAAGTTGTAAATTAAACAATAGTTTGGCTGCGTGCATGATTTGAGTTAGAATATGGTTGCGAAGAAATGGATGAATGTTCTGTTGTGAAATAGTGAGAAAACAGAGATCTTCTACTGTGAAATAGTGAGAAAACAGAGATCTTCTACTTTTACTGGATGACGCAATGAATTTGCTGGTGGAGTTGGTGCATCAACGAAACGTATAGGAACAACACGTTCAGGCTTAGCTGGATCAGGTTGAGGCTTAGCTTTACATTTATAGCTGTATGTTGAGTGACGTTCAGAACAGCGATCACAACGTGGTGGCTCTTGAAGGTATGGACAGTTTTTAGTAGGAAGTTCACGGGAACAATAACCACATTTGATGTTGTTTGTGCATTCTGCTGTTGGGTGTGAGTTATACTGTTGACACTTGTCGCATCGAACAGGCAGAGTTGTTGGAGTGCGAGATAGCTCGACCTTATATCGGCGTCGATATATCTATGCGCTCTTAGATAGAAGTTGATCGATCAACTGCTGTTGATCAGTTAGCACTCGTACGAGATAGGTTGGCCCCTGGTTGTTCTTGATCCTAATACAACGCTTTATAGGTAGCCCCTCCTGATGAAGTGTAGCAAGAATTTCATCATCAGTAAGGTCAGATTCTCTACGAACAACATAGGAGATCGCCGTGATGGTTTAGGAGTTTTGCGAGTACTCGGTTGCAAAGTAGAAATCTTTGCTTTCGTCCCAAAAAATTCATAACTTGCCTTGTGACGAACATGCGTGGCAAAATTCGGGTTACTGGATTTCAAAATGATGCCACGGTGTGTCTTAGCAATTTCACGAATCTCAGGACGAGGGACATACTTGACTAATTGCTGAAAAACAGCACGAACAGTGTGATACTTCGGATCATAGTCAGTTAGCAAGAAGTTGTACACGGGATCTGGTTGATATTGCCGCTGTTGATTATCGGCAGAAGTGGATGTCCAATCCATAGTAGGACTGGCAGCTGGGGGTGTAGTCTGACTAACGTTGGGAACAATTCGTTACTTCTTTGGATCTAGGGTTTGTTCGCTATCAGAGAGAGATCGAGAACGAATCCGATGTCCTTTAGTTATGCAGTCAGCATAGGTAGAAGAAGGAATAGTGTTACGGTCTGAGTGAGATGTTCCCGTAACAATGTGTGGCTGTGTTTTCTGGCGACCGTTAGGCCCGATGTTGAGAGGTAGTATCTAATCCTAAATCTTGACCAAGATTCGAATTTCCGGTATCCTTTCCAAAGTCTGTCATCGTGATGGAACAACCGAGGGCCGAAGCCCAAATGAAGATGAATAAGGTGAAAAAGATGTCTGATGAAGTTCAAAAAACAAGACACCTTCCGAAAATGAAAACTTTCGTCAATCCCCTAAGTGCTGTAAGTGTGCTATATTCGCAAGTACGTATTGCTATATTTGGTCCTCGCTGGCACAGTAACTGGCACAAGAGAGGTTAGGTTTCTTGGTGAAGTATGTCACAAACGATATCGCCTTCCGAGCATATCAGATATAATTATTTACTGGCTTTGAGTATTTGCATTGCTGACAGCCAGTAATTAGTATTGCAAATCTTTTCGCAGTATATTTGGCATTTTTCCACGTAACAAATAACGTTCTATGTTTTCTGTAATTGGTCACAATAATAGTTTCTTAAACTTGTGAATAGTCTGACAAAAGTTGCACGAATAACAGTTGTGCCATCTGTTCTTATATGCTAGGAAATAAGAATAACAGATAAGGAAAAGATATGACAGCACTGCTATTCATGCATTGTGGCTTCGATGCAATGTTTTTTTTCTTTTCTTAGTCTGTAGCCTTCCGCTTGTGCCGGAGTTAACGTTGCTATAGTAATCGTTCTCTGTCAAGATATAACTCTGTGTAATTTTGACTAAATAGACAGTAAATAACAAACATGCTGCAATTTTTGGGATACTAAATTGTCCACGTAAATAAGCTTCTTTTAGACTGTATGTTTCAGTTTCCGTTAACCAGGTATGACGCAAGTGTTGGTTTAAAATATTCTACAGTGACATATAGTCACAGCGGTTGACACAGCGGTTAATGAAATTGGGTTGCAAGTGATCACCCATCGTTGCCAAACAACCAAATTTGGTTTCAAACTTTTTAACCACACCGGGTGGTCACGTTTCAACCCAATCATTTTCTCAGTGCAGAGATGAACGCTGTACCACTGAGCCACCGTGGTCCCTTGCGGTAAAATTACCTACATCTAGCACAACAGTGAAAGGACTGTTCACGTGGAAAATACACTAGAACTCCTCATTAGCAAATTGATTACGGGATTAAATATGCTATAAGACGGTAAAATTTCGAGAGTCCGAATTTGAAGTAAAAGTGTGTTAGTAAAGATACGTAAAAATACTGTGGCGTGACAATATAAGTACTACAACGAAAAGACGGATTATCAAAATAACAAATAGTATAATCCTTTTTTGCTATTGTATTCCATGGTTTTAGAGAACTTTGAATTGGAAAATGTATTAAACTACCGCCAAAGATAAATTGCTAGAAATTGATAACTTTGAACGCAGAAGTAGCCAAAAGCTAAATTAGCTAAATTACATTGTTACTGGCTAAATTAGCTAGCTAAATTAGCTAGCCATTAGCTAAATTACATTGTTACTGGCTAAAGAGCATGTGGTGGCCTCGCGTAGCGTAGTCGCTAACGTTCTTGCTTTTAGTGCGAGCGGTCCTGGGTTCGATTCCCTGTGGAGACACTCGGTAGAGAAAGTGTAAAAGAATTTTCAGGCCAGCCATTTTGAATGAGATTTTCTTGGGTTTTCCTCATTCCCACCATCTAAATGCCGGAATAGTACCTAACATACAGGTCCCAGGCCACTTTCTTCCTTCCTTCCCTTTTCTCGGATGACGTCATCCCTCATATGTGACGGGCTAACATGGCCATTGATGCTAATGCCCAAAAATCTAAAAATCCTGTAAAAAATCCGACCATGTGGAAATGGCTAGATTTAGCCATAAATCACCTGAATTGGCAATCCTGTCATGGGAGTCTGGGGACATCTGTTGGAAAAACACCATGCTAGTTGTAGTGATAATTTAATTTCACTTCGCGTACAATAAACAGACACTACTTATTGCATTGTGTATAGATTTTATGGACAGACTCGTATAGAATGAAGTTTATGCTGATGAAAGGCAAGAGCAGTGTTGCCAGATCTACTGATTTTGCAGGAGACCTCCTGCTTTATCTACGTTCTACTGATCTACTGCGAAAGAAAATAAAAAGTGAACAATCTCCTGCTTTTTCCTTACTTCGAGAAGTTGAAGAAATATATTATTATTAATATTGAATTTTCAATGTTTCCTCACATAAAAAGATGAAATTAGCTATTATGTTATAATACACAAAGCTCTGTAGAGCATATAGCTGTAGAGTTTTACTGTATATAATATGAATC
Organism: Thermobia domestica; assembly: GCF_964235325.1. Classification (NCBI taxonomy): domain Eukaryota; kingdom Metazoa; phylum Arthropoda; class Insecta; order Zygentoma; family Lepismatidae; genus Thermobia; species Thermobia domestica. The sequence goes on from NC_137456.1 coordinate 41,146,408, forward strand.
CAAAGAATACAACTGTACATCATATTCTATATGCATTATGGTTAGCGTTTTACAAGTAAGTAGTGTTTAGATTGGGACTTGGGTTGGAAGAGTGGGTTACATCATTTCTCCACGATCGTCAGCAAGAAAGCGTCTTACGCCACGATCACGTCTGACTGTACCATATAGCTACGTTATCACTACGTGCATGAAAAACAATTTCTCATTCTACTTTGCTCTTTCACTACGTTTTACTTCACATACGCGTGTATCAAATAATAATATAAAATGGGACTTTTCCCTTTCATTTGTTCAACGTAGTTCATCGGAAATGAATTCTGGACTGCTTGTTTTGACTACTGCCCCCTTAATAATGGCAAATGTTATTGCCTCCTCCCCGGATTTACATTCAAACGCCACCACTGTATGTGTCTACTGCTTTTTCCTGTTTTTTATCTTCGAATCTCCTGCTTTTCCAACTGACTGGTTTGGCAACACTGGGCAAGAGAGCATGTTAAACAGTGTACTTCAAAAACTAATACACTTTTCGAATAATTTGCTAATGAGAAAAACTATGCAATAGTGTTGTCAAGGTAGTGAATGTTGCACTGGATGGAGTATCAACCAATATCTACTTTTTACTATTTTTTCTTCTAGCTTTGACAACGGAACTAATAACGCTGTGCGTCAAATTTTATTGTTGTGCTTTAGCCGCCTACTGCTAACAAAATCATGTATTATATCTTGTCTCTATATAAAATGAATAACGGTATCACTTTTCTTTCGTTTCGTCTTGTTCGTAGGTCTATTTGTTCTTGTGAGTCTTCTTATTGCTCTTAAATTCCAGTTGAAGCTTCTGTATCTATTTTTAGGATTGTCTCCGATCTCGTACGTTTAGTTGCTCCAGAGACGACGATGGCGAAAAGAAAGTGGGATAAAAAAAGGGAGAGGAAAGAAACAAGATGTTTGAAGGAGGATGGATGGGAAGGAGAACCGTGGAAAATCGCTTACCCAACCATGCAGCAAGTAGCCAACCGCCCCGGGCTGATGGGTAACCGAAAAATTTTTGCTCTTTCGCTTCTACTATCATTTGACGAGAAGAGAGGGTTCTTTCTCGAGTGACGTCAGGGAACGAGTGAACTGGAATCTCGCGGCAAAGGATTCTGGTCTGTTTCCATCGATCGTGGATGAATCGAGCCCTTTCTCTCCCTTCGCTCTCCCACACTCACATGAATGCAGTAGTGTCGGTGGCTGTTAGAGTTCGACATCTGACATCCTTCCCAAACTTCCTGTTCCGGTCTGCATCTTTCCCACATTACACCTCTCGCGTTTTACCAATGCCCAACACCTGGCGACGCACCTACTATGCAGTTTCCTTGTCTCACTCAACCAGACTCATTATTTATTGACGGTAACACAACCGGAATCATTAAGACTTCGACCAAGCTGCCAATATTTGAATTAAGCTTATTTTCGAATCCAAACTACGAATACTCAAAAACGCACTTTTAATAGTATATATTTCAATTTTAGAAATAACTTAAATATATTTGTGATATTGCATGAACAATATTAGAAGTTTGTAAGTATTTGATAGAAATAGGTACGGTGTAACTAATGAATCTACGCTAGTGGTTTTATTGTGCGTATTTCACGGTTCAATTTGGAGATGAAATGATTATTGGGCGGAAAATGTTAAAAAGAAAGTGTTCTACAGAAATTTTGTTTGAAGAATGGAAAAGCGATTAATTTCTGTATCTATCTATCTATCTATCTATCTATCTATCTATCTATCTATCTATCTATCTATCTATCTATAGCTGCTTGAAAGTGGCTTATTTGCGGACTCGCAATTTATAGGTCTAAAAATAGTACTACGGCATAATAAATTATAGTAGGTACAGTGAATTGCGTAGTATTAACCAAAAAAGTAAAAGCCGACTACTGTTTCTTTGCAAAATTGTGCTATCAACTGAGAAAAACATGTCCCAAAGTGGTCTATTTGCCGACTATGAAAATCACAAAGAAAAGTATTTTATTTTTAGAATATTGATGTTTGATATGCATTAGAGAGCTGAAAGGAACAATTTAATCTTTATCAACTATATTATCAACCTTCAAATAAAAAAGTTTGCATTTTTGGGACAAAAAAGTCAATGTGTTAGTCAAGAATGATGTTGGGTCATGAGAGGGAAAAGTGAAAAAAATTGAATTTTTAAAATTTCTGATATTAACTATTGTGAGTATCTGTAATTATTTAATGCGATATTATTAGCCATTAAAATAGGTTTTCCATCTTGATTGAGCGCTTAATATGCAAATATTTATTATAAACCGAAAAAAGTGGTCTATATGCGGAAAAAAGAACCAGATTTCGCGAAAAAACGGAATAATCTAATTTTCTGTAAACGTTTAACGAAAATAAGGTTTGAAACATATTTCCCTTTAGGGTGAGATTGTACATGACAACTTTTACTTCAATATTTTCATTAAAATGCTTAATAATGCACATACAATAATTAAAGCTGCTTGTGGTCTATTTGCAGAATTCAGTGTCACCATCTCCTATCTGAGAACTTCAATGTCATTTGACCGGTGTTTTAAATCAAATACTTAAAACCGAGTGTAAGTTAATGGTGACATTCAATTTATGAACATGAATTTCTAATTGACATTAGAAAATACACCACGCAGTTCCTTTCAATCGTCACATGGTTAATTTTCTTGCCCAATTAATGTTTTATTTCGTGCTACTTAGTTTGCAACATTGTGTTTTTGTGGTCTAAATGCGGAGCAAGGCTGCCAACCTTGCACAGTAGATAAACTACAATATAACGATATACAATAGATAAAATTTTCTGATGTCGAAAGTGAATTTTACTTGTCATACAATGTTTTTTTCACGAAATTAAAACTAGATTTCAATCGTTTAAATATGGAAAAATACAATTATATTGGCAAAAAAGCAAAAATTATTTACGAGCATTAGGGAGGAGATGCAGAAAATTACACAGACAGAGACAGAGTTTCCTTATCTTACAAGTTAGTCATACTTGATATTTGTGAGACTATTTTTACATACATCTATAAAGTTGCCTTGTCCCCTCCTCCCCCTGGACTTTCAAATTTCGACTTGAAACTAAAATGAACCGTTTGTTTTTTGTGTGTTGTTGACTCTTTGGAAGAAACAATCGTTTGTTTCGATAAACATTAAGAGAGATATACAAAACAAAGTTGGGGAAAATTCACACTAACTCCCTCACTTTCAAATTTCGATTCAAAACCAAAATCAAGCTTTTGTTTTTGATTGTTTTGACAAAAAAAAATAGTTTGTTTCGAAAACTTCAGGTGATATTTGCAAAATAAAGTTTGGGGCTTCTTTTCATTGTCCTTCAGTTTTAAAATCGGACTCGAAACCAAAATCAATCGTTTTCTTTTCATTTTTTATTGATTGTTTTGTATAAAGCTAGGCGCAGATGGGAGGACAATATTAAAATGGATCTCGCAGAGATTGGAATACAAAGTAGAAACTGGATGCAGTTAGCTAAGGATAGAAGTCAGTGGAGAGCTTTTGTGAACGCGGCATTGAACCTCCGGGTTCCATAGACCATAGAGTTAGTTAGTTAGTTAGTTAGTTTTGAATAAAGAAAAAATAATTTATTTCGAAAAACTTTAAGAGATATTTAAAAATAAAGCTGGGACTAACTTCACACTGACCCCACTTTCAAATTTTGATTCTAAACCGAAGCCAATTGTTTGTGTTTCAGTTGTTACTGATTCTATTGAAAGAAATAGTTTCTTTCGAAAATTTTTAAGTATTGCTCTATATATAACAAAAAGAACATGAGTCCGCTTCCGATGTTGATCATCATAAAGTGAAAACGGTATTATCAGATGACCGGCATTAGCAAGACACGGTTATCTCTAATCAATTAAGCATCCCAAGAATATATTTGGTCTCCACTCTAATATCTCTACTAAAACTTTGAAGTGATATAAATTTTAACTGCTTATGATTTCAATAATAATTGAAAAAAATATCATGCCATTAAAACTAAACACCATCACGTGGTGTATATGTGACACTTGTTTAATGTATAAAGGGAGAATGAAACACTATTTTTATTCAGTCTTTGTTCCATCAAATAGTATTACTTTCTTTCTTTTCAATTTGTAGTAAATAAAGTATGTTGTGTTTCACTTCTTACTATCAAAATATAAAAGAAAGTAATGAAATACCGTACTGGTTTCTTATGAAATCTGTATCGTATCGGGTATTATTATTTGGACTTTTCCTTTTTAAAGTTTATCATAAAATATGTTCTACTTTCAATTGATATTAATTATTCTGTTATATATAAACACTTGAAATTATATGAACTTCGAAGTATGGACTCCCCTTGATGAATTTCTGCGTACGCTACTGATTGTGTTCCTCTTCACATTTTTTTACTACTTTCTGCTTTGAATGCAATTTGGAAGTGGAGGGCAACCGTGAGGATGACCACCAACTTTATCATCAAAATATTTTAATGTTTTTTGATTTTTCTTCAAAACAATCAATAACACACACACAAAAAAGATTGAGTTTTTTAAAACTGAAATTTGAAATTTAAACGACTAGTATGAAGTTGACCCACCCAACTTTATTTCGTAAATGGCTCTTAATATTTTTCGAAACAAACTATTTTCTCTTAAACTAATCAATATGAAACGAAAAACAAACTTGACTTGAGCTTTGAATCGAAATTTAAAAGTAGAATAAGCGGTTTTACTAAATAAACTTAGAAAAATAAATCGCTGTCCATCACCATGTTTATACTACTTATTTTAAGTAAAAAATTTCTTCCAGCTTTTGTACTGATGGGAAGGATTTTAAAATCCTGATTGCATTTCCTCTCTGTATTGCTAGGCTTATTCGTTGTATTAAATAGTGTTTGCTTCTTGGGTCACCTGACTTCTTAATTAAAGTTGATCCTAACTCATTCAAAAATTCACTGGCTTCTTTGCTAAAAACCCCCGTCGTTTCTGTAGCAAAGGCAACAAAAAGATGATCTTCTTTCAGTCTGGAATACTTTGTATGTTTCCGTTTAACGGCTGCTTCTGCTGCATTTCCTGCTTCCTCACAGGTTAGTGTTATGTATGAAGGAGCGAAAGTATCAACACATGTTACACATGAATAAGCGGTGTGAAGTAGCCCATCAAATGTATTCTGTAAATACCTCTAGTTGTTTTTTTTTTATATTTTTTTTCTTAAAAACAATCAACAACGATCAAAAAACAAACCACTTTCATCCAAACCATATCGTAAATATATTCTTATGTCTATCGAAACAAATTACCTTTCTTCAAAATAATCAACAACAAATCCATATCAAACGACTGATTTTAGTTTTCAATCGAAATTTGTAAGTAGAGGGATTAGCGCTATCTTGTCCATACTCCAAGTTTGTTTTGTAAATATATCTTTATGATTTTCGAAATAAATATTTTTTCTTCAAAACAATCAAATCCAAACGATTGGCTCTGGGTTTGGATCAAAATTTAAAAGTAGAGGAATTACAGTGAAAGAGTAAATATCTCTTTATAATTTTTGAAGGTAACTATTTTTTTCTTCAAAAGAATCAATAACAAACGAAAAACAAACGATTGGCTTGGATTTTGAATCAAAATTGAAATGTGAGAATCGAAAGTAAAGTTAGTTACACCCCAATCCGAAAGTTAACTACAGTCCAGTTTGTAACTATCTCAGTACGTTTATCGAAACAAACATTTTTTTCTTCAAAACAATCAATAACAAACGAGAAACAAACGATTGAGATCGTTTTTAAAACAAAATTTGAAAGTGGGGGGACAGTGTGAAGTTGCCCCTAACTTTATTTTATAAATATCTCTTGAAGGTTTTTGAAACAAAATATTTTTCTTCAAAAGAATCGATAACCAACAAAAAACATGTTATTGATTTTAGTTTTGGATCGAAATTTGATAGAGAGCCACTTCACACTACCCACACTAACTTAATTTTGTATATATCTCTATGTTTTCGAAACAAACGATTTATTATTCAAAATAATCAATCCCAAACGAAAAGCAAAGGTTTGCAGCCCCGTATTTATTAATTGTGCGCCCCTGTGTTCTACATAATTTGCCACCCCCTCTCACACAACCTTATGATTGATGATTATGATATTGAGTTTAACGTTCCGTTCAGTAGCGAGACTATATGAGACGTGGGCCTACTGAGTAACGTGAAATCCGAACCATACGAGCTCCCGCCGGGAAACAAACTCGGGTGTCCTACGCCATAGGTGCGTACGCTAACCGCTTAGCCACGAAGGAGCTCCAAACAAACTTATGTCTCAAACAAGGAAACAAGCTTTGATTTTGCAAACATATCAGCTGTTGTTAAGTAGCAGTTTAGGTATTACAAGTTACAAACGTTACAACGTAATTTTAAATAGCCTAATTCTCTCAATGATGACTACGATGTGGTATTCTGTCCAAAGGTAGGTGTTTGACTCGAAGGTTCCTGGACAAGCTGAACCCATGGATAGTGCCATTGCCTTCCATGGGATGATGATGACGTACCAAGGACGGGACCTACAGCTTAACTTGGGATCCGAACCTCTTGTGTCCCCACCGGGAATCTAACCCAGAACCCTTTGATTACAAGGCAATGAGCTTAACCGCTCATTCATTGGGGACATATTCTCTCAATACTGGCATATAATTTATTCATTTATTATTAATTTTTCATAATTTACTGTTCGGAAAAAATACATTTTATTAATTTCTAGAGAGAGAGAGAGAGAGTAGTCTACTAGAGATCTAATGGGGCGTGATTTTGAAGCTGGGATTGGCTGACATCCATAACTGAGACACCAATAATTATTGGTGATAACTGATAAGAAAAATAACTGTTTGCATTATTCGCCATCAGCAATGGTTTAATAGCATCCATATTAATGATACAATAAGCTGTTTGTCTACCTGTCTGTCTGTAGTGCTTTTCAACTCGAGAACCATAATAGATAGGAAAATGAAATTTTAATGTTTTAAAGCTCTAAGAGAAATGATCCAAATGACTGTTCCAGGTTCTTAGGTCACACTTGAGCTGAGATATGGGGGTGCAAGGTACCCATAAGAATAACATGGAGCATTTTTAAAATAATTGAAAACGACCAATATTAGAGTTGATTCATAGTTTTTGAGATCAATGAGATAAATAATGACAGTTTTAGTCCAATTCAACTTTAAGATCTTACTTCACTCTCCAGGGAGGGAGCGAGATTTTAAAGGTAATAGAAAGCGACAAATATTACTGTTAAATTCATAGTTTTCGAGGTCGCTGAGTTTAATGGTATCAGTTTTTATTATGTTCAAGTTCATTATCACCCCTTAGGGTGAGTGTGGGAGAAAATGACTTCTTTAAAATAATCAGATAACCTAGCTTATTAGTAACTACTGTAATTAGAGCGAATTAAACACATTAAGATATTTTCTCGCGCTTGCGCGGGACTCTGCGAATTGCTAGTTTTAAATGTTACTTTATTGTGAATCGTAAAAAAGTCCAAAATTTTGCAGTTCACTAAATTCCACCGCCCTGTGCTCGAGCACAGAATAGCACTTACGTAAATACGGGCCTGAATGTATGGCTTCGGTTCCGAATCAAAATTAGAAAGTGGCGGGTGGGCAATTCACAAACGTCTTTCATATATTTGCTATAGTTGTTATCAGCGCCTTGTCCGAGGCGGAAAGACTCATATGGTCCTAGTTAAAGGGGATAAATTATTACAATTACAATCCTGGATTTTTTAATATATTCTATTAAAATTAAAGTTAATGATAATTTTAAGTTATTGTATTTTTAACCAAAGAGTGTACTGACTTCTTGCTGGTGTCATAATGAAATGATTTATGAAGTTTTTTTTTTAAATATGAATTTCGCTTTAATAGGTGTAATGCTACTGAGCCTGCTATTTTTGGTCACTAATAACATTTTTTTTTAGCATCATAAATATTTATTTTTGAAGAGTTTCTCGAAAAGTACACATAAGGTTTTATCCTCCCGCATGTCAGTTTCTTAGGTTCAACTAGCTTTATCGATTGATATGCATATCTCATCTTTGGACAATTTTGTACAATAATCTATTGTAGAATTTAAACAGATAATATATGTAGTTGTTTTAGAAGTGTATTAATACGAACATCTTATAAACCTTAAGTGTAGAAGTAGATTATTACATTAATAAATTACAATAAAATTTCCTGTAGTTACATCCTTCCATCAGTTTCAGTGTATACAGGAACGAAAGCTAGTTCATAGAACAAAATATTCCTGTTAGGAATAATATTAATAGCAAATTCTTCCCTGCAAAAACACAATGTAACGTACTTCATTTTATAAAACATTTAGTAGCTTATTTTACGACATTCTCCTTTTTGATCAGTACATTACATTAGTTATAAATGTATATATATTAATAATTGCATATGTATTATATTAATATTCTTAATAATTATTCGATGTTGAGAAAACACAATGTAATATTTTTATGGGATTCCAATGATATCCCAGTTTGCAACGAAAATTTGCCAAGAATGGAAAGGTGAATTACCATTCTTGAAAGGTGAATTTAAATACCATTGGAAAGGTGAATTTAAATACTTCATTTAAAGAAATATGTTCTAGGGTAACTTTCGTTTTAAAAAAATGTTGACGCAATATGGCATATATTTTCTTTGAATCTCTCTGGGAGGAGCTGAAATCAGTGAAGTATAAAGAGATTGATTACACCCCATCCGAATATCTTTTTAAAAATCCAAGATATCAGATAAATGTTAATCGATTTTGATTTTTTAGTTACTATTTTCTTTTAGGATTCTTCACAGTCTTTAGTGCTTGGGACCAGTCAGGAATAAATCGATGGCTTTACCCCTAGTATAGGATAAATTTCCCCTAAAGGGGTGAAAGGTGGATCAAAGCAACACCATGTTGTAAACCTTCAAAACAATTTTGCAGGATAAGCTACACTATACCTTTCGTAATAATAATAATAAATTTGACTCAATATGATGCATATTTTTTGAGGCTTCACAATCATCCCTACTACGTGAATTTAAAATCAATCGAGAACTAGACATGGAAATTATCTCATTTCCCTGGTGTTCAAATAGATAATTGTTCTACAATTACATACGTAACATTGTTCTATTTTGACATGTCAATAATGAGGGAGTGAATCCCTCCTGATTGCAAATAAAATATTTCCATGGCAATTTCATAGGTCTCCTATTTTTATAAGACATAGTGTGTATTTTGTTCGAGATTATAGACTTACTCGTAGGGGTGCAGAGAGAGAATATGAGAGGAAAGGGAGAACCCACGAACACAATGTTTTCTTTAGTTAACGTCTCACGTTATGCATCTAAATTAAGAGAGATGATGATGATAATAATGAACGAAATTATGGAATGAAGACGAGAGAGAACAGGAGAATCCCTTGAAATTTCGATGCACACACGATTTGCCACCACAAAAACAACTTAATGAAAACCGGGATCGAACCGGGAACCTTACGCACCATAGATAAGCGCTTTACCATTGAGCATCTATAGTTGAGTTCTTTACCTATTTAACGAAAAGCAAACAAGTTTCACTAACATAAACTGTCGGTCATTTAGAAATCCTAATCTAAGAATATCAGTGTCTTATAACTTTGAGAGTATTAAAAGATGACTATATTAACAAAACTGTATTGACGGGCTTCAACGACAACTTATTATAAAGGTAACCAAGAAAAATTTGTCGCTTTTTGTAGAGACCTATGTTCAATTGGCTCCCACACCGTGAGTTGAACGCGGATGGAGATAATGCCAAGGTCAGTTGTTGTTGTGGGTATATCCAACATACTACCTCGTTGTGGCAGTTCACTTACACCGTGAACTTGCTTAAGGACAGAGTGAGCATGGAACATCCACAGAACGTCATAAGTGCATGTATGGTGTGCGAGTTCAAACTCGGGTCAATCGCTGCTGCAGCGGGGCGGAAGATATACCAGGCCTTTGGTGAGGTACGCGGACAGTGCAGCATTGGTTTAACAAGTTTAAGGACAGTGACGAAACACTCGAAGACGCACCACGTGCCAGAAGACATGTACAAAATGAAGATCGTCAGCTAGCAATTCAGGCGAGTGGTTTCCAGACTTACGAGGTACTGGAACTACAATTCAGTGTAAGTGGATAAACCATTCGGCAGCACCTCCATCAACCTGGGAGGCACTACGAGTTGGGGAGATGGGTTCCACATGAATTGACTCCGGGAAAGAAGGCAACACGAGCAGACACATGTGTTTGTTTATCTTCTAGTCTGAATAAGGGGCCATTTCTGGACAGGGTGTTGACATGTGATGAATAGTGGGTCCTGTACGAAGCTTTACGGTACCTTCATCATTAGTTAGCATCCCATGAAGCGGTTCCAAAACAGCCGAAACCAGCACTGCACCGAAAAACGTCTTTCTCTGTGTTTGATGGACTGCTCGCGGCATCATGCATCGAGATCTGTTACAAGCAGTTGAACCGCGTTCAAGAAAAAGTCAAAACTCTGGAACCAGCATTTCTGAATCGCAAAGGAACAAGAGGACAACGCTCAGCCCCACGAGGCTAGGATGATCCAGGACACCATTCTACGCCTTGGATTGGAAACCCTATTGCATCCGCCACACTCCCCGGACATTGCACCTCAGATTATTACCTGTTACATTCCTTGGACAATCACCTTAGAGGACGCCAGTTCAAATTCCTAGTAGAGCTGCAAAATGCACTTGATACCTTCTTTGCTTCACGGCCCACCGCGATGGAATCCATGGTCATCCGAAACGTTGGCAAGCTCGTCAATGTTTTTGGGGATCATTTTTGATCTTCGAGATACGTCTTAGGTGACATATTGGTGTTAGAAGGTGGTGGGTGAAAAAGCGATATAACTTTTTTGGTTTCATTTATAAAACGTGTACCACTGAAAAGAATTTAACTGTTACCGCTTAGCGGCTTAAGCTGATAAGAACTATGTCAAATGAGTAGAAGAAGGCGTAGTCACTAGCGTGAGAAAAATAAAATGTGATGAACTAGTAAGGTGGAAATTTTTAGAGAAGAAGTATATATTCTGATGGAAATGATATGTTACGTCTACCCCTGAAGTGGGATTTACCCAGATAAACCTAAGCAAGTATTGCCGACTAGCAGTAAACCTTAAATCGCATGATTGCCAAGCAATGAGGCTATCTACTGATTATAGTTATATTGTAGAAAATGCAGAGGTTGGCAAGCCTTATTACGCATTTAGACCACAAATTTCTCAAGTCAGCAAATAGACCACCAAGATTCCGCCAATAGACCACCTCAATCAGCAAATAGGCCACTTTCATAAAAGTAGATAATGGAAAGTGGTCTTTTTGCTGACAAATTTCCGCAACTAGACCACTTGCAGATTACTATCTATCTATCTATCTATCTATCTATCTATCTATCTATCTATCTATCTATCTATCTATCTATCTATCTATCTATCTATCTATCTATCTATCTATCTATCTATCTATATTCTATATCTTAATCTTAACTATATATAAAACTACACGAGGTGACATAAATTATCGAGCACTTCCTGTAGGGCTACAATGTATAAATTTGGCATGATTATAGCTTTTCGAAACAAACCCACAGGAAAATTGCCAAAAGTGAATATTTTTAATTTTTAGGGGGTCTAAAGAGAGGATGAAGAATTTTCCTATGCTATTTAAATGGGGCTCTTTTTGGATCTACAATCTCATGTTTTAGGTACCTAAAATTGGAATAAAAGCTTGAAATTTGGTATGCTTGTACGTTTTCATTAGCGTTACCTAAGTGAATCATCAGAAATAAAAACTTCGAACCGTAGAATGGTTTTATGGGGAACTGAATAATTTTTCCCATGTTACTTATATGGGACGTCTTCTACATTTCAAAATGTTTAGGCACTTCCGGCAGGAGTAGAATAATGAAATTTGGCATGATTGTAGCCTTCCAAGACTAAGCGACAGGAAAATTGCCAAAAGTGAATATTTTTAATTTTTTAGGGGTCTAAAGGGGGATTAAGAAATTCCCATGCTATTTAAATGAGTGTTTTCTTAGGATGCAAAATCTTATCTTTTAGATACTTGAAATAGAAAAAGAAAGGATAGAATTGTGGGTTCAAGAGATGCGAGGCCGTAGGCCGGACGGGCAGATTCAGGAAATATGAAGAGCAAGTTCACGAAATTCATTGTTGATGCAAAGGCCGATAGATAAGAAATGCGAGGCCGAGCACACACGAGGGACTGAGGGGCGGAGCCCCCAGCTAGTTAAATGGCTAGTCTATATATTAAAATGCTAGAAGAGTTTATAGCCAATTCTTTCGACAATGAATTCTCGGGAACCATACGCTCTAAAAAGATGCCGTTTTCACTTATCGATTGCAAATTATGTGTAGTTCTTACTGATCTGATCCAATTTTAATTGAATATTTTGAAGAAAAAAAAACATGGGCGTTATTTCTTTATTACAGTTTTAGAAGTACGTCAAGACGTCTTTCACTTGAGACTGTAAAGGGACATATACAAATGTTTTGAGGAATGACAAGGAAATTCATGCTCATATGTGAATGATGCGCCGTGTATAGAGCGTAGGTTCAGCTAGTATATATAAAAATCAAAGTGACTGTGTTTGTGACTTAATAACTCTTGAACTATACGACGATATCGATCAAATTTTCAACATAGATGAGGTTCGAGCCTGTGATGGTTTTTGTAATTTCACTTTGATGGTGCAACTTAGTGGAGGGAGAGATATTTAAAAAATGATCAAAAATGCCCGATATTAGTGTCGAATCCATAGTTTTCGGAATCACTGAGACGAACAGTGACACTTCCAATGGCATTTAAATGAAAATTCAGCCCCGCAACTTGGGTGAGAGGGAGGGGGAAGATATATAAAAATGATCTAAAATGACCAATATTAAAGCCGAGTAAATACCTAGGTAGTTTTCTCGATCACTGAGGTGAACACTGACATTTCCAATGCCATTTGAATCCAAATCCAGACCCGCAACTTGGGAGAGGGGCTAAATATATAAAAATGATCCAAAATGCCCAATATTAGTGTCGAATCCATAGTATTCAGTATCACTAAGACGAACAGTGACAGTTCCTATGTCGTTTAAATTCAAATTCAGTTCTTTATATCCAAAATGAAACCTTTTCTTTCCATGCAAAGTACGGGTCTTCTGCTAGTATTCTATGTAAAAAGTCCTGGATGACTGACTGTGTGATCAACGTACAGGCCAAACCGCTTAAGCTAAAAACTTGAAATCTGAATAGTATAGTATTTGTGGCGTAAGGTACTACTAAGGAAGGATTTTTTGAAAATTCGACAACGAAATGGGTAACTAGGGATGACAATTATTAAATTAAAACGTATAGGCTATATCTCAAAATCTCTGAAGGTTGAAGACATGAAATTTGCTACATAAGCTTCTCAGTCAAGATAATACATGTGTTTTAAAAGAATATTTTTCTATATCTCAATTAAAATAATGAAGTAATTGTTTTAAGTATTTTTTTTTTCAATATTTGTTCTAGGAAACAAGAAAAGAGGGTGAGAAGAACGGAAAAGAGGCGGGTAGTTACAACTGAATTAGTAGTTTTGAAAAGGTCATGCGTCAGAAAAGTAAAGTTATAAGAAAATAGAAAAAAAAAAACTAATTTTTGAAAATCTTGCTAGACATGAAATGATTAACCTCTGTTTGAGAAAGTAGTTTTTTCTTGTCATTGCACGAAATGAACAACCTGTTTAGAGCAATTGGTAGCAACAAAAAGTGTATTCTATGCAAACTTGCCATTTTCTGACTCATGACCTTTTCATAGCTACTGATTTAATTATTATAATAAGATTTTATAATATTGGAATCTCTTACACATTAATCGACGGAGTATTTTTTGTAAAGTTTACTGTCAGCGTCAAGTTGATTTTTAGGACAGTTTCCAGCTGCCAAACAAGTACCTATAAAAAATTTCTGAATATCTCTTATAGTTTATGATTTACTGTATAATTTATGGCAATAAAAAGAACGACTGCTGTGCATCAGAAATGATATACAAAGTGTGGACAGAACTGGCCGTGTGTATTACCTGTGTCATACACATGGCAATCAATGTGTTAAGGTTAGAGGCGTACAATTTGGCATTTGCATTTCTCATTTAAAATACGTGAAGGGGCGTTTCAGTGTTTTTGGATGTTCGATTTGGAGTGGAAGGAAAACTGATGGAGGTGCTTCCGAAAGATACCCATAGAGACGTTCGAATTTAGTGCGGGACTTCGAGATCACATAAAATAAATATGAAAGATGCAGAAGGGTAAACACAAAACATTGCCTACTTTGGCGTGAGCTGGGATAGAACTAGGGACCCCACGCACCAGAGCGGAACGCTCTGCCACTTTTACTTATCTTTATCAGGTAACAAAATTGATTTTTTTTAAAGCTTAGCATCCCTTTCAGCAGCGATGCTATATGAGACGTGGACCTACTGATTAACGTGAAATCCGAACCACATGAGCTCCCGCCGAGAATCGAACCCGGGTCTCCCATGCCAAAGACGCGTAGCCAAGTAGGAGCTCACAAAATTAATTATGCATAACATAATTACAGAGAATACTAAGTAAACAACAACTTATGTGGAGTAAAATACAGAGCACGTAAGAAATAATCGAACAGAAATGAAAAATAAGTGTATCCTTAAAAACAAATAAAACAAAAATTATATAATGAGTAAGTATGGTAAGGCAAGAAGTATTACAAAATCATTCATTAAATAGAGCAATCAAATATCTGGCAAACAAGATTCTTTCTTTAACCAGTGTGAACTGCTTCTGGCGAATTCTTTTCAAAAAATTCACATAACTATTAGATGTATATTGAGTAAATACTTCGAGATATAAAACATAGTATTACCAATAAACCAATTGACTGTGTGGTGATTTTGGGAAAGAAACTAAGAAAAATCTGGAAACCGAAACCATGTTGTAATACAGCCTAACGAGATGTGACAAATGTAGCTCACAAATTGACAAAAAAGAGACCATATGAGGGGAAAATATAAAAAGGACATGAGCTCCTTCGTGGCTAAGCCGTCAGCGTACGCGCCTTAGGCGTGGGAAACCCGGGTTCGATTCTCGGCGGGAGCTCATGTGGTTCAGATTCCACGTTAATCAGTAGGTTTCGTTTGCTGAAAGGGACATTGAACTCAAAATCAACTCAACTCATAAACAGGACGTATAGCAATGACAGATTATATCTTGATGTTGACAATGAGAGCAATGAAGTGAAGAACCTGGTTCCGGAACCGGATCTTGGGAACCAGTTCCAGACCTGGATCCGAAAAACCGGTTCCGGAACCGGATCTTCTAGAACTGGATCCGTCCAGAGCCGAAAACCAGTTCCACTAGGAACCGGTTCTGGCCATCCCCACTTTGCGCATACAACTTTGCACAAAAAATAGTGATTTACGTACGTTAAGAAACATAGGTGAGTGAGGATTTGCGAGTGAAGGGGGTTTGAAGTTCCGTAGGGCTTGTTTCATTCCACCTTTGCTCCCATGCTAATGCCACGTGACATTACGTCACGCTCGGGTGGTGCAACTTCGATGTAAATCTAGCCTCACTCTCAGCATATAGAGAGAGGTATGATGCAGAGTGATTCCTCCAGATTTCCTGCTAATTGTGTAGAACATTACGATGTTGTTGAAAGAGCCATATTGCCATAATTATGTCGTTAAGAGTAGTTGATACAGTTGTTTTAAGGTAACATTGGAAGATTGGATATCAGCAGAAAAATGAGACCAATCGGATCTAATCCTCAATCGATAAGGGAAATATCTGTGTTGGAATCGTAAATAAGGAGAATTTTTGGGCTAAAGAGAAGATGTCCAACACACAATCCATTGAGCCCTATGGGCAGTCATCAAGGTCCGTCGATCAGGGTCGACGGACCTTGGGTAGTCATAGAGTCTACGATACTTGTTGAAAGCAGGTGTACATGAACAATGCGGTACACTTCATATGAATCGGAGTAAAAGAAAAAGACCTCCATGTGATAGTGAAAGATACATTAGTGTGTTTTTCCAAATTCGAAAGAAGAATCCTCTCCGTAAAATCCGACCATAAAGGAAATCGAATTGGTATGCATATAGTTCTGTAAACCATAAGTTAGATCTAACATAATTATAAGATGGGTCATATTGATGGCACACATTTAAAATTCATTTGTGGAGCATGTTCAACACAACACTTATTGTCAACTATGTGAAACATATTGCCAAAGGACAAGAGTCTTGCACTATGTTCAGCGTTTGAAGATTACATCTCTCAGGTGGCGAGAGCATTCTTGGTCCTAACAATCACGTTAAGCACAGCTGGACGCAGGGTTTTGGCAGGAATGGATGTTGCTTTTTAGTTCATTGTTGGTAGTAGGCTTTGTGGTGTATACCTCCTCCTTCGGATAACCCCACAGGAAATAGTTCCGTGAAGTTACATCAGAGGATATCGGTGGCCAATGAATACCACCGAATCTGGAGATGAGGTGTCCGGGGAAGTGTCATCGAAGGGTTGTTATTGACGCTACTGCAATATTACTGCCGTCTCCAAGAAAATACGAAGAAAACACGAAAAAATACGAGAAGGACACGAAGAGTTACAAAAAACCACTTCAACCCCTCCATGGACTCTGCCTCCAAAACTGACTATAAAAGAGAACGTACAGAAGCAGAAACATCGGTCTCCAATTGATCACATTCTACCTCTCTCTCCAAGTAGCTCTGGGCCGGAGAGACTCCCTAATCTTACCTCTGCGCTGCTGCAATCAAAACGTTCGTTACCAATCGCCGCGTTGCACTAGGCAGGAGATATTAACCACCTTTGTGCTGCTACGGGCAAGAGGTTCCTAACCAACGACCACAAGAGTTCCTCGCTGCTCTGGTCTATCTTATAAAAAAACATTACTTATGTGTAAGTCAGTAAATAAAACTGTATAAAAAATCTTTATAATAAAAAAGTGAGGGAAAATCAGTATATCACTTCTCTACCATTAATTGCAACTGTGACATTTTTAGGGGGCTATTGGGCTCAAGCCCCAAGAAATAAATTTGTTAGTTTTTCGCATTCCACGTACAACAATAATCTCTCTTACCATTTCTAAGAATTTCAATAACTTCCCATTTTCTTATGTTCTTTGTTCAGAAATAATACTGTATTTGTCAAATTTCATTACATGTAAGAACTGCGTTCTTTTTTTCTTTCTTTCGTCCATTCTGCTCTTCTGTTTCTTTTTCTTAGTTGTTACTTTCTTTCGTTTCTCCTATCATACTTTCGGCAGTTGTTAATTGTGAGTCAAGTCGGCCGTCGTCAGTAACACCAAAACTAAGAGGAGCTGATAAATCAACATGACGTGACTTTAGTTGTTATAGCAAAGGAATATTTACATCGTTTAGTTATAAAGAAAGGTAAATGTTCGAATTAAAGAAAATCAAGAGGGGGAATAAGTATCCCGTGAAATTAGGTAGGTCAAGAGAATACTTCCTTTTTTTCTTCTATGAATAGAATAAAAGGTTAGATTCACTGCTAATTTTTTGTGAGTATCGTATCACATAAGATTCACTAGTCTGCAATTCTTGACATTAAAACTTGAATTTATGTACAAATTAAAATATATTTAATTCTCAAACTCAGGTAGGCAACCACTTGAACAAAATCCTATATACTCCACAACATTACAATACTCTTGAATATAACCATTCCTTAGATAGAGCTCGAACTCACGACACATACATCATGCGAATCTCACCCTAGCAATTCAAACAATTCAGCTACACTGTACACACTTTCTTTCTATCCATGGGGACAATTTTATTTTAAAGAAAATAATATGATGTAACTCAGTAGCTAGTTAACATACACTGAAGTTTAATAGAGAACATATCTGCTTTATAAGTTAGGCAATTTCATCTCATTATTACTACGGAAGTATCTTGTAGTTACTTCTAAACAAAGTGAATAATAAACGAAGAATAAAAAAGGCACAGAAAAGAGGAAGAAAAGATAAAAAAACTAAAGAAGAAACACGAAAGAGAAACCTTTAAAAGTTTTCCAGCTTTTCTCAAAAAAAGTTTAAAAAAAAGAAAGAAAAATCCCACAATTTTCGATATTCCAGCCGTGAGCCGTCTTTAATATTCTCAGCAACGTTTTCTCCAGCCCATGAAAAGAAAAAGAAGAGAAGAAAGAACCTGATGTAGAACCTGGAAAAGGAAAAGCAATGAGAAAAACAGAGATAAAGAGAGAGGGAATGGAAGAATAGAGAAAAGTGAGAGAAAATAAAAGAAAGAAAGAAAAAAAACTTGCAGCCGTTGTTGGTTGAGCGCAAGAAGCGCTTGAAGCAATCCGCGGCCAGCTGGACAACCTCCAGTGGCAGAGAAATAGAAACTCGCTTCCCGTGTCTTTCTAGAGACCAGAAGAGGATTTTTTTCTGACAGATTAAAGATCATACTACATTATGAAAGTAAAGAATTATGTATGTCTTTTAAATAATAATAATAGATATAATAATAATAATAGTATAAACAATCCTGCTATTAGATGTCACTACCTGTCATATTGGTTGACAGTCAATTTGTTGGCTATCGCTAATTCTAATAACTGCCACGCTAATAAATGCCGCTAAATTCACTATCAGGTATTAATCTCACTAATACCTAGGTATATATGTCGCTTTCTGCGATATTAAGTAACAGGTAATTTGTCGGTTATTACTAATTCTAATAATAAACAGCCACGCTAACAGACGCTACTGAATTTGCTATCAGGTATTAATCTCGCTAATAGATGTCCTGTGTTATGAGGTGACAGGCAATTTGTTGGCTATCGCTGATTGTAGTATGAACAGCAACGTTAATAGACGATGGTAAATTTAAATTAGGTATTAATCTCTCTATTAGATGTAGCTATCTGCGATATTGGATGACAGTTTGTCGGTTATCGATAGTTGTAATAACAAACAGCTACGCTAATAGACGCAGCTAAAGTCCGATCATGTATTGTCGCTATCTGTGATTTTGGGTGACAGGCAATTTGTCTGCCATCGCTAATTGTCATAATAAATAGCCACGTTAATACACGCTGCTAAATTCGCTATCAGGTATTAATCTCATTAATAAATGTCGCTTTCTGCGTTATCGGTGACAGACAATTTGTCAGCTATTGCTTATTCTGATAATAAACAGTCACGATAATAAAAACCGCTAAATTCTTCATCAGGTATTAATCTCGCTAATAAATATAGCTTCCTGCGTTATCGGATGCTTTTGCTGATTTAAAACTGATAGTAATAATAAAACAATGAACATCTTTATGCATCACGTTAATACTAATAACATGCAGTCTTGTTAATAGATGTATCTATTTACTTTACCGCTTGCCTACCTGGGCTAAATAGACGTGTCTTACCACTTACATGTATAATCAAGCTCCTGAAAAATTGAGTTGATTTTGGGTTTAACGTCCCGTTCAGCAGCGAGGCTATAGGAGACGTGGACCTACTGATTAACGTGGAATCCGAACCACATGAGCTCCCGCCGGAAATCCTGAAAAATGTTTAAATATTGTACGGAGTTAGGGTCACAGAAATAGTAAACAAGCGAAATATGCGTAGTCGTAAAAAATCGTTCTTTATTGTTTCTGTCCAAGACCGCCTTTCTCATGTGGTTCGGATTCCACGTTAATCAGTAGGTCCACGTCTCATATAGCCTCGCTGCTGAACGGGACGTAAAACTCAAAATCAGTCAGTCAGTCAAGACCGCCTTTTAATTGCTATTTATTACATTTTTATTATGCTCAATAAATTGATTTAGAAAATCAATAGTGCTTATCTCTAGAACTCAAAACTTTGCTTAGTGGCCCGACGTAGCATTTTTGCTAACGCTGTAGCCTTTGGTGCGAGCAGTCCTGGGTTCGATTCTCGATAGGAACACTAGGTCTAAAAAATCTGAAAGGTTTTTCAGACCAGCTATCTTGACTGACATTTTCCTCATTCACAGACAAAATACTGGACTGGTTCCTAACATAATGGTCCCAGGTAGCTTTGTTTCCTCCCCTCCAATTTCCCGGGTGGTGTGAACTCACCCGAACGCAGCCGAACTCATCCCTCATACATGACGGGCTAACATGGCCATAACTGCCGAGAGCTCAGAAATCTAATTCCTAATCCCATAACCTGCATAATATATTGCACACGCTTATACAGTAGCAGAAGATCTAACATCATTAGAAGTTTGATCCTGATCGTACAAGTACGCAGTATGGGTTGTTTTTGTTTTTCAAAAATATGACGCAAAATTTGACTGTCCATAACTCGTGAACCATAAACCTTCAAACATAATATTCCATATACTTATATAAGGAGTTAAGTTTTACTATAGTGATCGCGAGGAGTCGTGAAGTTTGATCTCGATTTAACAATTTCACCACCCAATAGAATGCGAGGGTGTGTCCCAGTTGTCAACTTCCATTAATGAAATTTTGCCAGTTTCATCTCTCGCGCTGTACGGGGAACATCTCCCAATTGTACAGTGTTGTAAGATTGCCACTAAGTTTCGTTTTGGTTATTTTTGTTCTTATTGTTGTCGTCGTTGTTTTATATTTTTGCTGTTATTATTGTTATAGTTTAATTTGATTAATTGTTAGTGTTTGTGTCATAGTTCTTTAAGTGCTTTGCCATGTTTTCTAAGTTTGGGAACATTGTTGATGCACTTCTGCTGTTTCACTTTTTACCCTAAGTTTGGCAGCATTGTTGGTGCACTTCTGCTGTTTCACTTTTTTACCCTAAGTTTGGCAACATTGTTGGTGCACTTTTGCTGTTTCGCTTTTTTCCCTAAGTTTGGCAACATTGTTGGTGCACTTCTGCTGTTTCACTTCTTTTTTCCCCTAAGTTTGGCAACATTGTTGGTGCACCTCTGCTGTTTCACTTCTTTTTCTCCTAAGTTTGGCGACATTGTTGGTGCACTTCTGCTGTTTCACTTTTTTCCCTAAGTTTGGCAACATTGTTGGTGCACTTATGCTGTTTCACTTTTTTCCCTAAGTTTGGCAACATTGTTGGTGAACTTCTGCTACTTCACTTTTTTTCCTCTCAAGTGTGTGTTCGGAAGGTAGCTCCACGAATCGTACCGAGCTCTTCCGACGTGAGGCAAAGCAGTTCAATCAATGATGTATAGAGCCCAGGCTTCACGAGTAGTCGCGGTCACTTCACCATGCCTCGTTTGGGCCCGATTGGATAAGTTTAATGTATAGGTGTTTGCTTTTGAATATATGACGTAGAATTCTACCGCTTAAAACTGAAAATCGCAAGGTCTGCACAACATAATATTTCATATGCTTATACAGAAAATGGAGGTCTACCACCGTACCAACTTCAACTTCGATGCCGATCTGATTAGTTCGGATGAACTTGTCGGTATAAAGTGTCCTTGCTACCACCGTGTCAACTTTGATGCCGATTGGATGAACTCAGCTGAACTTGTACGATATATAATGTCCTTGCTACTACCGTGTCAACTTTGAAGCCGATCGGCTGAACTCGGCTGAACTTGTACGATATATAATGTCCTTGCTACCACCATGCCAACTTTGATGCCGATCGGCTGAGTTCAGCTGAACTCGTACGATGTATAGTGTTCTTGATTTTTCAGGGAAATATCAAATGAAAAATGAAAATGATTTTTTAAAAAAATATTTAAAATAAATTTGTTACATGCAAAGAAACCTTTAATAAGGTACGATTTTAACTATAGTGTAGATCCTACAACAGGCCAAGGCTACGGGAATAACTAACAACAATAATAATAACAAACTATAGTTACAGTGCCACCAACAGTGACAATTGACAGACGGACATAGCCGTTCTATAAGGTTTCATATGGTGTTGCATAGCATAGTTTAAAGGTCTACAATTACCGTATGATTGTCGTAATTATTGTGCAATTTCCAACGTTGTTGTCGTCAACCCACTTTCTGTTTTGCAGTTTTCTAAAGCAGTGCGAGTGCGCGGAACAGCTAAAACGGAGGTAAAATTTCTCACATCTACCTTCATGAGAGCACTAGCATGTATTGACGTGTCGTCGAAAGGGAACCATATATGCAGCTGAGGTACTTTCAAAAGAGGTTTTTGATATTCGCATGGTGAATGTTCTTATCTTTTCTTTTTTTGTACACTACTCCTTTCCGTAATCCCCCCCCACCCCACCGTCCATTCATGGAATGAAACTTTTAAAAAAAATACAAAATAAAATACAGGTTCTCAAAGTTCTTACTGTGGCGCAAGCAAGTAAATACACGTCACTCAGAAATGTCCGTGAACCTGGGCCCACCCACACCGGCACTAATTTTAAAATATATGCCAAAAATTAGTGCCCAATTAGTGCTGACGACCTATAATGTTAAAAAATTAGTGCTATTACATAGACGTCAAAATAACAAAAACAATGCTGGGTGGGACTAGGTTCATTTTAGTCCAACCCATTTAACTGATTGAGATGAAACCTATAACAAAATTAGTGTTAAATAAGTGCTGAAGATACCTGATAAAAACGAAATTAGTGCTATTATCAGAAGGCCAAATATATTTGAAAATCTAATATGGCGGTATCATCAAAGGAAACAATAGATCCCTCATTTTTATGGTAAGATACACAGCACTATTTTTTTTCTATGCGGTATCGTCAGCACTAATTTAACACTAATTTTGTGTATATGTTTCATCTCAATCGGTTGAGTAGGGATGCTAAAGTGAACCTAGCCCCACCTAGAATCTTTTTTTGTTTTTTGACCTTTGTGTAACAGCACTAATGTTTTAATATTATAGGTCGTCAGCACTAATTAGGCACTAACTTTTGGCATATGTTTTAAAATTAGTGCCGGTGTGGGTAGGGCCAGGTTCACGTGAAGACTGCCCACCCACCTTTACTAATGCAACACTAATTTTGTATATTATTCCAAGAATTAGTGCTAAATTTGTGCTGAGGATACCGGATAGAAAGAAAATTAGTGCTATGTACCGGTATCTTATAAAAATGAGAGATATATTTTATTTGATGATGCCACCATATTAGATTTTCGAATATATTTGGCCTTCTGATAATAGCACTAAATTTCTTTCTATGCGGTATCATCAGCACTAATTTGACACTAACTTTGTGTATAGGGTTCATCTTAATCGGCTGAGGAGGTGGAGCTAGGGTGAATCTGGATCAACCCAGAATCATATATTTTTTTGTTGTTTTTTGATGTTTTTGTAACAGCACTAATTTTTTTTAACAATATAGTCGTCATCATTAATTAGACACTAACTTTTGGTATACGTTTTAACGTTAGTGCCGGTGTGGGTGGGGCAGGCTCACGTGCAGACATTCCCATCCACTTTTAATAATGCAACACTAATTTTGTGGACTACGCCAAAAATTAGTGCTGACGATACCGCATAGAAAGAAAATTAGTTCTATGTATCTTATAAAAATGAGGATCTATTGTTTTCTTTGATGATGCCACCATTAAACATTTTCGAATATATTTTGGCTCTCTAATAATAGCACCAAGTTTCTTTTTATGCGGTATCGTCAGCATTAACTTAACACAAATTTTGTGACTAGGTTTCATCGCAATCGGTTGAGTGGGTGTTGTTGCTAGCGTGAACCTAGCTCCATCTAGAATCTTTTTTTTGTTTTGTTTTTTGACGCCTGTGTAATAACAAAGTTTTTAAACGTTACAGGTCATCAGCACAAATTGGGCATTCATTTTTGGCATATATTTTAAAATTAGTGCCGGTGCGGGTGGGGCCAGGTTCACGGATATCACACATAAACTTGTTTTTTTTAGAAAGCACTTCCCAGAATTTAGCTCAGTGCGCACGCGTAGTGAATGCAACGTGTTGTCATCACTTTTATCGCTTTTTGGTTGAGGAGATAGCAAGAGAACTTCTAGAAAACCGTCAGTTCACTCATTTGTCTCTGTTGAACGCTTAAATTTAAGTACGAAAAAGAATAAAGAAAGTGACAACAAAGAGGAAGAAAGTTCATTACAATTCCACGTAACAAAGTTTTGCTCATGACGAAACCCAGCGCGTCAGGAACTTTGAAAGGAATGGCAGTGTATCTCCTCGCCATTACTCTGACGTACGCGTGTTAAGCCCAGCGATTTCTTCTCTTATTCTTTCCACGTTAGGTATATATTTCTCTCTAGCCGTTTGTTCTGCATACGGGATCATGGTAATGTTCCGTCTTCAAAAAGTACCACATTTTTTATCCTTCTTCTTCATCTTCTTCGAATATTTAAAGGATCTTTCTCTTAGGTAGAATTTTTCAAGTTTTTAGCACGGACTTTAATATGGAGTTGCTTATACAGCAAATAACAAACCTTTCAAAATTGAAGACCTATGACTCTGCATATCTTATATCATAACTTAAAAAAAAATCCCTAGTTGCAGAAAGCTTTCGGCGAATTGGCGTGTGCTTGGCTTTTGGCTTTCTACGCTTGCACTTGAAACGTATTCTTTTATATAATCTGCCTTTTGTTGTACTTGCAAGCGATGCTTTAGATACCTCACAGAGCATAATAGCAGCACTGGCCGTTCATTGGCTATTGACTTGACTTGTAAAACGCTTGCGTCAAGCTTGAATGGAACACTGAATGCAAGGTTGCCCCATGTAAATTAGTTACTGGATTCCAGCTTGCGGCATGCTTGCACGTTTTCCAATCAAGCTGGATGCAAGCTTGGCCGACTTGCAATTCAAGCGTACAGCAAGTGGTTTGCAAGTTGTCTCTGCTACTAGAAATGTATGTGTAATTATGTATTTATTAACTAGAGAAAGAACCCATCTTTCACCCGGTAAAAAGGACGAGATTATTTGGAATATAAATTCTGTGCAGTGGTTCTCCAGCTGGACTAGCCCAAGTCTCTTCTATCCTCGGAGCTATAACAAATTTAACTGTAATTACATCCACTCTTGTACAGGGAATGTTCTTTATAAAACAGATTTTCAGTGCAGCTACATTTTGATTTAGGTTGTTCCTTACATAAAACTTTTTTGAAAGAAAGTCTGAACTCCTATTTTCTGGAGCTCGAGTTCAAATTTACTGAAGTTTCAAAACTTTTCTTATCCATCGAAAATAATTGTTAAAAGTCCTTTTTTTCGGAAGTCAAGTAAGAGATTAACCACGGTCTCATACCCCTAAAACCTTAGTGCGTTTGCCGACACGTCGCACACGTCGCCGACAATATCGGTGGAAGCCCCGACAATATCGTTGCCGGTGATGAGCGAAGTAAGCGACACACACAAAAAATCTTCTCCATATATGAAAACAAATAAAAAAAATAATAATTGGGAAAATTATTTTTTAAAACAAGGACTACAAAAATTGTTCTAAAGAGGTGTGGAGGACGGTACAAAACTTAGAAAAAATAGCCCTATGCCTAAACATGTTTAGATTTAACAGTGCCGTTTTAAATAGATGATGTAAACATATTATTTTCGTTTCGATGAGAATTGATGCTGCTGTACATTGCAAACTATATTAGTTTTAATTTTTGTTGGAACACTGTTACATATTGTATGTATATTATTTTGTTTTCCATGCAATTAATATTAATGTCATAGTAGATTAAATGATCAGATTCGAATTAGTAATTCTGTTTTACATTGCTCCATACATACACTGGCGCAAATCCCGGGGCTATAAAGGGGACATGTGCCCTCCAATCTTGAAACTGGGGAGATTGTCCCCCCCCAATAATCCGATTTGAAATGTGTTTTTTCGGAGAGAAATTTGATTGTGTCCGATCGCCAGAAAGGAAAGTGAGATGAAATTAATGTCCACTCAGAATAAGCCTCAAATCTGTCCGCCTCCCAATGTTGAAGACAACTCTGCTCCCCTGATCCTCCACAGCATTGTTTCTCGACTACAGAAATAGTTTGAACATCGCTATATATATAATATGGGAACGATCTTACCCGCTTCTCCCCCCTCCCACTTCAATGTTGAAGACAGATTTGCGCTGTTGCATACATACCTGTCGTTTCTCGTTTCTTTTTGTTCATGAACTCAAAATCCTGGGCAAGGTTTGCATAAACTTTTCGCCATGCTTTTTGCTTTTCAATTCTGTCCTTGAAACAGTCTGTTATCTTATCCCATATGCAAGGTCAACATTCCACAAGTTCAATAAGGGTTAAAATATCGAATGGAAAAATTCCTGCCATCTCTAAAAATCTAAGCAAAACTAGAAAGATACGAATGCAATAATACACAATCTTTTCATTCAGTCACTATAGGTAAACTGCAGAACTCTATCAGGGGGTCGATCCCGGTACAAAGGGGGGAGGGAAAACTTGGATACATAACTTTGGTCTTTGTTTTTAATTGCCATTCCACAAATTATTTTTAAAAAAGGGGATTTGGGATAGTTTCGGAAATAAGAGAAAAAAATCTGCAACAAGTGAAGCATGGTCACATCCCTATTGTTGAGAAAATGCCAAATGAGTAACTTGTCCTTGGAGCTTTGGAAAGAGTGTTTGATTGTGCTGGTTTCGTTTCAAAATAATAATAATTCTACTTTGACTTGTCAACAAATATTCTATTCAATCATTGCTTATTGAGTGGAACCGGGAAAAGCGATTTGCACACAATTCTGATGAAAATAAAAGAAAGTAAATAATAATCAGGATTTTTTCCATATGCTTATGTTCACAGTGTATCAAACTTTGAAAATTACCCTTAAATTAATTTCCAGAATGTATTAAAATTTAAACGCATTAATAGATTAAAAAATATACCATCAAAGTGTGTGTGTGTGTGTGTGTGTGTGTGAGAGAGAGAGAGAGAAAGAACAAAAATAAAAAAGGAGTGGAAAATAATCAAGAAATTGGTTATCTAAATTTCCTATATTCTATTTGGTAATAGCTATTTAGAGGGAAACCAGTACTTTTCAGACTTCCCACATTTTATATTTATTTAATAAAGGGAATTAGCTACTTCGAAACAGAGACTGTAAAAAAATATATAAGCTGTTCCGACGTTGTTTATAGGACAAAATAATAATAATAATATACAATTGTAATAGAAAAAATGGAAAGAACAAAATTCCAAAGACAAGAAACGAAACAAAAATACACAGCGCCTTGTCACTCACTCTCTTCATCTAACCCGCTGACCGGCGGACATTATCGGTGGCGTGTGCATCCAATCATAAGAAAACATTGCTCCCGACAAAATCGGTGTCGGCGGTACCGCCGACAGTATCGGGGGCTTGGCCGACAGCATCTGCGTGTCGGAGGATCGGCCGATAATATCGGTGGCGTGTGCAAGCTACGATTTGAATACATTGAAGTCGATTTCACCGCCGACATTATCGGTGGTTCCTCCGATATTATCGTTGCCGTGTGCAAACGCACTAAGCCCTTCCCCATGCGGTGACTCTCAGAAAGAAATTATAGCTAAACATACTTGCCTCGAAGAATAAACTCAGGTAACAACAGGTTCACTTGTGGAGACCTCGTGATAGGCATATCCCATCCAAATCCAACAGAAATCAAGTTGATATTTCCATTATCACTAAAGTTTGTACTGCGGGCCTGTATGTCCCGGGATAGGAATGGGACATGTAAAATATCCAAAGGACGCCATCTCATCTCTTTTTCACGATAAACGTTAAACAATCAAGAAAATTAGATGATGTTTTGTTTTTTCTAGTACATTTTGCTCCAGCTTCTTAAAATTATTAGACGAAGTACTTGCATTTCAGTGACGATATGTAACATATCATCGTTCTGGAGTAATAATGAAGAAATATGCGATTTTTTTCAACTCAATAGATCAATTTTTGAGTTACACAGAACTAAATATACACGTACATGTATAAGACTAGACAGTTTTAACGGTACCCTACCTTGACGTTGCCTCTGAAACCTTTTAATACTAAAAAAAATTAACATAGATGGGAAAGACTTCTAGGAGAATTTTTGGCCGGAGACCTGTATTTTAGTATGCCAACAACAGTATTAATCTAGAGCAGTGGTCGCCAAACTTACGAAGTTTCTACCGTACCGTACCGTTTTTTAAATCCTATTGTGAGCTACCAACAAAAAGAACTACCATTTTTTTTTTTTAAAAAAATCTCACATTTGTTTATTGCCTATAAACTTACATTTCTAGTAGCCTAAATATGAAATCAAACTCTCCAAGTTAACAAATGTCTAATATACACACGAAAAACATAACGTGCACAACCCCATGCGTATACAATCAACTGTGAGATAAGGCTTACAATGACAGCTGCACGAGAGAAACAAAGAAAATTGTTGTCGTCAGCGCCCCTTGTCGTTATCGTCAGCACAGTGGAGGAATCAACGTTAGCCGACCGGACCATTAATGCGATCCACCGAAAATGTCCCCGCGAGCTACTAGTAGCTTGCGATCGACGGTTTGGCGATCACTGTTCTAGAGAGACTGAATGAAATACATTTTCAAAAAATGTTATCATGTTGGGGGGTGAGATTCAAGCTCAGACCTATTCTAATTAGAACCCAACAATGTTTATCACTCATCTGTTTTTTAGTAGGTAAACATCTACTGAAGAAAATGCTGCTTCATGAATAAATAGATCGTCTATTTATTCACGAAGGTTGAAGAAGATAGGTCTTTGTTGAAGATTTCGGGTCGATTCTTGAAGTGTCCCCCCTGTAAGTGGAGTTATACATTATGTCTTTACAAGAAGTTCGATGTTGATAGATTACAATCAGCCAACCAATCAACAAGCAATCAATCTTGAATTACATAGCAACAAATGATGGTGTTTATAGAATAGAAAATTAACACGGACCAGTGTTCCCAGCATGACAATCATTTTAACGTGTTATTTTAACCTTAAGTGTCCGGTGTTGTGGTTAACACATGCCCGATGTTACCGGTTTGACATAGATCTGGTGTTGAACGGTGTAAGAATAGCACCACAGTGACATATGCGAATGAACTAAAGAACGCCGAAATAGTAACAGCACCACGGTATTCTTTCAACATATACCATGTGTTATTAGTAATACCTCATTTCGCCTGGTGATAATTGTATTACTCGTGAGAGATCACTTTAATATTTCTTTTGATACGAAAATTCTGTGTATCAGATAAATACATCAATATTGTAAATTTCTGCTTCGGAGTACTGTTCTACAAGTTAAAATAAAGCATAAAGAATATATAATTTTTATACTATTCGTGTCCTTACCTAGAGACGCCAATTGCACTATGTGACAACGTCGCAAATAAAGAACTACAAAGATCTACTAGTCCATCAAATAGTTACACCAATTCTTTCCAGATACCAGTTAATGTCGATAGACATTAACACTGGCACTACTCTTTAGTGTTACTCATTAGTGCTTGGTGGATTCATAAAGCAATGCTAATGGTTCCAATTTAATTCATGACGTTGCCACATAGTGAAATTTTGATTCCTCATAGTGGATGGAGACTCCGGCGAGTATTCTTTTATATAGCATTTTTGTTTTATTTTGACCTGAAGAATAGTGCTCTGTTGTCCATGGGGGGTTAAGTTCCAAAGTTGGTCATCCGTTTCTAGCAAAATTTTGAAAATTTACCTGGCAGAAATGCATAATTGGCTCGTTTGTGTGCTTGATAATATGCAAGGAGAGCGGAAGTTGTATTTATATATATATATATATATATATATATATATATATATATATATGTAAGTGGTTCTAAAAATGGAACTATTTGGCAAGCGGAGGAAACTACTTCGCGCAAGGTTACCGCAGGGTTGAATTACGGGAAAGTAATGAGCATTTGTTTCTGAACATGGCTGCAAGTGTACAGAGACGTTTCAGTTGGTATCCTTACTCAGAGACGAGAAATTATATAGGCCTACTCTATTAATTTTAACAAAATGGGTCCAAACTTCTCTAAACCTAAGCTAACCCGACCCTACCTTACCTTACCCTACTCTCGGGTTTAGAGTTGCCCCTCCATTTTTTATAAAAATTTGAAAAATTTACAGAACAAATGAGATAAGAAATAATGATTTGGAGTTCTTATGTGATATTTAGACGTGCAAGTTTGACATTAAAGTTATGTTTAATACGGGAAAACATATGTAGAAGTGGATACTATTTGCAACACGTGGAGGGTTTCGGTAATTCAGCAGCATGGTAGTCGTATAGGATAGCGAAGCGGTGCGTTGAATGTGATATGGCATTTGTGTCGTATCGCCGGACCACTTTGAAAACTGAAAAAAAAGCACAAAAGTGTATTGCATTCGGTTATATTTTGTTGAATTACATTAAGTTACGCTAGATTACGTTACATTAGGCATGCAGTATTACTTTAATAAGGATCCCTAGTATAAGTATTAGTAGTAGTAGAAACAGGAGTAAGAGTAGTAATAGTAGTAGCAGGAACGGGTTAGAAGCCCGGCAGGGGTTGATTGGGTTCTGTTCTCGACATGAAATGGGCAAATTAGAGACTTGCCAATTTTCTTTTCTGTACATTTAACAATTTCTGGATCCGTATAGTAAAACAAGTATACCTCTCCGCGAAATAGTCCATCCGCCTCCACATGCAGTGCCCCTAACATCAAAAACAATCAACAAATACCACAACTTTCTTAACTTTTACTATTCTCCTTACCTCTCTTGTACTCATTCTTTCTCACAAACTTAAATAAATTCTCTAATTGACCCGGTAAATTTCCTAAAATTGGTCCGGCGATACGGCACCAGAGCCGTAGCTAGAGATTTCGACGCCCGGGGCGAAATAGAATTCGGCGCTCCTTACACTCACATTACCAATAATTATGATATATATATATATATATATATATATATATATATATATATATATATATATATATATATATATATCAGAAAAGCAGCTTTTGTTGTTATGGTACACTGAATTTTTATTAATCTTCTTGGAAGACCATTGCAGGAACCAAAAACAATCATTATGTATCCTTTTTCAAGAAGAGTCTTATTTTGGACTTTTTGTTAAACTTGACAAAACTATCTTTGGTCGTAGGCCTATACAGATTCACTAGGAGAACAGTTATGAAGAGTTACTACTATTTACAACGTTTCATACTATCGATAAGAAATGAAATTTTAATACATTAAAAACTATGTGC
Source organism: Thermobia domestica (assembly GCF_964235325.1). Classification (NCBI taxonomy): domain Eukaryota; kingdom Metazoa; phylum Arthropoda; class Insecta; order Zygentoma; family Lepismatidae; genus Thermobia; species Thermobia domestica. Next base: position 41,177,681 of record NC_137456.1, read on the forward strand.
TTATAAATTGTAAGAAATGGGTGACAGTATTAATTTCCAGTTATAAATGTAAAATTTTAAATTTTATTCTCTATGTGACCACATCAATAGCATTTTAATTTCGATCTTTTTACGGTAAGAAATATTTTGTGAAATGTAATGGAAATTCAGAAGGAGCCTTCTTTGTGAATTTCTAAGTATTGATCGATGGAGGTGAAGAATATATTCAATTTTTGTACTTAAAATCCAAAATATACTTTGGCTACTACATATGTCTGAAATTATAGTAATTACTTAATTTCTTAATAAATGAAAGTTCCGAATTTAAGATACTTATTATTGATTAACATATTAAAATACACTAACACGTACATATATAAAGAGTGTGTGTACTTATGTTTTGTATGTACGTAGATAGATAAAAACATCACACAACTAGACACGAACACACAAAATAATATGCTGGCGATACAAAAAGTTGATGAAAAAATGACCCTAATAAATTCCTCCAAATTGGAAGCATTTGATATGTCAACGAAATTTAAAAATAAATCATTGGTAGTGATAAGTGTCGGCAAAAGTCGAACTTCGTTGGGCTAAGTTCTGATCCCTTAAGCCCCTATTCTATTGAAGTTCGAAAATGTTATTGTTCCCCTCGTTTACCTTTTTTTTTTTTAAATATTCCAGCGCAAACAGCAGTTTGAATGTGTCTCTTCACTCTTCTCACTTTCATACCTTCATTCTCACCGTCGTACAGTGGGACCAAAGAATGAAGTAAAAGATTGACTCGATATAATTTGTTGTAATGAAACCTTAATAGCGTACACATAAGATAGTGTGCAGGAAAAGAAGTGATAGCAGTTTACAATGAACTCATGGGACGTGTAAATTTGGTTATCTGCCGAAGTCGAAGAGGCGCTGCTTAGTGACAGAAAATAGGAAATTGATTTTGAATGCGACTATACCTCCATTACGTGTAGATATTCAGTGGCTGGTAAACATGGTGACACAACCGACATGTATGTATCGTTTTATATCATATATTTAGAATGTTGATGTGGTGCGTAGTCAATAATCATATTTGGAATGATGCTAATATCATTATCATATTCGTACGATAATCCCCTACTTAATATCATATTTGGAAAATGCTGTGGTACTGAAAGCATATAAACTATGGTCAAACGATAAAATGACATTTTAGTAGAAAATATGGCATAATATGACTGTGAGTTTTTAATATGCCCGTAGCGAAAACATTGTTCTTACTGTATGCAAAGAGTAAACCTGCACATATTTGCACTTTTTGGAAAAATAGCGCATGAAAATGTTTGAGGAAAACCGCCTTCTGGATGCAATGCTGCTTTTGAATTGATTTGGGATCAATGTGAGAATAAGTGTTAGGTTATTAGACGTGTGTTCCACATGTACGCAGTGACAAGGTTGAATATAGGTCGATTCTGGTAATTTTGCCCTCAGGCCTCGTTGGGGCTCGTCCCCAGGACCCATCTTGTTTCCAACATCTAGTCATATCTCTCTGGCATTCACCAACAGAACTAAACTCTAGTCAAACATATTTGATTAATGGTGGCGACATTTAGAAACGCCAATGTTTGCTAAACAATTTATGGACCAGGCCGCGGTGGCTCAGTGGTAGAGCGTTCACCTCTGGTGCTATTGGTCTCGGGTTCAAACCCTGCTCCCGCCAAGTGAACTTTGTGGTGGACAAACACCGTGTGCGTGGGTTTTCTCGGGGTTCTCCCGTTTCCTCCCACTTTCTTCATTCCACCATTTCATTCTTCTCTCATCTTCACCGTCTCCTTTAGCCTAACCAGCATATCCGTGGGACGTAAAACTCAAAAATTTCATTTCATTTCATTTATGGACCATAAGGTAGAACCATATTGAAAATGGTGTTGATCAATTCAGTATTTTTATTTTTTTATTTTATTTATTTATTTATTTTATTTTATTTTTTATTTTCTGTGAGGCGTGCATAGAAGTGTTCCAATCAAGCCCTGAAATGAGCTCACGTAATGCACGATGCAATATATGAAACAACCTGAACAGATTACTGATGTTTGTAAATCATATATTTAATATATCTGATAATATATTCATATCGAGAACTTGTAATGAGATAATTTTTATGCATTGAAGCGTCCTTGCATCCTCATTGTCATAACGAATCCTCCAGAACTTTGAAATAATTTTGAGGAGCAAGAACGTTTCTTCAATTTTATTACTCTTCAGTTGTAAAATGAATAAGTCCACTTTTTCCTTTCATGCGTAAGAATGTAAGCCGATCATAAATTGGCAAATCAAAGAATATTGCCCATGCGTTTTTTTATGCCAATCATATAATCTGTTATATAATTTAGGCGCGAATATAAGGAATATTTCCTTTTATGATGTAAAACTCTATGCTTTTGATTAAATAATGTCAAAATAATATTATTGTAGCAACTGCACACACTGAACTAATTGGTTTCTTTCAGTGTTCTGCTTCATATTGCGAATTCTTATTTTTGTCAAGAATTCAGTGCTTTGGCCCCACTGTGTTTCGTGATTAATCCGATTGGGTAGAAAAACGTTTCGAACTGAGCAACCTCATCACTGTCAAAACACCGAACACGACTTTGCTCGTTTCGGATTTTGCAAATGCTCCTGCGTACACTATAAGTCATTACTCGGCGCCTTGTATACCACATGCCATTAAGAAATCATCTATAATAACTCTTTAAGTAATAAGTAAAAACTTGTTGTGACTTATTCAAACTCTTGGATTGCGAGCGAAGCGAGCAAGAAAATTTTTAAGAAATCTACGTATTTCAATGATAACCGACAGCAATATTGATCCAATAGGGCACTAATACTTTCTGGGGCGACTCATCTTTAATCATGTCCAACACCACTTTTTCTTTCTCCTTGTTCGCTCGGCGCCCCCTTGCTATTAGCGCCCGGGGTGGGCGCCCCGCTGCCCCCCCTTAGCTACGGCTCTGTACGGCACTTAACCCTGTGATATTTTGGCAGTGAGTTTTACAGAATTATATAAGAATAATGAACATAATCTACTAAATTTTTATGAGAAGCATGGATTACTCAATTTAAGAGTCGGCGGGACTCAAGTGACCTTGACAAATCGAAGATATCTTCTCCTTGCAGTACAAAGTGTTCCCTTATTTTGGCAACAGATGGGGTTGTTGCTGAAATTCCGTCAAAGCAAATGGCACCCCTCCTTTTCCTTCTTTTCCCCTGCATGTGGTCAAAGTTGGACAGCGCAGGAGGGGGGTGATCACGGCTGCAAATGGAACAGAAGACTGAAATTCCTTGTTTTGTCTAAAAAAGAAACAAATCTGAAGAAAAAATAAAGAGGGACCAACATGATATCAGCCGTCAGCTCCCTGTCAGAGAGCCACTCAAATATCTACAACGATCACAAACATACCATAGAGAACTAAAGCACTTGTCGCCTGTCTCTTTCTCAAAGGATTCTACCTATGGTAAATAACAGAATAGTGCGGGAAGAGTCTGATATAAAATGAAGAACCATGCCATTATTAAAAAAAAAGAGAGAGAGAGTCGATATTCTAATTTATTTAGAGCCTTCGTGGTTTAAAAAAAAAAACTTAGAATTGAAAGACAGAAAACCCAGACAAAGATCTGAAATGTATTGACAATGTGACTCTTTTTTAGTGCAATTCATTTCCTTATTTTCTTTTCAAAATATGACAACCAGATTTCCCCTGTCACCTTCACATTCGAATGGTTCTGGATTCGATACCAGTGGCTGACCATCCTGAGTTTTCCCCCCTATTACAACAGGAAAGGGCCTTCAGCCTTGGGAACCGGCTTAGAAGGACAGGAGGGAGCATATGCTCTGCTTGGTGTTGGTTTTTACTTGGGGAAATAGACCACTTCATTAACAATAGAATTAAAAGTTGTGTCACCTTTTTGAGGAAGGTACACTCATGTCCAAAATTATTGTCGCATATCTATAAATATGTTGTTGTAGGAATATAATTTGATAACGAATTCATCCGATATTTCTTATAATGTTAGTATGTGTACAATCGGCAGAGACATGTATGTGGCAAATTTCATGTCAAACGAGCAGTAAATAAGAACAATAAAACGAAAATAAAACTTTCGTGTCCATTTAGCAACATTTTGTTTTACTCATTCTAATTTTCGTATTTATAATTCTTTTCCTATGAAATTTACCACATATACATTTCCCAATTGTATATACACATAGCATCAGTATTAAAAGTACCCAGCAAAATCATTATTACATTATATTCTTACAAGAAGACAGTTATAGATATTATAGATATGCGACAATCATTTTGGACATGAGTATACAGTGACGTAACAGGTGTTTGTTTCAAACATTGAATAAGTGTTCGTATAAATTGAACTTATTTCCTAACGTCATAGAACTAAGAACTGTTGCAGAGCGACGTAAGTCCGGTGACAATACAACATTCCATTGTTACTTTCTTACTTTGCAATATATCTATTTTAAAAGCAAATTTTAATATGTTTTAATTTTCAACTTCTTTATCCTAAAATAAATAATATTCTTTAACCAGCCCTGGTTTCCCTGGTTGCATATCACTTTAGGATTTGGAAAATGTGTCCAACGAATAAAAAAAATGATAAAACACCTTTTAAAGACATTCTTTTGTTAATCAATTCTCACTAAAAAGTTAAAAATAATTTTGTTTACGCAAGACTAAATAAAAAGAATGGGGCGCGTCATTTTAAGAATTTATAAAGTAACTTTAAGCCTATATTAGAGTGCATCTCATTTTTTTTGTCATGCATAAACATTTTTTTTTCACTTTTAAGTGCGACTTGATTTGGCATAGGGCGTTTATTTTGGTAAGGTACCGTATGATGCGTTTCTATACTACTAGGTTATATTAAAATTTAGTTTCCTATGCGTTACTACATACATTAAACAGCACTTTTAAAAAAAATACTACCGAATGTAGAGTATTTCTCCGCTAATAAGAGGGAGACAGATTGAAGGTACCAAACACCCCTACCGTTGATTGAGAAATATTTAGGTGTCGACACTGATGAACAACATCTACATTTGAATTTGAATGTTTTATGGGCTTTAGACAATTGACTCAGACCGGGATACATGGGGAACGGAATCTTGGAAGCAAGTAGTCCAGTCCCTAGTTTGAATGCCTGGAATGAGTAAGGACTCTTCCCCCCTTGGTAAAACCTGCCAGAATTGGAAGCAATATCAAAGAAACTCTGCTTCAAAAAGAGAGAGAGCAAACATGCATAAATAGATAGTCAGAGTCGGATTTAGGTTTAGTGGGGCCCCAAGCTATTTAAGGTAATGCGGCCCTTTATGTGTCCAGATGAACATAGGCACCCTACATACAGAAATAAAGAAACTAGAGATAATTTAGGAAGCAGACTAGCAGAAAGAGCCCCATTAATTACATGAATGTAGGCTACACAGTAGGAAGCACTGTTGCTACGTAATTTAAATTTAATTTTTTTAAAATTTTCTTATATTGTAGAAATGTATATCCAGTTTTTCTTTAGATTTTGGAGCTCCCAAGAAAGCGGGGCCCTAAGCTATAGCTTGTTTATCTAATACGTAAATCCGGCACTGTAAATAGTATACATATACATATATATAGGCTCTACAGACCTTGGTGCAAATTAGTTATAAACCCGGTGCCCCACAAAATGTTCCCAATCGGGCCCCGCACCATCTAAGGCCGGCCTTGATGTATATAATATGTGTGTGTCTAGTATTGTACGATGGAAGCTGATCAAAAAGCTCTATATTATTCTTGATTTTTTTTTGACAAGTAAACAACGAATATTCCGGGAATTAATCTACCCTAAAGATTATAATAATGTTTCTTATCTTTTCTCTTGCATGTATATTCTCAGTCCTGCAGGAAGTTTTCATTTCTTTCTTGGAATACATAAACGAAGACTTTGGTTCGGCTTCTTCACAAATCTTTCTCGAAAAGTTGACTTCCTAAATTACTTCTCATAGAAACCATCTAGAAATACACTGTACCACTGTTGCCACACTTGGTATAATTGTACCAAATTCAGCCCTTTTTGTCATTCGTCGGCCCGTTGTACCACGCTGGCATTTTCAGCCCCTTTTGTGAAAAATTTGGTACAATTCTACCCAATTCGGCACCATTTAACAAATACTTGTCACATGTTCAAAAGTGTCAGTAAGATTTTCTCTACGTCTCTTTCTTTTGATGTCTTTCATGGAAGCTTCTAGGTCCCTGGACCGGTTTTGCATCTTTTTACAAATGTCAGTTTACTTATCTTATATTCTTCTTACAGTCGGTCCTCCTTATCCTCCTTATCCTCCTTCGGTCGTGAAATGAACGAGAATAAGGTGCCATAATTTATATGTAATATTTTATTATAACGTAGGCTACTGTTTACACTCGAACTCGGAGATGATTGATTTGTTCCTAGTTTTATATGTTTTCATATATGGCCATAATACCGTTTTGGTTTATTGGTCACATTAAAATAGAGGCGCGTTTGGTTTCCTTTCAATACATATCGAAGACGATAACTGTTCTCCCTTTTAATTTGCGGCCTCTGTTATACTTCCTACGTATGAGAAAAGCTTTATATACTTCCAAGGTTGTTCGGGTTGTTCCTATTTGGATATTTTTAAAAAAGTATTTTTTTTTAAAAAGAGTACTTTCTTGATTTGCAGTCTTGGAAGAGTGGGGTGGGAGTGTTCTAGAACTTCACCTCTTTTAGTTCCTTGTTATTATAGAGCCATGTATTATTATACATTGTAATAAAATAATGAATTCAGCCCTTTTTGTTTCAATTTGGTACTATTTTTCAGCCCACTCCAGAGATAGGACTGTGGCAACACTGCACTGTACTGCTGAAACAGAAACCATCAACTAAAGAGGTCATAAATTTTGCCATTCCTCGTGTTTGAAGTTCCCGTTCTTCACAATGATTTCCTTCCTCCCGCCCCTGTTAAGAAGTTCAAAGTAGGTTTTCAAAAGGACTGGCTCCCGCTGAGAAGGAAAGTGGGATGAGGAATGACTATAGTGCCATCTAGCAGTTAGACGGCCAAGTAAGTGAACACGAAAAAATCTGATTTCTGATTTCTGTAGATTCAATGATGAGGGATATAATTTCTCATCGATTGTGTAATGGATGTATTTGGAAACAGCGAAAAAGTAGTACAGTAGCGCACAAATACAAAGATAGTACTCCATTCTCAAGAAAGTCCGAAGTTTTTAGCTCTTTTCCTTACTGTAGAAAAACAGAAGACTTTTCCCTCTAATTTTGATCATTTTCTTATGGGAATTTGGATTATAATTATCTGTATTTATAAGAAAAAAATATCACGCACAGAGTTCAAATTGCACCTTTAAAATGAGATGCATCATGTTGAGTGAGCTATTGAGACATTTTTGCGAAAGAACGAAATGAAACCACGATTTCCCTAAAAAATGGTTGAGATCCCATGTTAAATTGAACACCACTATTCCGGCCGCTGTGGCTCACTCCTTCTCCCTCTTAAGTGATAATTGAAGCTTCTATGATAACCGGTTTCAATCACTGTTCTAGTCTTACTGTCAGTCACTGTCTTACCGGATAACCTAACCTAATTTATAAACTAACCTAACCTAATGTTTAACGTTTGAATTGTTTTTTTGTAGGTTTGAAACTAGAGGGGTAACTCTAAACTTAAGCTCTATTCTCTTATACCCTTTTAAAGCGGTCCAGAAAATTGACAATTTTTAACTTTTCATAGTTAGTACGCTTGTCGAAAACCAGCGGACGACCAAGTTCGGAATAAATGCCTCCGTGGGCGTCAATATAAATAAATAAATAAATGGATATTGATGAGTGAATATTGAGTAGGATCAACAACGAGGCTATTTGGCTCCGGAGCACCTTCGTGGCTAAGCGGTTAGCGTACGCGCCTTTGGTGTGATAGAACCGGTCTCGATTCCCAGTGGGAGCTCATGTGGTTCGGATTCTACGTTAATCAGTAGGTCCACGTCTCATATAGCCTCGCTGCTGAATGGGACATTAAACTGAAAATCAACTCAACAAGCTATTTGTCTCTGTCACACACACATAAAATAAATAGATGTGATCAAACTAGAGATATTGGTACACCAGAAGTGAATGTACTACATAATACCTTTGAGCAACTGTAACACAAACTGGTGAAAGAACCTTAAAAATGCATCTTTTTCATGTTTTGCGAGAAACTTACCAAACTCCTCATGTATTAAACACAGCAAGCATTCCCCCCCCCTTAATTCTTCCTTTAATATAAAATCGAAGCTCTATGATTTGCTAGTAAACCGGCGGAATAACGTATATATATAAAGAGAATAAGAGACGAAGGAAGAAGCAGGAAAAGTTTGTAAAAGATGAATAACTGATTTACGGCCTCTAATAACTTCGAAAAGTTTTCGTATTGTCCAAAGAGCTAGAGAGATTTCCATTGTTAATAAGTCTTCTTTACTTTACTATTCGGGAAGGAATTCCACCGACACATCCAACTTTGAAAAAGCCACTTTTCCCCGTAAGTTTTCTGCCAAGTTCACAGACTCTGTGTGTGTATATACCTTCCAACTTCTTTCTTCTTCTTCTTCTTTTATTTTCTTTCTTTAAAATTCCTTGGGTTTATAAAATCTTATTCCTTCCGTTCGGAAACCAGCATTGTTCATTGGGGGGCATGATTTATACACTTTCTCTCCAATTCCTTTCTACTCAATGGCTTCCTTTTCTTTTTCTTATGAGAAAAACATACTTTGTTTTAAGTCTTTGATAGGAAATAGTGATTAAAGTAGTTTTATTCTGTATTATCAAAGGACATTTTCACAGACTACATTGAACATGAAAGTGGACTAAAATGGAAAACAAAAACGAGAAGAGAACATATTACAGGCAGTCATCAATTAAGGCTGTGAGATCATATTTTGAAATTACAATGACCTACTTGAACATTTTCGTTTTTCATTTTTTTGTATGAAGTCCAAATTTCCCAATTTACGGAAACAACATTGCCCCTTATTGATTTTTTAAGAAACAAATAATTCAAATTACTTTCTTTCTTTTTTCTTTCTTTCTTTTTTCTAAAATAAAGTTCACACCAAAAATATGATGGGTCATGACGCGAGAACCAAAAAGCTTTTAGCAGTTCAAAATCCACCACTACGCTATTTGATCCAAATCAGACGAAAATTTAAAATGAAATGAAATCTTTCAGTTTAATGTCCCACACACCCCTTAAATTTTGCTCTTTAGGCTAAAGGAGACGGATAATTAAGGCAAATGAATGATAACGAAAGAATTGGTGGAATAAAAAGTGGAGGAAACGAGAGTAGGCCTACTCCAAGAAAATTCACGGACACAATCTTGTTCACTCCCCAACTTACTTCGCCGGATATCGAACCAGGAACCCAACACACTAGAGGTAAACGTTCTATCACTGAACCACCGTGCCTCTGCACTTCAAATCAGATGAGTTCAGTTGTACAATGTCAAAATCAAAAGGAAATATTTTGGAGAGGAAAATTCTTCTATGCTAAAAGCCCCTTGAGGGTACGGTAGGGTCAAGTTTGAAAAAACATACGAACTGCCTCTAATCCAAGATTGACATGAAGATGTCATTTTTCAACATGTCAAGATAACCTTTGGCGTTAAGGTTCCCTTCAATGAAAAAGGGCCAACAATCCTGTTACCCCATATCCCGCATCATACGATGAATTTCGCTGCACCTTGCTGTTTGCACTCAGACATCCAATGTGGGTTGGTATCACTCCAGTACCACACATTTTGCCTGTTTACCTCACCACTAACATAAAAATTTGCCTCATCTGAAAAAAGGATGGTACTAACGAAATCATCATCACTATGGTACATGTTTAGTGCCCATTCACAAAACTCTGCCCCGCGAATCAGGATCGTCTTCTGACAGCTTCTGCAACATTTGTAGCTTGAATAGGTGCCACTTGTTAGTATACTGACACTGCTTTGGCTGATACCAATTTCTGCAGAGAGGCGTCGGGTTTCCTTTTTCAGACTCTTGATCATTGCTGCCAGCACCATCGTTGACGTAACTTCATTTGTTGCCGTCATCGGTCTTCCACATCGAGGTTCGTCGGCCACAGAACCTGTCCTCTTGAATTTCTGAATGAGTTTGGCCACTGTGTCATGGGTTATCTGCGTTCTGTAGGGTTTCATTGAACGCAAGTGCTACATGACGCGTGGTAGCACTACCAGCCAACAGAATGATGTCAATACGTTCTTCCTTCGTAAGTGGCATTCTTTCGCTTCTTTCACTTTGGTTCAACTGCCTGGAAAATAAAAAAATAAACATTAGTAATCTTGTATGGAGACTTACTACCTGAAAAGTAAGTAAAACATAAACATTAGTCATCTTATATGGAAACTTACTACTTGGAATATGAAAAATAAACATTAGTCACCTTGTATGGAGACTTACTACCTGGAAAATAAAAAAATAAACTTTAGTCATCTTGTATGGAGACTTACTACCTGGAAAATCAAAAATAAACATTAGTCATCTTGTATGGTGACTTATGTCTCACCCTGCATAACGCAAAGTATGAATTAAAAAACGTTTAAACCGAAAATTAGTGTGCGTGGAGAAAAGGAGATACACACCGCAGAACCGTATATTCCAGAACCCAACAGAATAGAAGTAGAAACTGCTATAAAGAAATTAAAGAAACACAAATCTCCGGGTGTAGATGAAATTCCGGCTGAGTTAATTTAAGCTGGAGGCGAAAAATTGTGGAACAAGATACACAAACTCATTCTCCTTATCTGGAACAAGAAAGAATTGCCACAAGAGTGGAAAGAATCAATCATTGTTCCAATTCACAAGAAAGGCGACAAAACTGACTGTAATAATTATCGAGGCATCTCTCTTCTGTCAACATCCTATAAAATCCTTTCAAATATACTATTAGCAAGACTGACCCCATAAGCAGATGAAATTATTGGAGATTATCAATGCGGATTTAGACGGAATCGATCAACTAGTGACCAAATATTTACTCTTCGCCAAATACTCGAAAAAAAGTGGGAATACAATACCCCGGTACAGCAACTATTTATTGATTTTAGAAAGGCGTACGACTCGGTTAGGAGGGAAACATTATACAACGTCCTTATAGAACTTGGAATACCGAGAAAGCTAATTAGATTAATTAAGATATGTTTAAATGAATCCCAAAGTAAAGTACGGGTAGGAAAATTTTTGTCCACGAGCTTTCACGTAGAAAATGGCCTGAAACAAGGAGATGCATTATCGCCATTATTATTTAACTTCATTCTGGAATACGCTATAAGGAAAATCAAACATAGCAACCAGTGCCTAGAATTGAACGGTATTCACCAGGTTATGGCATATGCTGATGACGTAAATTTAATAGGTCATGATAGGAGAACAATAGAAAGAAATGCAGAGATCTTATTAAACGCTTGCAGGGACATGCAGAGAAAACTAAATACATGGAAGTGCGTCGGGACCGGAATAGAGCAAACTATAAACTATGGATGCCTTAAAATATTAAATAATACTTTTGAAAAAGTGGATAGTTTCAAATATCTAGGATCAATATTAACGGTAGTATGCCTCGGGTGCGGAAAGCCAGGCTGTAAAGCCATAAGTCAAAACGGGACGTAAAAGTGCCTTGTAGGTGTTAAGTAGGATTTTAGGTTTCAGTCCCCAGGTAGTTCCAGTTAAGCGTCGAAGTAAGTTCAGTCGGTTGGTCGCTTTTAGAGCAAAACTTTTCAGATGCGCAGACCATTTCAGATGTGACTCGAAGATGATGCCCAGTTACTTGACTGTGGGACTAGCAGCAAGTGGTGTACCTGCAATCTCAATATTGAGGTTGGATGGATTGCGAGGGATCCGACTGCGTTTGCCTGGTGGTAGAAATATAATGGCTTAAGTTTTATTGGCGTTAAGCTTGAGTCGCCACGTATCACACCACTCAAGGAAAGCATCTATGGCAGTTTAAAGAATGTGGTTGATGCGTTGAATGGTATTTGCCGTTGCCAGAAAATCCGTATCATCCGCATATTGAAAAAGGCTGACATTTGGATGGAGAGGAGGGAAGTCAGCTACATATAGTAAGTAAAGAAGCGGGGACAGAGCAGAGCCTTGAGGAACACCAGAATGGATAAATACAGGGTGAGAGTGAACATTATTAATGGAAACGTAGGTCAGGCGACTTGAAAGAAAATGGTAAATGAAGCGAATATAACACAGTGACAGTCGAAAAGAAAAGAGTTTATAGAGAAGGCCAAGATGCCAAACTTTATCGAAAGCCTTTTCTAAATCGAAAAGAACTAGACAGGAAGGCTTAGATTGATTAAACTGGGCAGTGATGTACGTGGTCAGGCGGAGTAGTTGATCATTAATACTGTAATTCGGACGGAATCCGGCCTGATGAAAGGGAATTAGGTTATGATCAGCGAGATGTATGTGTAGGCGAGAGACAAGTATCCATTCGAGTATTTTACTGAAAACAAGGGTGAGTTGAATCGGGCGATAAGAAGACACAGATGAAGCTGGTTTGTTCGGTTTCAAAAACATGAGAGTTTTAGATGTTTTCCAGTCGTTAGGGATGAAACCAGTACGGAGGATGAACGTGAAGATGAGAGACAGAAGATAATGGAGGATGTATGGCCCTTCTTTGATATGGCGATACGTAATAGAATCTAGAACGGGAGCGGTGGTGCGTCTACGAGCGACGGTGGTAATAATGTCGGTGACTGTAACAGGAGCTGTCAATGGTGAATTGTCGGGTAGATGATGATCAACATGAGGTTGGAGTGATGGTGAGTTGAGATTGAGCCGATCAGTAGGATGAGTGCGAGCTGAGAGGGCAGATCCAAGAGGCGTGAAGACACCTTGAAGTTGATCAGCGAAGGCATTGGCTTTGTCCAGGTCAGAGTGTAATGGCGTATCATTGAGAATGAGTGGATATGAAGGGCGAGTGGTGTTACCAGTGAGCTGATGAAAGCGTTTCCAGTACTTAGTTGGATGCGCTGTATCAGAGAGGGTTTTACAGGTTTTTATCCAGCTTCTGGTCTTGTATGCTACAAGATACTTATGCACTGCCCTTTTTTATTGACGATGTTGACGAAGCGATTCCAGATTGCCCGTGCGAGTGAAATCTCGATAAAGTTGGCGGGTACTTTTCTGCATTTCTTATTTTATCATGAAACACTAGAACAATCAATAAAAGGAAGACTTTTAAAAAATAAACAAACTTCATTTACATAAGTTGTAACTCTCAGTTAATATTTTTCCTTTGCAAACTTTTTTTAAAAAATCTTTTTGCTGCTAAACTTTTCATTTGATTTGAAGTTATAACTTAAATAATTGTATCTGAAGAAAAAACATATGCTTCATAGGATATTATGGAGTTATTAGATGAAGATGACTAAAATGTGAGGGAGACGTCACTTGAACGGCGAATTCGCGCAAGATTCACTGATATCTCATTGAGAAGCCACTAAGAGATCTCCGGGTCGATCTACAGAAAAGTAAGTCCGGCTCGATGGTAATATAAAACAAAACTCATGAAGTAATGTGTACCAATCCTGACGTCAGTGATATTCTTATATTTTTATGGCACACTGAGAAAAATCCGTTCTCCGGACAGCGGTATATTGTACACATATACAGAATCCTCTTGCTTACTACAGAAATCAGTATGGAGCATACGTTATCCATATGCTACATACGAACTTTCATAGATTCGGATTCTACTAAAAAATACGTAATTTTCATTATAAACATTTTTTTCGATACCTGATAGATGACGCTGTAGTTAGTAAAAATAACCACTAAGATTTCTCAAAAACTGGGAACCGCCATGTTTCATTCAAGAATAAAAACCTGCAATAGACGTGTATACATGGTACGTAGTCTATATAATTTATCCGATCCTTGCCTAAGCAATCCTAGAAATAATCCTAAATTTGTTTAGTATCCATGTTAAATATTGTAAAGTTGTGCTTAATGCAGATAGGTAGAGCAAATCACACACAAGGAAATCGTTTTTCGCCACTACGAATTTTATCACATTTCCTCTTATAAACAGTACAGTTCAGTATCACTATAAAAATATAACTTTTTCTAATAACTAGGGTAAGTAGATGTCCAAGGCTCAGGCAGTCTAACGAAGGATCTCCACACAGCTCCATGCAAACTAAGTGGAGTGGATTTCAATGCTCATGGTAATGAGTAGCCATACTTTAATTTTCAGCTAAGTACGAGAGAATATGCTTTAGAAATCAGAACTTAGTCTTCTATGATAGAGTTTGTTATTTGTAACTATCGACGGATTTGACTATTACAGACACACACACACACACACACACACACACACACGAAAGGACTATGGGTATTGTTTCCTCTTACAGGTATCTCAATCCATATCCCAATCATTCATTACTATTTAGTCACTATTTTAATTCAGAATCCAGAATTTTTATAAATCATTAGCGAACTTTTCGAATTTCTTAAGGTGGATCACCATCCGGAAGACAGTACATATTTTAGCTCATTGCCTTAACTACTGCGCAATGAAACGTTACATATTAATAAATATTGTACTATAAGATAGAGTAATGTTTCAGCTACAGCACAAGACACAGATTCATTTGGTTCTGTCTCCTGATATCGAAAAATGTAACAAAATAAAATGTTTGATTCGTTTTACAATGAGCACACAAGATGGCACTTGCCGTAAGATCTTACTAGAAGTGTTCAGTTTTACGAAATGTTTATTTGTATGTGTAAAGTATTTTAAAGTAACGATCTTATTACGAAATAGGTATATTGTTTGACCGTTTTTCGTGTTATGTTTCACATATTATTTAAATATTAATTTACATTTAAGGAAATAGATTTTGAGACGAAACTTGCGCAGAACGCCATAATGCGTTGCCAAATTTGTACGTTTACTGTAGTAGTCACAATAAAAATATTCCTGGATTCTAGCGTTGCAGTTCGAGAAGCGGAATTGCGGTAAGGGTTGAAAACTAATTTCTCTAGTAAGTACCCAAGCAGAATTCCATGATTACTTCCTTTATTATCTGGCATCAGTAAACACTCGACACTATCTGGCAACGCCACACTATTCAAGCACCATTTAGCATAGCACTGGGAACACCTAGTGATCCACCTAAAATTCCAGATTTTTCCGAAATTCAATTTTTTCTGAAATCCTGACTTTCTCTGGAATCGAATTATTTTTCTGAAATCCTGATTTTTCCGAAATCTGAATTTTTCTGAAATACGTATTTTTTCCTAAATCCAGAACTCTCTGATTTTACCATCCAGAATCTGGATATTAAAAAACTCGGATTTGGCCATCTCTCTGAACCGTACGTTTTCAAAATTAATTTTAAAGTAAAAAAATATCGAAATCAATACAATGTGAAACTCTTCTTTCTGGTTAGCTCCTCCGTGGCTAAGCGGTTAGCGTACGCGCTTTTGGCGTGGGAGACCCGGGTTCGATTCCCGGCGGGAGCTCAGGTGGTTCGGATTCCACGTTAATCAGTAGGTCCACGTCTCATATAGCCTCGCTGCTGAACGGGACGTTAAACTCAAAATCAATCAATCTTCTTTCTGGTTAACGTCAAGTCTGAATATATTGATTCAAAATTTTTATGTTAC
Organism: Thermobia domestica; assembly: GCF_964235325.1. Classification (NCBI taxonomy): domain Eukaryota; kingdom Metazoa; phylum Arthropoda; class Insecta; order Zygentoma; family Lepismatidae; genus Thermobia; species Thermobia domestica. Next base: position 41,193,393 of record NC_137456.1, read on the forward strand.
TTGGAATTTGGACATTTTACTGATAAGAAAAGATTTTAAAACACAAGTAACAAGTTTATGTTGTAACTAGATCAATACAAACTAAGAGAAAGCTGCAACCAAGTAATTTAAATCTGCTAGGCCTTATGCAGAGTCGTTTTGACGTATGATTAGTGTCATACTAAAGGTCTGACTACTTCAGGAACCATGTTAGTCGAACTCTTTAGTATGACACTAATCATGCGTCAGAATGACTCTGCATAAGGTCCGCTCTTTTTAAAATCCATAACTAATTCGTTGTTTCCTAATAAAATAATGTTGAAACTAATAACATGAAATTTTAAATCAATTTTACTTCAGAAATTATTCCGCTGTAGCTGTTTGGTAAACAAGAGTACATCTATATCTAATTTTAGACCAATATGATCGAAATTCCTGTTCTTCTCTTTTCGAATCTCGAATGGAAATGTCAACTTCAAATTGTTTACATCAACATCAACTTGGAATGAATTCTTAGTATTCCAATGAACAAGTTAATCAAAACCAACTATTGCTAGCTCGTGCATCTATTGCCAGCTCATGCATTAATTTACTTTGTAATATCAATTTAAGCTGAATATGTACCCAATAAGCATGTAATACGAATCCGTTATTCGATTCTTTATATAGAAGATATATTCTACAATTTTGAGTTCATCTTTGTAGGTATCATTACTCAGCTATCTGAATGAACGAGTTTAAGTAATTAAATAACTGCGTTGACTCCGGTTGTCGCAATAGAACTGGCTCGCTCGTTTTTTCTCAATATTATTTAATAATATTTCAACCGCGTAATTCAGTAGAAAACAGTAATTTATTTTACCAGAAACGATAGTTTAATCTAATTTAATAGAGATACTGCTTCTAACTTGTAAAATTTAAAACTTGTTTCGGCGTACCTATAGTAAATCTGAACAAAATTTATGATTTCCAATTAGATATCACTATTTACTTTGAAACAACTTGGCCTAAGTAAACTTTGTGGGTACATCATAATATTTTCTGGCAACAGGATTTCTCTTCGATAGTTCATTGATATTATTCGATCCTGTTAAGAGGGAGAATACGATGAAAATATTTAGTACCATAATTACTAATTTCGTCTGGAAGCAATTTTTTTCATTGTAATTGTGATGGTTGGATAAGTAGTGTTGACGTCAATTACGTCTTTGTAATTCAGGAGTGATGACTGTTTATATGATTGATGATATTAATTTTTCCCTTGTCGTAGGTTAAGTTAATTTAGATTAAAATAGGTTAGAAATGAAATGAAATTTTTGAGTTTTACGTCCCACGATTATGCCAATTAGGCTAAAGGAGACGGTGATTATGAGATATGACTGAAATGGTGGAATGAAGAAAGTAGGAGGTAACGGGAGAACCCCGAGGAAACCCACGCACACGATGTTTGTCCACCACAAAGTTCACTTGGTGCGAGCTGGGATCGAACCAGGGTCCCCAAGCATCAGAGGTGAACGCTCTACCACTGAGCCACCGCGGCCCCTAGATTAGGTTAGAGTAGGTTAGGTTAGGTGTAGGATAAGTTTTGCTATTTTGTTCATGGTCATTACTTTTCTGTTGTATGTATCAAGCTATGTCTGATGTGATATAAAAATACTGTACCTAGGTAAAATACAATGGCAGCAAAGTGAGAGACGTTCGGCTCAGGTCGCTATAATGTGCGCAAATTCAGTAGCCGGAGTCACATGTGTTAAGGTACTAAAAGCAGAATAAGAAGGCAACATTAAACGTGTAAAGTTGTAGCCCACCATTCGCTGTTAAGCTGTTGTGTTTTAAAAAAAAATGATTCATAAATACTGATGAGTGTTCAATGTAGGTTTGTTATTAATAATAGTAATTTCAGGTGTCAAAATGCTGTTGTAAAGGAATGTTATGATTCAGTCGAAGATTTTGTTGCGTTAGAAGAATGAAAACACTAAATATTTGTTGCCAGATATTATGTCAAACTGGAATCAAATATTATATCTTGTAGATACATCAACAGGAATTTTTTCTTTCGTATTTACTTTAATTCAGTCGTTCGTTATAAATTTGTACAACTTCATAATAATGCTATATATTTTTTTAAAAAAATGTAGAAACCGTAATCTTATATTTTTTAAAAGTTAGTATTAGGAATCTAAAGTATGTATTAACTTATAAAAATGTATACAGTAAAACCTAGATATGCAGTCAAAGTACAGAATAAAAGCAGTATCTGAAGTATTTTAACTTTTAGTGTGGAGTAAGATTACATCAGTTTCAAGTATGAAAAGTGTAACCGGGACTAAATACGACCGAATACTGCAAATATTTTTTTATTATTATTATTCTCACTTTGGCTTTTTCTGTGTTTTTGTTCATTTATTTTCCGTTGCGCAAAATTTTGGATTTTTTTCCCTGATAGGGCCTTTACGCATTCATTCAGATTCAGTAGTCACTAATACCAACTCAACTGGGAGATCGTTATCCTCTGTCGGTGGTTTGGTGTTTGCAACCTTTTCTCACGACGACCTGAATACCGAGCTTCGACTTGTGATGGAAGATGCTCTGGATAATCTTCTCTGGGCTAAATTTGAGTTCCATTTTCCCGCGGACATGTGGCCAAACGAATGGATTATTGATTGCTGGTAGCACACCTGCTAGGGTCCAGTAAATGACACGGCCACCAGTCAATAATACATTTGAGGCGTCCATAGTCTTAAGGAAAGTGAACATCATCACACATATACATTAGCACATAACAACACCATTATATTTTATTTTTATTTTTCTTAAGTAAAAGTATAAATGAGGCGTCTAGTATCAAACTTCACCACATCCATTTCGTTTAGTTTCGAGTCATCTGGCAAAATGTGGAGTGAAGCTCTATACACAAACGTATAAAGCCCTATATTGGTACCAGTTTTACAGTTTGAAATATTAAGCTTTTAAACAAAATTCTGTTTCCATGTAATTCCTTTCGATCAAATGTATAACAAGCGATATATAATTCAATTTCAGTAAAAAAAAAAAATGGATTTGGCGGCTTTTGATATGGGCACCTCAAATATTAATTAAAGTAAATGAATAATTCAGTAATTAAGTAAATAAAGCGAAGTAAGTAAACATATTAGTAATTCACGTCGATAATAGCTTGAACTGGTAATATACTACTCTTATAGATAATGTTGCTAACTTACTACTGTTTGGTTAGCAAATAAAGTATAATACTAATCAGCTAGATCATACCTCCGAATGATAATTCTCGACGTACTGTTATTATTAACTCCTATATATTTGGGCCTGTGTGAAGTTGGCCCCCAAAAGTTTGGGCTACACGAGATATTTATTGGGCCAGAAAGTACTTCATTTGGGCTGTTTGGGCTAGCAACTTTTAGCGTTTGGGCTACTCTGGAAACGAAGCTACAGCCCCACAAAGTTTGAGGGGCCAACTTCACGTTAGCCCCCCAAGTGTTTGGGCCAGACGAGATTGTTATTGGGCTGAGTAGTACTTCGTATGGGCTGATTGGGTCAGCAACTTTTAGCGTTTGGGCTGTTATAGTTTCCGAAATATGGGCTATTAAACTTTTTGAAAAGTGATTTTCCTGCTTCTTTTGTCGGGGCCAACTTCACTAATATGATATTTCTGACAAACATGTTTGTTTGAATTTACAGTACTTTGTGTCGACTAGCAGTTTAGGAAGTTTCAAGATTTGGGCTGTTTTCGAAACAGAATTAGAGCTTCACAAAGTTTGGGGGGCCAACTTCACATTAGCCCCCAGGTGATTGGGCCAGACGAGATTTTTATTGGACTGGATAGTACTTTGTTTGGGCTGATTGGATCAGCAACTTTTAGCGTTTGGGCTATTATAGTTTCCGAAATATGGGCTATTAAACTTTTTGAAAAGTGATTTTCCTGCTTCTTTTGTCGGGGCCAACTTCACTAACATGATATTTCTGACAAATACGTTTACTAGAATTGTCAGTACTTTGTGTTGACTAGCAGTTTAGGAAGTTTCAAGATTTGGGCTGTATTTGAAACAGAATTAGAGCTTCACAAATTTTGCGGGGCCAACTTCACACTAGCCCCCAGGCGATTGGGCTAGACGAGATTTTTATTGGACTGGATAGTACTTCATTTGGGCTGATTGGGTCAGCAACTTTTAGCGTTTGGGCTGTTATAGTTTCCGAAATATGGGCTATTAAACTTTTTGAAAAGTGATTTTCCTGCTTCTTTTGTCGGGGCCAACTTCACTAATATGATATTTCTGACAAACATGTTTATTGGAATTTATAGTACTTTGTGTCGACTAGCAATTTAGGAAGTTTCAAGATTTGGGCTGTTTTCGAAACAGAATTAGAGCTTCACAAAGTTTGGGGGCCAACTTCACATTAGTCCCCAAGTGATTGGACCAGGCAAGATTTTTAGTGGGCTGGATAGTACTTTGTTTGGGCTAATTGGGTTAGCTACTTTTAGCGTTTGGGCTATTATAGTTTCCGAAATATGGGCTATTAAACTTTTTGAAAAGTGATTTTCCTGCTTCTTTTGTCGGGGCCATGATATTTCTGACAAACATGTTTATTGGAATTTACAGTACTTTGTGTCGGCTAGCAGCCGCGGTGGCTCAGTGGTAGAGCGTTCACCTCTGGTGCTTGGGGTCCCGGGTTCGGTCCCAGCCCCCGCCAAGTGAACTTTGTGGTGGACAAACACCGTGTGCGTGGGTTTTCTCGGGGTTCTCCCGTTTCCTCTCACTTTCTTCATTCCACCAGTTCATTCATTACTCATCATCACCGTCTCCTTTAGCCTAATCGGCATAACCGTGGGACGTAAAACTCAAAGATTTCATTTCATTTTTGAATCCTTCTGCTCCACCTTGCTGAAAACGATATACAAAATTATGAATTTGAAGTATAAAGCTTTTCTATATTTTTCGCCTATTTATAAAAGTATCAACGCAGATGGATCAAGTTTTTGCTGGAGTCTTGGCAGTCTTGGTATTCTTACACATTTAGTCTTGGTTTTGGTCTTGCATATGCATCCTCTGTCCAGGAGCGTAACAAGGCTGCGGCAACCAGGGCGATGACCCCATCCAAAGGCGATCACAGTCCCCGCAGGTACAGTCGTAAATAATGGGAGTCGTAATCAGTAGCGTACCCAGGAATTTATTTCGGGGGTGGGTCCAAACTAAATATGAAGGTATTTTATATTAAAATTCCTAACATTGCCCCTAAAATTAGGCTAAATTTTTAAAAAGTCGACATTTCGGGGGGGGGGAGGGTCGGGACCCCCGTGACCGCCCCCTTGTGTACATCCCTGGTCGTAATTACAAGACCTACATTTTAATGGTGACGTGTAGTTTCTCATGGTGCAATTTCATACGGTCCTGTTTATCGGATTAATCATTCTGCAGGTATCGTGCACTTTCACAGGTCCACCTGTCAATCATTTGAATCATCTTGAAAACGCTTTCACTATAGGAGGAGGGAGGACACAGAACAAGTGTCAACTAACTAAGAACAGAAAAAGAGCAAACACAAGTTAAATATTAACAATTGCAATTAATACTACAGGAGGACAGCTTACGAAATGTTTCACTTTCACAAAAAGAATAATCAAAATAACCGGAAATTAAAGTAACTTAAGAAGACAGAAGAAAAGATAAGCAAACCAAAGTTATAGTAAGGAAGGAGAGAAAATAATAACCTAAACAATATGAAATTGAAATAAATAGGAAAAATAATAACAAAAATTATCGCAAATTGAAATAAATGAAAACAAAAAGGAATAGCAAATGAAAATAAATAATAAGAACAGAAAAGGAATATAAAAATTGTAATCATTAGAAATAGGAGATAGAACAAACACAAATGAAAATAAATAAATAAAATAAGCAGCACATCAGATAATTCAGTCAGGAAGTTCAAAAATCGAAAAAAATGTGCCCGCCCCAAAGCATAGAAAAACGTTGTTATTTGTGAAACACAAAACATTAGCTGTATACTCCAAGGCGGTTTGAAGACGAACCTTGTCGTCTTGATATTTTCCGAACGAACAGCACATTGCTGAGGTAGAACATTCATACTTCTGTACATTGTCAATCCATTTTGTACAATTCATAGTTCATTATTTCAGCTTTTGGAGATGGGTAGGAGCAAGTTCGAGCGAGTTCTTTTGAAACTCGACTCGACTCGAAACAGACATCTTCAAGCTTGAGTCGAGAACTCGGCTCGAACAATTTCCTCGAACTCGACCCGAATTGAGGTTAAGTTTCGAGTCGAATTGAGCTAAATCGAGCCAAATCCTGTGTGTAGTTTCAAGTACTTTCTTCAAGTATCCTACATAGACAATATAATTATTATCAATGATATTAATACTGCTAGAACTTATTATTATCATTATTATTATTATTATTATTAAAAACAACAACAACAACACAGCATATAAAGAGGAAAAACAGGCGGTTTATATCTGAATACCAAAATCCAAGGCGAGTCTAGAAGGCAATGACACCGTTTAAGAGCTTTTCGGTTTGAGTTCCGGAGAAGCAAGTATTCGGGCTCGAGCCAAAAATCATTAAAAGTTATAGGGCATCGGGCAAACATGTTCAAAAATGCTAGGCCCGGATTTAGGGCTGTCAACGGCTCGAGCTGCGCGGGTCACAGTTCATTCACTATCGAGGTGAACCGAGAAGTTGGCCGAGCTTACAACTCATCCAACCGAGCCGGCTCGAGCTATGGGCTCAGTTGAGCCGAGTCAAACCGTGCTGATGGACTCATTTCAACCCAGCCTGCTCAAGCCATCGGCTCAATTGAGGCAGTATTAATTCAATTGTTCGTATTTAATTTAACTTATTTTTGCTCAGTTTCTGTTCTTACTTAGTTGACATTTGTTCTGTCCTCCCTGCCCCTATAGTGAAAGCGGTTTCAGGATGAATCACATGATTGACAGGTGGACCGTGTGAGAATGCACCACACCTGCAGAATGATTAATCCAATAAAGAAGACGGTGCGAAATTGCTCGATAATGAGCACTGTGTGAAACCATACAGTGCGAAATGGCACGGAATCATTTTAATGGTTTTGGGTGACCACTTCCAACCTCTGCCAAATGTAAATTTAGTACTATCGTAGAAATTAATAATGACGAAATTATGTGTCAAAACCTCTTGTAATAATGTGTGGAGCATTGCATCTTTCTTCACCATTTGGTGTTCCACTGATATGTAGTCCAAACAGTTAATAAGATAAGAAAAATGCCTACCTATTACATTAAAACCTATTATTTCCGGCAGCAAAATATCTGAAGGTCTAACCTCTTTAAATACAGACCAAATCTTAATAGCCCAAAACACAAAAACTTGATGACCCAATCACCCCAAACGAAATACTATCCAGCCCAATAAAATTTTAATCAGGTCCAGTCACTTAGAAGGGCTTGAACGTGCCCCCCCCAAACTTCGTGAAGGTCCAACTATTTCAACTACAGCTCAAATCTTAAACTTTGCTACACTGCTAGTCGACACAAAGTATTGCCAATTCTAGTAAACGTATTTGTCAGAAATGTCATATTAGTGAACTTGGCCCCGACAAAAGAAACAGGAGAATCAGTTTTCAAAGAGTTTAATAGCCCATATTTCGGAAACTATAATAACACAAACGCTATAAGTTGCTGACCCAATCAGCCCAAACAAAATACTATCCAGGGTGTTGATCCAGCCCAATAAAAATCATGTCTGACCCAATCACTTGAGGGCTAAAGTGAAGTTGGCCCCCCAAATTTTGTGAAGCTCTAATTCTGTTTCAAATACAGAACAAATCTTAAAACTTCCTAAACTGCTACTCAACACAAAGTACTGACAATTCTAGTAAACATATTTCTCATTAAGGTCATATTAGTGAAGTTGGCCCCGACAAAAGAAGCAGGAAAATTCACTTTTCAAAAAGTTTAATAGCCCATATTTCGGAAACTATAATAGCCCAAACGGTAATAGTTGCTGACCCAATCAACCCAAACGAAGTACTATCCAGCCCAATAAAAATCTCGTCTGGCCCAATCACTTGGGGGCTAATGTGAAGTTGGCCCCCCAAAATTTGTGAAGCTCTAATTCTGTTTCAAATACAGCCCAAATCTTGAAACTTCCTAAACTGCTACTCAACACAAAGTACTGACAATTCTAGTAAACATATTTGTCAGAAATATCATATTAGTGAAGTTGGCCCCGACAAGAGAAGCAGGAAAATCACTTTTCAAAAAGTTTAATAGCCCATATTTCGGAAACTATAATAGCCCAAACGCTAAAAGTTGCTGATCCAATCAGCCCAAACGAAGTACTATCCAGCCCAATAAAAATCACGTCTGGCCCACTCACCTGGGGGCTAATGTGAAGTTGGCCCCCCAAACTTTATGAAGCTCTAATTCTGTTTCTAAAACAGCCCAAATCTTGAAACATCCTAAACTGCTGGTCGACACAAAGTACTGTAAATTCCAATAAACATGTTTGTCAGAAATATCATATTAGTGAAGTTGGCCCCGACAAAAGAAGCAGGAAAATCACTTTTCAAAAAGTTTAATAGCCCATATTTCGGAAACTATAATAGCCCAAACGCTAAAAGTTGCTGACCCAATTAGCCCAAACAAAGTACTATCCAGCCCACTAAAAATCTTGCCTGATCCAGTCACTTGGGGACTAATGTGAAGTTGGCCCCCAAACTTTGTGAAGCTCTAATTCTGTTTCGAAAACAGCCCAAATCTTGAAACTTCCTAAACTGCTAGTCGACACAAAGTACTGTAAATTCCAATAAACATGTTTGTCAGAAATATCATATTAGTGAAGTTGGCCCCGACAAAAGAAGCAGGAAAATCACGTTTCAAAAAGTTTAATAGCCCATATTTCGGAAACTATAATAGCCCAAACGCTAAAAGTTGCTGACCCAAGCAGCCCAAACGAAATACTACCCAGCCCAATAAAAATTTCGTCTGGCCCAAACACTTGGGGGGCTAACGTGAAGTTGGCCCCTCAAACTTTGAGAGGCTGTAGCTTTGTTTCCAGAGTAGCCCAAACGCTAAAAGTTGCTAGCCCAAAGAGCCCAAAGGAAGTACTTTCTGGCCCAATAAATATCTCGTGTAGCCCAAACTTTTGGGGGCCAACTTCACACAGGCTATATTTGGATGTTAATCAGATTTAACAAGTGTTCTTATGTCTATGGAGCTCAATGTAGGAGAATGCTGATATTATTCAATCACTTCTGCCTTACTTTGTTTATTGAATTAAAACTTACGTTCATTGTGTATCATTCCTTTGCACGCTTATGATGCTAATGCATTGACTGATCAATCCTGTTATGTTGATGTTCGATTTGATAATGAAATTCATTTAAGTTGTTATATGTTATTCCTATTGTTACTCTATATCGTCAATTGTTTATTTTATATCCTTGTCATACTTGTTAACATATGCAATTTTGTATTTCACTGTGTATGCGATGTGCTTCACGATACAAAATATTAATTCCAAATTCTCTTACTGCCAATTTAAATTGTTGTGTTGATAAATCAACGTAATTGCTACTGTTAGGAAGTAAACTTGAAGAATATGGTTAACTTGGTAATGGATCTGTACTACATGATATAAGGTTCAAGCTTGTATCTATCTTTAATTACATTAAAAGATAAATGTGTGAATTTAACTCTTAACAGCTACCATGAATATTGATTCGGATTCATATCTAGCTCAATAACTTATATTCTTACTTGTCTTCTGTTCCTTTACTCACTTCTTCTTATTGACTGATGCATTATTTTCTTATAAATTTTTTCCGTAAGATCTCCGGTGGCAATCTTCTTTCATAAATCACATAATTGTGTAGGTCAAAACTGTCGTTCTCCTGACCAATTTCGGAGTAACATGCTCCGAAGATGAACTTCACGACGACTCACGAGGCAGCGAGACATAGGGACGCACATGAGTCGAGCGCGACGTGTATCGAATCTCGACTGGACTCGAGACGAGACACTTTGAGTCGAGACAAATTCGAGACGAGTCGAGACAAACGTATTTGTCGACTCGAATTTTCAAGTCGAGACACGAGTCAAGTCAAGACTGCTCGCAAAAATCTTGACTCGACTCGAATGTCTTGAAAATTTTTCTACAATTTTTAATATTATTTTGAAGAAAGTATTCACTCAGAAACAGCCTTGAAACCAATTTCAGCATTTATTACTTCTGCAAGTTAATCAGAATGTTGAAAATTTCCAATATTTTAAATTTATTTATTATACATCGATTAGCCAAAACATTATGACCACCTACCTTCTATCGATATAAACCCGTCCAGGCGATAGCAGCGTTTCACCTGTCGAGGAATGCCTGCTAGTAAGACATACGTACGGTGCATGTAGTATCAGTGAGAGTGCTGATCGTGTGTAGAATGGGGAAGGCGTGCGATCTATCTGAGTTTGACTGAGGGCATATTGTAATGGCCCGGAGACTCGGCACGATAATTTCGGAAACTACAGGACTTGTCGGGTGTTCGAGGAGTACTGTGATGAGTGTCTTCAACAAGTGGCGAAACCAAAGGGAAACGACATCCAAGCGTCCGCCCCCTACCTCATAGATGTCGGATGTCATAGACTGGTGAAACAGGACAAGTACAAGTGTGTCTGAACAAACAATGCACCGAACACATCTAACGATAGGCCTCCGCAGCCGACGATACATCCACGACATCGGCACACGTTAACACCACGACATCGGCAACTACGACTGAAATGAACAAGTGACCATTGCCACTGGATCTTGGCGTAGTGGCAGAGCATTGCATTGTCTGATGATTCCCGATACGTTCGTCGTCATGACGATGGGAGAGTGCGAACCGATCATGTTCCAAGGGAACAGCTCCTTGACACCTATACTGCTGGACGGACACAAGCTGGTGGCGGCTTAATTATTATCTGGGGAACATCACGTGAGCATCCATGTCTAGTGGAGCTCAAGCAAGGCACCATGACGGCCTAGGCGTATCGCACTCTGCATGCAGACTACGTACACTTCTTCATGGCGATAATGTTTCCCAAGTAGTGGCATTTTTCAGCAAGATAATACACCATGTCACAAGGCCAGGAGTGTGATGGAGTGGTCCAAGGAAAACAGGGGCGAATTCCAAGTGATGTGCTGGCCCCCCAACTCGCCGGATCTGAACCCAATCGAACATATCTGGGATGTGGTTTACCGTTACGTCAGAGCGCAATGCCCCCTCCTCGGAATTTACATGTGTACATGTGGTGCCAACTATCTCCAGCGACCTACCAAGGATCATTGCGTCCATGCCAAGCCGCGTCGCCGTTTTTATCCGTGCCAAAAGTTGACCTACTGACAATTAAGTAGGTAGTCATAATGTTCTGGCTGATGTGTGTGTATATTTTAACTCGTATATTTTGTCTCGACTTGAATTTCGAGACGTCTCGTCTCGAATTCGAGTTGAGTCGAGACAAAATCTATCGTTTCGAGACACGAGTCGAGACAGAAACATATTTTGGAGTCGAGACAACATTTTTCTCTAGACGAGTCGAGACAGGCTTAAATCTCGACTCGACTCGACTCGTGCGCATCCCTAGCGAGACTTGACAAAAACCCCACTCTTTTTCTTTCCACTTTAGGTCAAACATCTAAAATCGCTAAAATTTTAAATAAGTACAATTACCAAGTTCCATGCCTAACGTTAAGGTATTCCGAGATATGGTAATCTTATTATAATATGAACATAATATGATCTTTTACACCCTTTTGATCTTTTACCACATCTTTTACCACCCACCACATTTTCTTTCCATTTATGTCAAGTATCAGAAAATGTTCAAATATGAAGTCCCGTGGTTATGCTTCCTAGACTAAAAAAGATGGTGATAATGAGGAATGAATGAAATGGTGGAATGAAGAAAGTGGGAGCAAACAGGAGAATCCCCTTCCCCAAGAAAACCACGTACATGGTATTTGCCCATCATAAAGCTCACTTGGCGGGAGCTGCGATCGAACGAAGGATCCTATACACCAGAGCTGAACGCTCTACTACTTAATGCTGAAACGTCTTAAATTTTAACAATGATTTATAGATTTAGATTTTTGGGCTTTCGGCATCTATGTCCATGTAGCCCGTCACGTATGAGGGATGACGTCCCTTGCTGATCCGAGGAAAAGGAAGGAAGGAAGCGGTTAGGGATCTATTAAGCTAGGTACCACTCCGGCATTTGTCTGGTGTGAATTAGGAAAACCCAGGAAAACCTTATTCAGGATGGTTGGTCTGTTACAGCTTTTTACACTTTTTCGAACGAGTGCCCCGCACCGGGAATCGAACCCAGCACAGCTCGTACCGAATTTGAGAGCGTTAGCAACTACGTGTTTGTTTTTAAATGAGAAGTTCAAATGACAAAAATTATGCATCTAACCGTACGACATTCCGAGTTATGAATTCTTATCATAATAATTGAATCCTCGCTCCTTTTTCTCAACATCCTCTTATTCTCTTGGGGCCGCGGTGGCTCAGTGGTAGAGCGTTCACCTCTGGTGCTTGGGGTCCCTGGTTCTATCCCAGCCCCCGCCAAGTGAACTCTGTGGTGGACAAACACCGTGTACTTGGGTTTTCTCAGGTTCTCCCGTCTCCTCCCACTTTCTTCATTCCACCATTTCATTCATTACTCATTATCACCGTCTCCTTTAGCCTAACCGGCATAATCGTGGGACGTAAAACTCAAAGATTTCATTTCATTTTTTCCTCTTCTTCTCTACACAGGTTGGATAAAAATAGTGGTAACAGTGTTCTCATGTCAAAGAGCTGTATCTCAGCATCATAAGAGTTTCATATCTGATAACAGAATGTAAGACGCTGAAAAGTGTGGCGAGTGATAACAACTGTGGTTTAGTCAGTCCTAAGCAGAAGTACCATAAAGTACAGGAGAAAATTGGAAGCGATATAACAAGTATGGGAAGAAAGTCCCCCCACTTTAGAAAATTGAAACAATGACTAGGTCATTCGTTTGTACTACGTTTGTACCGTTAGTACCGAAAATATTTTTGTTTGTACCATTTTCCTTATAGGGTTACATGAGAGGTCAACTGGGAGGCTATCTTGGCGAAAAGATAGCCCCCCTATTACAGCACAAAAAATTGAAATACACCATTCGAAAGCAAATCGTTTGTACCGTCTGTACCGAAAAAGATTTGTTTGTACCCTGATAGTTTTCGAGAAAGAGGGGATAACACTTGGGGGGGAGCTATCTTGGCGCCAAGATATAGCCACCCGTATCACAGCACAAAAAAATTGAAATACACTATTCGAAAGCAAATCGTTTTTACCGTTTGTACCGAAAAAGGTTTTGTTTGTACCCTGATAGTTTTCGAGAATGAGAGGATGACGTTTGGGGGGCTATCTTGGCGCTAAGATAGCCCCCGTATCGCAGCAAAAAAATTGAAATACACCATTCGAAAGCAAATCGTTTGTACCGAAAAAGGTTTTGTTTGTACCCTGATAGTATTCGATTTACGAATAAGTGATTTTCGAGTTACTCGGAATCGAGACATCGATATCGAGACTCGAGTTAGCGGGGAATTCTAATGCCCTTGCGTTAGCATTTCAATAAACTTTGAGACAACAACGTCATTTCTCGTTTCCTTTGAAGAGAAGGGGGCATAATCCTCAACCAATATACAGTATTATCGTGGCATACAGTATATATAAAACTCAGAATGGCTAGTGCTCTATCTGGCCCCTAAATGACCACCCAGCTTTAAGAAACGGAAGATACGATAATACTACTTTAAGGGGGCAGATTACTAAATATTTTTCAAAAGCTAACAATTTTTCTTTTGCCAATTTTTCGTAAATGAAAAGAGATAATGATATGTAACTTACCTCAGTAATAGATAATATTATTCTACACTCGAAAATAAGAGTCGGAAGTGTTGTCATCCATAGAAATTACAGTGTGACCAGAATTTGAATTACTCAAAAATCTAGGTTATGGCAACGACTAGAAAAATGAACTCAACGGCAATTGATGACTTATCATGCTGTTTGTGTTCCTTGTTAACTACTTTTTAAGTAATATTTATATTTTAGTTTTACTGATAATTAAAAATTATTTATTTGTACTCTTTATTACAAAATAAATACAAATATTATTTAAAAAGAAGTTTACAAGGAACACAAACAGCATGATAAGTCATCAATTGCCGTTGAGTTCATTTTTCTAGTCGTTGCCATAACCTAGATTATTGGGTAATTCAAATTCTGGTAACACTGTAATTTCTATGGATTGCAACACTGAAAATTCTTCCGATTTGTATTTTCGGATGTAGAATAACATTATCTATTACTGGGGTAAGTTACTTTTCATTACCTCTTTTCACTTACGAAAAACTGGAAAAAGCAAAATTGTTAGCTTTTGAAAAATATTTAGTAATCTGTCCCCTTAAGATCAGCTTCTACGTATACAAAGAATGAATTGATGCTTTGCAGAAAGAGTCTGAATCCATTTTGTAATGGTTTGAGTGAACTATGAAAAGAATATTCAAATCTCTTGAATAGCCATCTTTCTGCACTCAACCTATAATTCAACACTTCGTTTTAGAATGTTGTTAAACTTTCGACTCCAGTCTTTTCTATACTGAAAGTTGCGTATTTAAATAGAAAAATAAAATGAAAGCTTTCAGTTTAACGTCCCACAAGTATGCACTTTAGGCCAAGGGAGATGATGATTAAAGCAAGTGAATGATGATGGAAAAATGGGTGGAATGATGTGGGAGGAAACAGGAGTATCCCGAGAAAACCCAGGGATATGATATTGTCCACCACACTTACTTGGCCGGGGATCGAACCAGGAACCTCACGCATAGGAGGCAAGCGCGCTACCACTGAGCCACCGTGCTCCCATATATATGACAATAGAGAATTGGAAAGATTCCATAAACCAAATTCGTAAAAACAAAAAAAAATATACAATCCTTTCTACAATCACCTATTCATTTGTATTTCGCGCTACTTTTGGCAGACACTAGCGCCACCTAGCTACGATTGATAAATCACAAGTAACAACCTTGTGCTTTGTTACTATTTACAATAGTATTAATATTTCTTATTTATCTTGTCCTATATGCATATATTAATATTTAAATGGACACACACACAAAATAGGCTAAATTTCTAAAAGAAATATACTATCTACAGTTAAAGCACGCTATTGGTCATGGAATAAATGGCCATGCAAAAAAGGAAAATTGAGCAATACAATCAGAGCCCTCTGACGGTTAACAATGATAACATTAATAAAAGCAAGAAATATATGGTAACGCGAAAGTGCATTTGAATCTTAAACAAGCAGCGTTTGTGGATAGAATTTGAATTTTCCTTTTCCCCACGTAGACAATCCAATATGTAAAGACGTTTGCTTCTTTCATCTGTTCCTTTATCGCTATTGTGTTCTTCCTTTTTCGGTTTCGCTTGTGAGAGAGCTAAAAATAGGCTAAAACATACGATGACAATGGAAATGATTTGACTAGCCATTGCGGCACCAAGCAACAAGCCATCCGATTCATATAGAGGACATATTTCTTTATACTTCAAGTGTTGCCAACTCCGTAGTTTAACAAATGCACGTATCTAACCAATAGAGAAGCTTGGTTGGAGAAGCTAATAGGCCTACGCTAATCTCTCTGTTTAACTTTAAAATATTCTTTTTCCTCCTCTATTCAGCAGTCTAGTCAGCATGTTTTCCTAGGGAGGACATGACTTTTTCACGGAGGTCGGAATTTAATATATACTAAAAGAAAATAAAGATATCTTTTTCAGAATATGAGAACATTAATAACTAATCATACACACAAAAGTAGATATATACATATACATTATTTTTATTATATTTGATGTATGCTTCCTTATTGCATCATAGGTTTAGATAATGTGAAATTAGAATCCCAAGTTATAAGGAGGCCGCGGTGGCTCAGTGGTAGAGTGTTTACCTCTGGTGTTTAGTATCCTTGATTCGATCCCAGCTCGCGCTAAATGAGCTTTGTGGTAGAGAAACACCGCGTGCATGGGTTTTCTCGGGGTTCTCCCTTTTCCTACCACTTTCTTCATTCCATCATTTCATTCATTTCTCATCATTACTGGGGGGCGCGGTGTCTCAGTGGTAGAGCCTTCACCTCCGGTGCTTGGGGTCCCTGTTTCGATCCCAGTTCGCGCCGTGTGGACTTTGTGGTGGACAAACACCGTGCTCGTGGGTTTTCTCGGGGTTCTCCCGTTTCCTCCCACTTTCTTCATTCTACCATTTCATTCATTTTTTATAATCACCGTCTCCTTTAGCCTAACCGGCATAACCGTGGGACGTAAAACTCAAAGATTTCATTTCATTTTTTCTCATCATCACTGCCACCTTTAGCCTAGCCGGCATAATAGTGGGACGTGAAACTCAAAGATTTCATTTAATTTCATTTCCAAAGTTATAGGAAATGTACCAATAAGCCAGTGGCAGATGTAGCACGGTTCCGGAGGCCTAGGTTCCCCCAAGTTTACGGAGTGACAAAGATAATTGAAGCAGTTATTATTTATACATTTTGGAAAGTTTATAGTAAACGTTGCGTTTTACTCTTTATTGGACACTTCTAGGATAACATTATTAGAGGTGAGTTGTATATTTGTATGCACCATTTATTTTCTCCGACAATTTCTAACTTTAATGTTAATTACAAATTTTTTGCCGTATAAAGCGCAATGTCTTGTGACTAATCTTATTAGCTACCGTACTTGTAAATACATACAACTCATTAATTGCTAATTGGTACTTCATGTCTAACTGTAACTGGTAAAAGGAATAACTTATTTTTTATTCCTAGTTTCAGTTAACGAAGTGCTTATAGGCGTTTCAAATTAAAATGATTTGCGTAAATTCATGATATGGTATCATAGTCTGGGTTCTGACTGTCCCCACCCCCAGTTTTTACTTCTAGATTCTCCACTGCAATAAGCCATTTATATTGAAACAAAAATGTCTATTGAAGCACATTTGTTAGATTTCGTATTTATATGGGTATACATTACTAAAACGTAAAAAAATCAAATTGAGACACTATTATGGAATAGTATAGAAATACATTAGCAAAATGAAATGAAATTTTTGAGTGTTACGTCCCACGAGTATGCCGGTTAGGCTAAAGGAGACGGTGATGATGAGTTATGGATGAAATGGTGGAATGAAGAAAGTGGGAGAACCTCGAGAAAACCCACGCACACGGTGCTCGTCCACCACAAAGTTCACTTGGCGGGGGCTGGGATCGAACCCGAGACTCCAAGCACCAGAGGTGAACGCTCTACCACTGAGCCACCGCGGCCCCAAAATACATTAGCAGTGGTGTGCATTCAGTTAGGCGAATGACAGTAACGACGTGGATGATTAATTAGTATTGCAGTAATTATTTCATTTAGAGTATTTGTCATTATGTTAACGTATTGACTTGGTTTACTTTTTTCATAATTCTTTCTGGAATATTTTTATTTGATCTAAGTAAATATGTTTCATAAAGACGTAAGAGAAAGTTTTGTTTGACGGAGGAAAGGATATCATTTGAAGAGGCCAATGGGTCTAATGCACAATATTTTTTAACGAATATATTAAATTTGTTCTGATTTACAGACTGGAGTCATGGATACTAACAAAATTAGACATTTACCGTCCGAAACTATAAGAGTATAATGCAGCAAGGAAATATATAAGAAATTACTCAGCAATGATAGAAAAAAATAAATTAGGTACACTCATGTCCAAAATTATTGTCGCATGTCAATAAATATGTTGTTGTAGGAATATAATTTGATAACGAATTCGCCCGGTATTTCTTACAATGTTAGTATGTGTATAATCAGCAAAGACATGTATGTAGCAAGTTTCACGTCAAAAGAGCAGTAAATAAGAACAATAAAACGAAAATAAAACCTTCTTGTCCATTTAGCAACATTTTGTTTTACTCATTCTAATTTTCGTATATTTATAATTCTTTTCCTAAGAAATTTGCCACAAATATACATTTCCCGATTATACACATAGTATCAGTATTAAAAGTACCCTGCAAAATCATTATTAAATTATATTCTTACAAGAAGATATGCGACAATCATTTTGGACATGAGTGTACATCAGGGAGTTGGCCGTGCCTATGGATGTTACCGTAGAAATAGAGATAACAAAGTGACAGTGTACCGGAGATACAGAATGAAATGAAATGGAATATTTCAGTTTTACTGTACTACGATTATGCTTGTTAAGCTAAGGATAATGGATGAATAAGACAAATGAATGATGATGGAATAATTGGTGGACTAAAAGTGTGGGAGAAAAAGAGAAATACCCGGAGAAAACTCACGTTAATTGGATGTTGTCCACCAGGAATTTACTTTACCACGCATCGAACCAGAGACTGTTCACACCAGAGGTAACATTACCAAAACTGTAACACTATTATTTTGTAATAATTTACTACCATCTTCACCATGGTGATAATTCAATATCTCCACGACCCGTGATGTCTGCAGTTCATCGTGATGAACATCTCTTGTGCCATGATGGTTGAATACTTTGGCCCAATGTTGGCAGTTGATAATTATATGTCCCAACGCGATACGAAAGTTGTAGCTCGTAGGACAAACGCGAGGTGACACAAACATCTGTATCAAGTTCGCCACCAGAATAGTATTAAATAAATAATAACATAGACCAAGATATGTCTGGTTAAAATCTCAAAGAAAGATTATTATTTACAAGCAAAGCTAACTATTACTAATTACATTGCTGTTTATCATAATTCCAGTATACAGATGATGTACCAGGTCTTCACGTATACACACAGGTAAATATTCCTTTCCATTCCGTTCTTCACTTCCATTATGTTAGGTTAGATGTTAGGGTTTGGGCATCCTACAACAGCTAAATATGCATTTTCCTTCTTCATATTGGTAAGTAAGACTTTCCAAGAGGTTACATAATTTAAAAAGTCATACAGGGCCGGATCCAGGATTGTCTGAGGCGGGTGCACCAATAGCTACCAAAATAACTGATCACAATGAAACTCTTCAAAATAACATGTGACAATGTTCTTTACACTAGACAACACTGATGCATAGAACTCAGGAAAGTATTGTAAAGAGGGTCACAAGTGTTATACAGGAAAAAAAAAATCATCTCTCCTCCCAGCTTCTGTTTTCATCCCATTTTGCTTGGTGAATCCTTTTCCTTCAACCTTTTGAAAAGCAACTTACACAATTGCTTTTGGCAAAGCTCTACTTTCTTTTAAGCCCCAAACGGAAACATGATGGCAGAAAGTTTCGGAAAGTCTTGGTATTTTCACTGCTAGCTTCTCATTTTAGATAGTGTATATTTACAACGAAGAGGGCGGGGCACGTGCACCTTTGCACCCCCTTAAATCCGGCCCTGATGCCATATGATTAGCTACAATTGATTTACTTTTATGAGTCTTCGGACAAGCAAATTGTGAGACACCTCTCATTAATTCGTAACTTTAGGTGTAGTTAGCTTATCTCCATTTATTATATTTCCTTCGTCGTTTATCATTTACTTTATTATAATTATTTTGAATAATTACTACTTTTGTATCTTTTATATCATTCTTACTTCGTACAATATAGTTATCTCATTTTAATTATATACTTTGCATAATTATATTTACTTATATCATATTTATTACTCCTATCTTTCAGAGATTACTATGAAAATGTATCCACAAACTAGAGATCACAACAAAAGAACATTGACATCAAAGGTTGGCGTAGCCTACGTTTAAACTAGAATGATACCGGAGTTAGGTTTCAAATCAACCTTGTTCAATTTTACTGGAACTTCGATAAATTTTGCATGGTTTAGATTAATATTTAACTACTGTTATACATATCGCTTCCAGGGCGCCCGAAGAAAATTTTCTAGCGAGGGCATCTCGATGGTTGTTATGTTAGTCTTGTATTTCTAGTATTTAATATACGCGATTTGGTATATTACGCATATATTATCGTGAGCCTTCGGGCGCCCATGATCGCATCGAGTCCAAGGAATTAGAGACCTGCACTGGCTGAACCCAGCCCGGGCCGGGCTTGGGCGGGCCGACGCTGATTTCTCTTCAAGTCGGGCCGGGCTAGGGCCGATTAATTGCAATTCTTTAATAATTATTGACTTTCGTTAAACAATAATTAGAGTGAAGGCAAACGAAGTGTGCCCGTGAAAAATGTTACAAAATGAGACTTTTAAAATTTTTCGGGCCCGCGCCGGGCTTGGGCCAAGAATTTTAAAAACTTTATCGGGCCGGGCCGGGCTCGGGCCGAAAATCTCCAAAACGTTTCGGGCCCGGGCTGGGCCGGGCCTAGGTACATTCGGGCTGGATTGGGCTCGGGCCGAAACATTCGGCCCGTGCAGGTCTCTACAAGGAATACAGAGAACTACCCCAGAGAATACAGTTGGGTCCAATACTACTTAGAATTTCATGGTGATAATAAACCTTAATAAGGTAACGAATCAATATATTAAAACAGACAATTATCTGATCTCTCTGTTTAGTTTAGTGGTCTGTTGATTTCTAATTAGGTTATGTCTTATTTATATCCTGAAATAATTCATATAATCCTGGGACAATTTTATCAACTTTTATATACTGAAATGTAATCTTTAAGGGTTACGTCCCAAGGTTATGCCGGGTAGGCTAAAGGAGATGGTGATGATGAGAAATGAGTGAAATGGTGGAATAAAGAAAGTGGTAGGAAACGGAAGAACCTCTAGAAAGCCCACACACATGATGTTTGTCCACTACAAAGCTTACTTGGCGGGAGCTAGAATCGAACCAAGGACCCCATGCACCAGAGGTGAACGCGCTACGACTGAGCCACCGCGGCCTCCGACTTTTATGTGTTGATAAAAACTAATTAATAATAATGAAAATGAAACATAGAAAAATGAGAAACGGAAATGATCAAGAAAACAAGCAAATGGAAAACAAAATGGTATACAATCAACTAAACACAAAATGGTAAACATTAAACAAAACAAAACAAAACAACAACAACAACAACAAAACTCATGAAGTTGTTCGTACACTTGTTATGGCACGCATACAAGCGGTACATAACAATTTATCAAAAGTGATTTTCTTTGCGTCAGATTTTAGTTTTAATGTACTCTATGCGTGGTGAGTTATAAATACCTTCACATTCTGAAGCATGACTTTCGGTTCGCTTTCAGTGTGTAAAACTCCTGCCCCCCCTGGAAAAACCTTAGCTCCCCTAACAAAACTTACTGGGTACACCCCCTGGTCTATAATGATAATAGCATATTTTCTTTCCATTTTTCTGTGTGAGTACCTAATTAATTCCTTAAGATTTTGTAAACTCTCTCAAGATAAATAATAAAAAAATATTAATATTAGCTTTCCTATTTTCTGACATGGATATTGCCTCAAAACCAAGAATATGAATTTTATTATTTATTAATTACCCTAAATGACCTGGTTGAGTTGTGATATTTCTAATTCCCTTAATATTATCACAATTCTTGCATGCTGCGGTAAGGCTTTACGGATATATCCGCGGTGTGTGTGTGTGTATGAAAGCTAAATAACTAAAACAATGGCTGGCAAAGAAGAGACATAGAAAGGCCTATTGGTGTGATCTCATAGGACGAAACTTCGAGACAGAAGCTCTGTGTTAAGCACAATGGTGGTACCGTTTTTTGAAAAGGGGCCGAAATGAAAAGAATATTTCTGGAAAGGTTTCAACTAAAGCTTCCAGCAGTAGTCTAGGATCGTTGGCTTAAATCCAGGAGCCTCCAGTACGGAACTTGACTCCAGGAATATTTGCTCTCCACATCCTATCCAGTAAAGCCTTCTTCTTCCTACACCGACCAAACTGCAGAAAGAAACGAAGAAAAAAAAGCAGTAGAAAATAAAACGATTTCTTTATTTTTTATGTCCGTCTCCATTCTTTATCAAAGCTTTTCTTCTATTTCCTCATTTTTTTTATCGGGCTTTCGTCTTTGTGTGAGGACTCTATACGAATAAGCCATGGTCTCCGTTTAATATGGTTTGAGCCTTTACGTTCTCCAAACATATGAGTTTATTGCTCTCAACACAATTTTTTTCCCTGTGAAAAATACATACAGAGTTAAAGCTATTCAGGATTTTAAAAAATTACGGCCATTTTCAGAATAATTTAAAAACTCAAACCATTACAAAATATTGACACAGAAGGAAACCGGCTAATTCTTTGCCGCAAAAATATGGAAGAAACACTATATGAAATACCAAAAATGATTTATTAAGATTTTTGTTTTTAATCTGAGGTCTTCTTTTCATTTCCATATTTATTTTTGTACTAACTGCTTTGTTATTTCTTACGTGAACGCTTAGTTTGCAGATATTTCCTCTGCATTACGTTAATATGTAATATATCTAGGCTTTGAACAACTGGAGTATTATTAGGACCAAGGAAATGGAACTTGCAATATTGTAAAAGTAAGTGCGTCTGTCCGTTATTTCTCACAATAACTCTGGAACGGAAGCGGAATTTTGAATGTTATTTTTGTCAATAGATAACTAGAGTGCTTATCAATACCGGGTGTTCTAAAAAATGGCGCCTACGGACAACAGAACGCTATTTATCATATCAAAATAAAGCGAAAATGTTAGGTAATATTTGTATGCCCTCCGGAGCCTCCTTCACAAGGGAAGTTCAAGAGAAAGCATTCGATTACAGAGTAACTAAATATGCCATTTGAAAGACCAATTCATGCTGATTACAACAAGCTAATAAAATTCCTCTACGGTTGAGAACTTTTCGAGAGATTCAACTTGGAAGTTTATATAAAAAAAATAGCATATGCGCATTTAAAAGCGTTAAGTATAACATTATTAGCAATGAATATTGATATGATGGTTTGAACTTGCCACTGCTTGATCACTGGGGTCCATGCACAGAAAAATTGTCCATTGCAAGTTGGATGAATGATGGCAAAGGCATAATGGTTGAAAATATACGAAAGAACTGCCCACGATTTGTGCAACCATTTGGTGTGTTTGGATTCAAAGATTATGGCAGCAGATTTGTACATGGTATGGAACTTCTTCCTCCGAACATTATGATGTACCAACGAAACAATAAAATAAACTTCGTGTCCATGCTAATGAATCAGTTCCGATCACCGCGATACATGGGATTGTTTCAGTTTGCTTTCCACAAGGCAGAACATCGAACAATAATTAAATACCTTTTGAATCACCTATCGAATTTGATTTTCACTTTGTTTATGCGGGCTGTTCCCATGAAGGATGCAACGCAATTGCACATATAAAATGTTCATGGTGAAAGGAAGACTTTTGTCTGCGTCATTTCTTCATAGAACGGAAGGACAACAGTGATCAATTTTTATCTGCAACCTATCATTGTTATGAACAGTATAATGGCTAATTTTAACTAATAAACCCGTTAGTTATTGCAAAACAGTTTTTTCTTTTACCTCCGATAGATTTCAATTCATATGCCAATATTCGTTACTAATAATGTTACTTAAGGGTCTTCACTACAGCGAAATTAAACTAACGCTAATTTTAGAGTGTTTCTGTAATATCTTCGAAACTAATAAAAATATTCGAAAAGTAGAAACGTTGTGAACTAGACAATATGATTTTGCATGTCATACCGTTATCACAACTCATCTATCTGCTTTCGATTTGCAACTGCAGATATATTTAGCATTTTTAGCGGGTTCTGTAAATAGCAGCATACCAAAATCAGTTAGGTGAATTCAGGGGTGGGCTGGCTATGTGGAAAAGGCGCGGTCACATACTCTGGGAGGGCGCCATCCATCTGAGGCTTTCGCTTGTATGGAATACCCCCTCCTAATAAAAGAAAGTGCCGGGGGCTTCCCTCGGAAAATTAGTACACAAAAAACAACAAAAGATTAAGTAGCTATTGCAGTTAATCACGATAGAATTATACAAATTCAATATTTTCATAAACAAACAAAGAGACTTTGAGTACTAAATACAAGGCGTGTTTTTTAAGTAAGATCCGTTTTGTTGTAGACACTAGTAATTCGCGTGCATACCGCAACTAGCGTGTACGTCGTGTACCGGCATGCCTCGGGAACAACTGTGCTCAATTTCAACTCTGTAGCTGACCTGTACGGTTGCGTTTTGTGCTTTCACAATGTTTAAGACTATCAAGTAGCCCGCCGCGTGTGATGTTCTCTCAGTGATACGGTTTTTGTCAGCAAGTAACTTCTTTGCTGCAGAAATTCATCGACAGATTTGCGAAGTGTACGGTGATACTGTTATGAGCGCAAGCAAAGTGCGTAAGTAGGTACGAGAATTCAAAAACGGCTGTGACAACGTCCGTGATGAGGACCGCTCCGGTCGTCCTTCTTCCATTACAGACGATTTGGTGGCTTCAGTTGAAGCGAGGGTTCGTGAGAACAGGCACTTCACAATAACAGGTCTCTCAAACGAATTTCCTGACGTCTCGAGATCAGTGCTTTACAAAATTGTTTCTGAACACCTAAAGTTTAGGAAACTGTGCTCCCGTTGGGTCCCGAAACTCCTAAAGAGGACCACAAAAACCAAAGATTTGAGTGTGCCATGAAGTTCTTGACTCGTTATCACGAAGAAGGTGACGGCTTCTTGAGTCAGATCGTAACTGGAGACGAAACATGGGTTTCGCATATCACGCCCGAATCGAAGCAACAGAGCATGGAATGGAGACACACACACTCGCCTGTAAAGGTGAAGGCCAAACAGACTTTGTCTCAGCGCAAAATAATGGCGTCGGCGTTTTGGAATAGGCATGGTGTTTTGTTGGTCGACTTCATGCAACGAGGAACCACTATCAATGCAGAAGCATGCTGCCAAACCCTGTGAAAGCTACGCAGAGCGATACAAAACAAACGACGCGGCATGCTGACAAAGGGCATTGTTCTTCTCCATGACAATGCAAGACCTCATACTGCAGGTCAGACCCGCGATTTGTTGGACAGTTTTTGCTGGGAAGTTTTTGACCACCCACCCTACGGTCCTGATCTTGCGCCGAGCGACTACCATGTTTCTCCACCTCAAACAACACCTCAGTGGCAACCGTTACAATGATGACGACGATGTGAAAACGGCAGTGAACTCTTGGTTATCGGAGCACGCGGCAAGATTTATGAAGAGGGTATTTTGAAGTTGGTCGAGAGGTATGGTAAGTGTTTGAACAAACTTGGCAACTATGTCCAAAAAATAGAGTAAAGTATGTACTTTCTGAAAATACATTTACTTTTTTGGAATAACCTTTCGTTGTGTGCTTATGTTCTAACGGCCTTACTTAAAAAACACGCCTCGTATAAGTCTGCACACTTTAACTGAGACTACTAAAATCACACCAATTGTTTAAATTCTTCGGCTACATTTGTTAACAGCCTAATTATAACTGAAGATTTGAGTTAAGTTTGGGGCTTATGCTATTTTTCATACTTCTGTCCTTTTAAAGCTATGTTCATCATAACATTAACTTATTTTTCATGTATTTTTAAAACCGTTAATAAAAAGTATACATGAAACATTTACTACAAATTAACAAAAGTATATTTAGAATTATATACCTACCTAGCGAAAAAAGAAATTCAAAAACAAAACTAGAAAATGAAAGTCAAGTCACTGCTTTATGCTTGAAGGAGCCTTCGCATCTCCTTGCTTTTTTCACACATTTTGTCAATAATAAGATTGTTGTGTATTTTGGTCAGAATGTCTCTTTCTGAGTTCATCAAGAACAATGATTCCAGATGTTCATCTGTAAGTCTTGAACGGAGTCTTCTTTTTATGTAACGCCACTAGCGCCTCTAACGGCGGGAGTGGAAGGAAGAGAAGTAAAATTGATACAAAATGACCGAGATTTAGAGTCAAATCAATATATTTCGAAGTCGCTGAGATCATTAATGGTACCACCAAAGCCTAAAACAGAAAAGGCATGGCCGTAGGCCGAGTAAAGACGGGATCTGGGGGCGGAGCAGTGGAGGTGGGGGGGTTGATATATAAAAATCATCCAAAAAGACCGATATTACAGTCAAATCTATAAATTTCAGGTTCCCTAAGATCACTATATTGACATTCAAAAAGCCAAAAACAGAAAAAGCGAGGCCGCAGGCCGAGCAAATACTAGGATTTTGGGCGGAGCGTGGGGTTGGTAAGGGTGATATGTAAAAATCGTCCAAAATGACCGATATTAGAGTCAAATCTATATATTTAGGGGTAAATCTAATATCATTAATAGCATTCCCACGCCGAAAACAGAAAGACCGAGGCCGCAGCAAATACCGGGATCTGGGTGGAGCCCTAGCTGGCCAAAGGCTAGCGAATTTATAAAATAATTATGTAGCTTTGTTTTGTTTTTTTGTTTTTTTGTTTCTTTAATGTATTCAGAGAGGAAACTGTGCGCCTTCCCGAGGCTAAGACGGGTCTTAGCCCCTCCCGAGGAGGGCGCAAAGGCATTTATGTGAAGAGGGCGCAGCGGCCATCGGGCCGGTACTTGATTATGGCCAGTCCACCCCTGGGTGAATTATGGTAAAGGTAACACATGCAAAATCGTATTGTCTAGTTCAGTACTTTTCTGCTTTTTGAACATTTTTATTTGTTTTGAAGATATTACAGAAAAACTCTAAAATTAGCGGTAGTTTAATTTCGCTGTAGCGAATACCCTTAACCCGTTTTAATGCACATATACTTATTTTTTCACATAAATTTCCAAGTTGAATAACTCGAACAGTTCTCAACCGTACAGGAATTTTATTAGCTTGTGATCAGCATGAATTAGTCCTTCAAATGGCATGCTTAGTTTTTCTGCAGGCGAGTGCTTTCCCTTGTCAGTCGCTATGGGGAATAAGAATTTTCACTATGTTGCAACGTCGCAGATTAATTTGCAACCGTTAGAATTGCTGTATGAACCCACCAAGCAATTAAATCGATTATTATTACGCTAGTGTCAACGTTTATCGACCTTAACTGCCATCTGGAAAGAATCGATGTAACTATTTGATTGGATTGGTAGGTCCACTCTATGGTTTTTTTATCGGCGACGTTGCCACATAGTGCAATTCGCGTCTCCAGACGAGGACCCGGAAAGTATACAATTATATATATATATATATATATATATATATATATATATATATATATATATAGTTTTATAACAAAACTATCCATGGCTTTGGATTGGATATTGCAACAAAATAAACATTGACCAAAGCTTCAACACACGCTGTATTTTAAACGATGTGTTAACAGTTTCGGATATCTAACATATCCTTCATCATACACTATATAGGCACTATAGCTTAAAATACAGTGTGTATTGACACTATAACATGGTTTTGGTCAGTGTTTCTTTTCTTAAAAATTGCTTTGTTTTGACTTGTACAATATTGTTCTGCATTAAGTGTAACCATTTTTAGAACATCTGACATAGGCGGAGGCCGTTATTTGAGTCAGTTCGTTAACATTTTAACGGAGACTTTTGTCCATCTGTTATTCCATACGATAACCCTTGAATACTAGATAATTTTTACGTCCCCCAGCGGATTACATCTAGCGGACGAAATCTCAATCTTCCCAGTGCGTGATCCTTTTTTTTAGTGTCTACCAAAGTTTATTTAAATAGTCTTCGAACATGGCTGGAACTCGACTCCAGTGTGATTTGTGGACGCATATTTCATTATGCAAAGTCACTTTGCAAGGAACAATATGTTCCTTCAGCAAACTATAAGAAAGTTTTATAAGAGGGGTACATTGCAGAGCTTATCTTTTGAAAGTAAAGCAACTTTAAGAAAAAGTAATTTTCAGTTTTTTTGGCACCCTAACTTGGGTAGCTTAATACCTTGTGGCACACTTAAAAAATATCTTTTTGTTTCTGTATTGTTAATATCAAGTTACTTTGTATTTTTGACTATAAAGAAACATTACGTACGGAACCTCAACTGTTTGACTATCAAATAACGAATAAAACAAGAGATGTTTTAAAAAGTTATAAACATGATTTCCTAAGAATCAACAAGCAAAATAAAACAATTTGTACTAAAAAGTAAAGAAACAAATAATTGTTTTTACGAAAATTACTTTCTAAAAATTTGTGTTGAAAAGAAAAGTGTACTGCTCTAATTTACAATCAATTTGTAAATTTATCTATTGTCATGTAAATCAAGTTATTGTATATGAGAATGCTTTCCGTGATTTTTCTTTCTAGTAATGCTTATAGTGCGGTCCGTAAGTGCAATAATTTGTATGGATCGTGCATTTCCGGTTACCAGCACGAAATTTGGTCAGAGTGTTTAACGCGACATGTAAATGAGAAAAAAGCCGGGAGACAGCTTCTCAACACGTTTCGTGTGACTCTGGGCGCCATATTGAAAAATGGCCTACTTTTCACAAGTTCCCCAAATTTTTTCAATTTACACCGTCTTTGGGCTCAAATTCACAGGCAAAACGACTATAGAAGACTGTGAACTGCTAGACAATAACGGCAATAGTTTTAATTTCTTGAGGGGGGCTACTGAAAGAGCACAGGTATTCTGGGGGGGGGCAGTTATTTTGTGAACACCAAAAATAAGACTATTGTATTACTTGACCTATATATCAAGTCAACATCTCTGGGAAGGGGGCTCACGACAGGCCCGTATCCACGGGGTCATGGGGGCCACCCCCTAAATTTCTACTGCCCCCTAAAGTTTTCACGGTAGGCTTGCAAGAGCAGATATTACAGTTAATATGGTTGGATCGGGCCTCCTAACTTCTACCGCCCCCTCCCTACATTTTTGCGATGGCTACGAGCCTGGCTCACGATGCCACCAGAGGGCACTTGCCCTCTTCTTCCCATCTGATGTCATCCTCATGTATTTAAGGAATTCTCTAAGGGACATTTCACCAGTAGGACATCTTACCGACACTTTTCACGTATGTCAGACGACCAGCATCACGAACAGAACAACAAACTGATAGAAGAAAGTGGTTCTCTATGGGGAGCTTCCGATAACCCATTTACTCTTTTGAAGAAAATACTCACTTGTCCCGAAATCGCTCGTTTGCTGGCTGAGTATAAACACAGCTAC
Organism: Thermobia domestica; assembly: GCF_964235325.1. Lineage (NCBI taxonomy): Eukaryota > Metazoa > Arthropoda > Insecta > Zygentoma > Lepismatidae > Thermobia > Thermobia domestica. Next base: position 41,222,557 of record NC_137456.1, read on the forward strand.
TCTGCTGAGTTGCACGTATCGAGATCACACCACTAGGACGTATTCCAAAGCATGTACAGGACACATGTGAAGAACCTAATTGCGTGATACTGGTAATCCTTTTGAAGAAGAGCATCTGTCTACAGTTGGGTTCACCAGACATATAGCACCAGAAGATTCGTGCCAGTCTGTCCGCATCGCAGCTACCACAGGAACCAAAATGTATGAGGACTTCGTTTATAACCGTCTAATGACATGCAAGCAGTCCATACACGATGTTATAAAGAAAGTTACTATGCAGCTTTTCAACTGTAGCTCGTTGAAAGTTCGTTGCAAAGATGAAACTTGCTAGTGCACACAAAGATTCTAGCCTGTTCTGCAAGATGTTCATAGCATGTCAGGAAAGGGAGGGTGATATCAGAGAATTCTTTTCTCATGAGAACACAACTTATCCTTCATCAATATCTGAATTTGGAGATCTCAGACTTCCTACCTCTAAATCAGATATTTTGAAATGTTTTGAAAAATTTGATGGGTGTACAAGTATTACCATCCCCCATTCCTCTTGTCTTGTCGTCGATAGAGCGATGCTGGTACACCAACTGCAACCAGGAGCAGCGAAAACATTTGCAGAATATGCCACAGTTGTGAATAACTGGGTTTCTTTCACACTTCGAGACACTAAACGATTATATTAGACGTAGTCTTTGACCGCTACATTGAAAATTGCTTGAAAACATAGATGTGTCAGAAGCGTGGGCAGGGCGGCCGCTTTGTTGTCAAGCCAATGGGACCGCTTCCAAAAAATTTCCAGAAGTTCCTTGCAAACGATGACAACAAGGAAAGGCTATTTCATTACCTCGTCGTAACAATAACTGCAGCTGATATTTCAGAAAGAGAAATATTCTGCACAAGAGGAAATCAAGTCTTATCCTCTTCCTCAGACTTAGATATTACTGGTATTTCTCCCTCATCCCACATAGAAGCTGATGGAAGAATTCTTCTGCACGTCCGTCATGCCGCCGAGAAGGGACACAAAAATATTACAGTTCGTACAGTTGTCTCCGATGTTGTTATCGCTCTCTTCGCGTTTCTGCATCTATCACCCACTCTGAAGAAACTTTGGGTTGATTTTGGCTCTGCAAAAATGCAACGTTTCATTCCTATATACACCATGTGCACGAACTTACATTCTGGAACGATAGATTTGATGCCGTTTTTTCACAGTTTTACAGACTGTGACATAGTGTCAGCCTTCCTTGGCGTTGGCAAAACAAGTGCATGGAATACGTGGATGGCGTTTAGAGAAGTGGATACAGCTTTCCGGGAACTATAAGTCGTTTATTCTCACGATGTTGTAAGCTACATTTCGCATGCTAATCCATCGATTTGTGGTACTCATGTACGACAGATCAAGCACTTGCGAGGAAGTCAACGAAACCAGAGGTATTCTATTCAGCAAGAAAAATCGCACAGTAGACAGATTACCTCCAACCGAAGACGCATTGAATCTCCATACAAGAAGAGCAACTCTTCAGTGAAAGATCTAGCGACAGTGCCTCGAAAAGAATGTGCATGACGTTGAACCCCTGAACTGGAGTTGGAAGGAAACAGATGACGGACTCGTTCTTAACCCGTGTGGACTACGTTGAGGAGTATGTCTGATAACAGTATACAACTAGTGACATGCCTTTGCAAACTGCACTGTACTGGGAAATGTACTTGTAGTAAGAACGGCCTCGTCTGTACGTTGCTTTGCGAATGTGAAGGACAATGCTCACAGTGATATCACTTATGAACACAGCAGCTGAACTTTTTTTTTAAAAAAAATGTGAAAGCGTATATGAGTTATGTAGATATGTAACATTGTAGCAAAAGCATTAAAGTTGTAGAATGATAAACGGTATTAGTTTGTTCTTGATATGCAACACCTTTACAATAAAAACTCACAGTGAGGTCGGGTGACCGGGGAGGACATTCATGCAGTTAACCCTTATGGGACCTTGCCTTTTTAGGTAAATTTTAGAGTTTCAGTCAAGCAGCTATTGCAACGAGACTATTTAGCGTAGGATCATGGTTCATACCTCGTTTTTTTTTTTTTGTAATAAAGCTGCGTTTCCAACTATACAAGTCAAATTTCCTTATGTTGTACTTAAGGCGGGAAATTCCCGCCCAAAGTGGGAAAAACGGAAATTACAAAAAAAATGGCACCAATATCTCCCCTCGAACATGCAAGTGGTACATGACACGAACGTGCAAGTGGTACCAAAAAACCTTTGATTTATTGTAAATAGAATGAGGTATGAAGAATGGTCCCTCAAAATTTAGTGTAGATGCTCTAGCCGATTTACCAATTTCCCCCAATAATACATTGAGAGTCAATTGTATTTCAATGAGGTTCAGCATAAAGACTATTCTTCGTAGGAACATGAATCGTATCTTGTTGTCTTTGGAATGAATCAACCTTTCGAGTGGTACCACTCGCATGTGGGTACCATGTGCCTATGGAGGGAAAATTACCTCCAAAGGGAAATTTTGTCAGAAAAAAATCACTCATTTTCAAGTTTGGGTCCCTCTCCCCCTTGTGTTAACGCTTGGATCTTAAAATCGCCTAAAACATACTACATAGTTCATGTAATATCTATGGAAAATATAAATCTCATATCTTGAAAACTAAGGACGTAAAGAGAATTCCCCCACGTGAAAAGCATAACCTGTACTACTTTAAGGTACTACTTTAAGGGAAAATCAAAAATATCCCTGACACGTCCCTATTTATCCGAGAATCACAATTCGCAAACGATTTCGTGTCAAATTAGGGTAGCTTTCAAATGGTACCACTCACATGTCCCTATCGTGTCCTTGAGCAGGGGAAATCCCGAAAAAAAGGAAATTTTTCGAGAAAACATATCCTTTTTTCAATTTGGATGCGATTTTCTCGCTTCTGATACACAATAGAAAAATTGTAATAGTACAGTTGGAAACAATGCTTCATTGCAAACACAACGAGGTACAAACCATGATTCTAGAATAAATAGGAACGTGTCAAAAAATTCCCAAAATAGCTCTAAAATTTACCCCATTTTTCTTCTTCAATGTTCGTGACGTTACACCCATAGGCATCGCACGTGTGACTGGAAATGCCCATGAAACACGTTCTGTGATGCTTCCACGCTCGAAGAAATGCAAAAAACCCGGTGTGAAAAGCTTAACTAGAAATTTATAAGGCAAATCCCAAAGGTCGAGGCTATGGCACAGATCTGTTCCGTCGGTCCCCAAAGGGTTAAATGACTAAAATCGGAAAAGTTTTGCTATTAACTGTTTCTTATTCTGTTTGGCAGCAGACCGGAGAAGAAGAAAAGTGTTTTCTAAAGCTTACATGTAAATATTTAGATTAAGTTGCTAGAAGTTAGCCATTTTCCAATATGGCGTCCAGTGTCGACCATAATGATCCTACAAACTGTCTCCCGGTAATTTTCCAACCTTGATTGGACATGTAACAAAATGGTGAACTTTCATGCTGGTAACCAGAAATGCAGGATACTTACGCTAACATACCACACTATTAAGTAGATTTTTTAAAGAAAGTAGTTTCCTTGAAAACATAATTATTTTTTTACTACTTACAACAATATCTTTTATATTGTCTTCAATTTTTTTTTAAAAAAAAGGAAGCATGTTATCTTTCTAAAAAATATCTATTATATTTTTGACCGTTTCATGCGATTTACTTTATTTTGTTTATTTTTTAAAATAAAGAAGTTTTTAAACCACATTTTTATTTTATTTTTTGAAATGTTTTATTGAAAAATCGAGGAAAACTGAAATTTTGTTCGAACTTGTGAAAAATTAACCCCAGTGTACAAGATAATCCTGCTTTACTTAAGGTCAAAGCCGGTTGCATTCAAAAGGATGATTTTTTTTTTTACAATCTAAGAAAAGATCTAACTTAAAATACGAGGTGTGCTCGAAAACTGGCAATTAATTAATTTCAATTTATTAATTTGGAAATCCCAAACACTAATTCCCTTCAAAGTAGTCTTCCTTGTAATGCACACACTTCTCCCAGCGCTCCCGCCATTGTTGGAAAAACTTCTGGAACGCAGTGTTTTGGAATGGTAAGCAACCATGCCGTTGCATTCAGCATGCTGTCTTCTCTTGACTCAAATCGACTCCCTTTTAGTAGCAGTTTCAGAGCTTTTGAAGTTACCAAAAGTGACATGGAGCCATGTCGAGTGAGTAAGGAGCTTGACGATACACAGTAATCTTGTGTTTGGTGGTGAAAACCTGACTCAAATTTCGCGGATAATCTCCTCATGCTCAAATTCCCGTTCAAAATTGAATGTATCGATCCGAATGAATGGTTTTCGCTTGTGTATTGCCAAGCTTTTGGTAGAATTTTTGATACAACATCACTGCTAAAGTTTTTTCTGTCATTTTACAAAAAAACAAATCTGACGATCGCTCACTACACGTCTTCACTCGTTGGCCGGCTGCCAGTGACTGATGTCTTTTGCAGGCGGAAAAAAAAATTCACTACTGAGCATGAGCGTCCCTCTACATCTTCTCGCGTTTCATAAGGTTCGATACTTTTCGAAAACACTTCGTATATATGTTGTAACAGTGATGTATGGCTAATGAACGCTGTTTTTGTGATTCCAACAAGTTATTGTGTTTTGTGAAAAATATAATCATTTAAGTGGGTTTGGTGAATGTCTTAAACATAGTAAGTACTGTAAATTATTGTACTGTATGCACAACTACGATAAATTACAGATAAAAGTCCTTATTCATAAATTTTCCTTGCTGTGTAGTAAGGTGTAATGTAAACAAACAGTATTGCCAACCCACAATGATCAGCAAGTTGGGCTTAGATTATTGCGTTTTGTTCTTTTCGATACATCAAATCACGATGAGTTCCTGCATTCAATGTAATAAGACTATTATAAGACAAGAAAAAGCCTCTGAATTACAGTGCTTGGACTGTTTGAAGTTATATCATCTCAAATGTGCCAAATTAGAAGAAACGAATTTACAATTTATAAAATCAGTGAAACAACCCTGGCAGTGCAAATTGTGTGATCAAATAAATTGAAGTAGCTTGCATTTAGAATCCATTTCTTTGCCAGAGATAGAATTGTCAGCTCTTTCTGATATGCTTTAAGTCGTGACAGGAGTTCAAACAGGAAGTGCCAGATCTAGATTAGAAAACAAGCTGAAATAATACAAATTTGCTTAGCCACTGCGGAACAATTGAAACAAGAAAATATGACACTAAAGGAAAATATCACGGGCATAGAACTGCGAGCTGATGAGGTAAATCAATATAATGCACGTAATACACTGGAAAAGAAACGGGATGCAGTTAGCTAAGGATAGAAGTCAGTGGAGAGCTTTTGTGAACGCAGCATTGAACCTCCGGGTTCCATAGGCCAGAGTTAGTTAGTTAGTTAGTTAGTTAATACACTGGAAATTTATAGAAATAACAAACAAACTAATGAAAATGTATTAGAATGAAATTAAAAATACTTGATTTGTAAACGTTAATGTATAATTTAATGGTTAAAACTACAAGACATTACGTCTATATATACTTAATCTGAAAAGATGATAAGTAATTGTTAATTACTTCCATTTATATTTTCAGAAAAAAGATACAACTAGGTTATTTTTATAAGGAAAAATCAATACAAAAAATGAAACGAAATATTTAAGTTCCACGGTTATGCCGGCTAGGCTGAAGGAGACGGTGATGATGGGAATTAATGAAATGGTGGAATAAATAACGTGGCAGGAAACGGGAAAACCCACGCACACGGTGTTTGTAGACCACAAAACTCATTTGGCGCTAACTGATATCGAACCAAGGACCCCATATGCACCAGAGGTGAACCAGTGAGTCACTGCGGTCCCACCAAAAAGAATACAGATGAGGTATAAAATCAAACCTTTAGGTTACACCAATCATTTATCTGTAAAACATATATAGTTGTTGAGTTACAAAGTTTCTTTGCCGGGGGAGGGGAGGAGAGCGAACCCGGTGGATCTGCCGTATGGATCCCCTCGCTCTCACTTGCTCTCACAATCATGTACCGAAATGAGTGCTAGTGTAAGGGTGACGTAGGCACTATGAGGGCAAAGTGAGTTAGGATACCAATCTATGCTTTAAACACTCTCATACGTATGTCTTCCCCATAAAGTCTTCACTTTACTAACGCAAAGACTTCAACGTAGACTTCAAATTTAAAAGACTATAGCATTGTTCTTTTAGTACAAAGGGTATATAATTAATACCCTTCTGAGCCATGTAAAGGTCAGCTTCACAAAGTAAGGGGAAAAAAGGGCTAATGCAGTCAATAGATGGAGCCAGTTGAAGTAGTGGCCTACAAGAGGGCTTTTAAAAATACATAAAAGATAGATTAACGCTCAGTTCCCCCTTAATCTCTCTCTCTCTCTCTCTCTCTCTCTCTCTTCCTTTAACGTCAGGACGTACACATGTATCAGTAGCAGAAGGCTAAACCCAATTTCAAAACCTTTTTTCCCTTCAACCATTTTCCCCCATTTGTAGTCATAAAAAAATTCTCAGATAAATATGGAGAAGACCAAAAGAGCCCACTACCCTAATTGATCTATAATGCAGAGGTCAAAATTAAAGAAAAAATAAAAAAAAAACTTGCTACTGGACTCATTACTCCTTTAATCCCGGACTAGGCTAACAATATCCTTATGTTAATTTAAAAAAAAAAAAAAACTACTTTACTTCAACGAGGAAATTGTTTGGACTGAAAAGAAGTATGGGTCTACTTCACTAAACTGATTACGTAACACTGAATACGAGGTATGTTCAATAAATATCTAAGGCAAACTTTAAATAAAAAGCCAGATAAATCTTGATGAATAGTGATTTAATCTCCCTCAGGAAGTATTTATTTTGGGTCTGCAAGCAATTGTTTTACCATTTGTGTTATGTACACCAAAACTTTCGGAATTCACATTTTGGGATGACCATGAATTTCCTCCGCAAATTCCTTTCGTGTCTTTTTACCTTTGTGTTTTCTCCTACTCAGTGTTGCATTATGTTTAGTAAATAACCAGAAATCACATGGTAATGAAAAAAATGAAATGAAATCTTTGAGTTTTACCTCCCACGGTTATGCCGGTTAGGCTAAAGGAGACGGTGATGATGAGTAATGAATGAAATGGTGGAATGAAGAAAGTGGGAGGAAACGGGAGAACCCCGAGAAAACCCACGCACACGGTGTTTGTTCACCACAAAGTTCACTTGGCGAGGGCTGGGATCGAACCCGAGACCCCAAGCACCAGAGGTGAACGCTCTACCACTGAGCCACCGCGGCCCCAGCGCATGCTAATGAGTCTGGACTATAAGGATGATGTTGTACCTTTGTATTGTAGTGTTTGGTGAAAAAAGAACGTTTTGAACTGGTTGACTTGTGTGCTGGTAAATTGTCAATGTGCAACTATCAGTCATCAACATGCCAAAATTGTGGCTGTTTCCTTCTAACGTTGTCTATTAAACGATGCGAAACTCTAGAGCAGCCATTTCTAACCTGATGCTCTGTGACGTAATAGATTACTTCTCATATCCTCAGTAAATCATACACAAAGAGTAAAGAAAAGACAGCAACTACAGTGTTGATAGAAGACATTGATGACAGATCAACATGGCGTAGTAAATATTTTGCAGATGCACTACTCGTGGATTTGACAAATCGAACACTGTCAACGTTAGTTCTATTCCACTCTACTGATGCCATTTCCTTCCCTATTTTGTTTCATTTGTTCTTCTCGTGGGTCTGATTATAAAAGCCCACTCCTTCAGCGAATATCGGCCGACGGTCCAAGAGCAATCACCATCAGAATGATGCTCCTGCGAGTAGCTTTTATGAGCAAAATTTAGTCTTGCAAGATGTCAGACCAAGCTAAGAGTAAGTAAGCATTGTGACTACAGTGTTGCAAATTCTACGCTTGTGAAACCATAGGTAATCGAGTAGTTCGAACGATGTAAAATGCTTCAGCGAATATTCCAAGCAGCATTTAGCTTGTACGGAAACGTACGAGGGTGATTCAGAAAGTAATGTTTCCAAGGTGATACCTTTATTTGTGTTTGACAGATAGCACCGATACAGGTATCAGTGGAAACCTTGCAATGTCAGTAACAAATAGTGACATAAGTTTTCAACATAGTCTCCATCACGGGCAACACACTTGTGCCTCGGCGAAGAGTTGTGGTGGCTCCTGGCGACACCGTTGCTGAACTACCTCTTTCACCTCCGAGTTACAACTGTAGCTTTGGCCCTAAAGGTGACCCTTAAGATTGGGGAAGAGCCAAAAGCCGCAGGGTGCAAGATCCGGACTATACGCAGGATGAGGCAGAATGTCAACAAACAGTTTGGCAGCAGATGGGACAACTTTGATTTTTTTGGCAGAGGAGAGGACGTGTGGCGGTACTTCATCGACTGATAATGGTTTCCAGGTCGTAATGATGTATCCAAGACTCGTCGCCGACGATGAATGTTCCTGGGCGCACATCTTCCGCAGTCAGAAATATAATGACAGTCCTATGATTCTTTATGAGAATAAATGTAATTCTTTGGATTTCACAACAAATTAAAGGTCCCATGTTAAACGGAAGGCCCTGTTTCACATACCTTCGCCCTGAAAAGTCTACCCTTTACCCTTTACTTTAGTGGACGTGAAGGGAAAACTTCATTGGATCAGGGAAAACTAGTAGTGACCTCCTTTCACTTTATGTTTATATTTAAGTTGTTATCTTGGATTGTACTTCCATAACGTGTCTGATGAAAGCGATCATACACTGCCGAAACTGTTTCACAACAGTTTTTAAATATATTTAGTGCTTTGGAGCAGGGGTGCCCATCCCCCCCTAAAGCTGATGGCGCACTCCCCCCCAAAACTAATAATCTCTTCCCTCCTCAAAACTCAAGTCCTCTAAAAACAATTGCCCAGTGTAGCAGTAGTTTTTATAGTACTAGTAATTGTTATTTTTGTTGTTGTTTTTATTTCCTGTAGTAGTATTATATAATGCTTGTAGTAGTAGTAGGGGCAGTAGTAATTATAAAAATGGCATTACTTTTATTAGTAGTCTTGGTAGTGTACAATACTAAATATGTTCTACTAGCAGCGTTCACCCCGCTTCGCTGCGGTCACCCCGGAACGCAATAAACTTTGTTACTTAGATAATTTTTACTTTTTCGCTTTCAAGTGATATGATAAAAACCATAGAAGATTGCAGTAAATCTTAACATTATATCGCCTGTCATTTATGTTAACCCGCCCCGCTTCGCTGCGGTCATCCCGGTGCTGGCATATTGTAAAAGTGTCTGTAAAAATAAGCAAATCAATTAAAAAATTTTAAACAGAAGATTCAAGCTATTTTCCGCTGTATATCGCCTGTCATTTATGTTAACCCGCCGAGTGACACGGTCATGCGGGTTGCATATAAATACGTTTATTTTTACCTATGATGAACTAACAAAGGATTTGTGGACACCTGAATGGTCAATTATCTCAAGACACTGGTAATTAAAAATTAAAGTGATATGATAAAAACCATCTAGGGTCCAAATCCTAATAACCCCCCAAAAATGAAAGAAATTGGTTCAGCCGTATTAGCGTGATGAGCGGACAAAGGATTTTGTACGTTCTCTTTTATATATATAGATAAGGATATTGAAGGGTATAAAAACTTCTATCCACTGTGTATGGCACAGGTATTCTTTTTTTACAATTAGTAGTATTATTTTTTTCTTTACAAAATATTGATATAATTCCCTTGTACATGAAAAGTAAGACGCAAGTTACAAGTTATTGAGTTTGATACCAAAAGAAAATGTTGTCCTCCAAATTAGCCTACAAAAAGAAGTGATATGCAACAAAAAACATTCCTGTAAAAGAGCCAAGTACGAGTGGCCTTAAAAAGAATTGAAATCACAAAAATAGGCCCCAAGTTCTGGTGGACAACAGTTACAAACACTCGAGGAATCACTTTCAAATTTAGATTTGAAACTTGGCTGTTGTCTGTATGGTTACCATTAGCACACAATTATGTCAAACTACTTTATAATTTTCAACAGACAACATAGGCAAGTTTCAAATCTAAATTTGAAAGTGATTCCTTGAGTGTTTGTAACTGTTGTTCACCAGAACTTGGCGCCATCCTTTCATATAGCAACTTGCGCGGTACTTGATTCATAGAGTTTCTAAGCAGGGGGTAGGGGGATTCATTCTCGAGATTAAAAAAAAAAAAAATCGCACCGTGTTCCAATGTTATTCTGACGACAGCAAAATTACTTATTCGACATTAGAGTAAAATTCTTCCCCATTTTTTTTCTCGATGGCACAACTTGCACCATTCATCCCTTCTGTGGGCGGCCCTTCTCTCTTAAAACAAACCAACCTTTCCTTTCATACGGCTACTTGCGCAATACTTCATTCATCGAGTATCGAAGCAGGGGGTACGGATGTTCACCCCGGAAAATTTTTGAAAATTAGCTTCTCAAAATCGTGTTTTAATGCTATTCCGACAGTAAAATTGCTAGTTCGAAAGTAGAGTAAAATACCCCCCAAAATTTTTCTCAATGGCGCAGCTTGCGCCATACATCCCCCCTGTGGTCGGCTCTGCTTTGGAGAGTGTGTGATTTATTAATACATGTGAAATCAATATATATCGTCCACTGTCATGAATCATTTCAAAATATTGAGATTCAAAAATTCAGTTGCAATGATAATTTAAATTAAAGTGAGAATAAAGTATGAATTTTTGGCTATGACGATAATTCATTTTTGTAAAGTATGATTTATATTAATCATTACTACTGGAACACTTCATGATGTAAGAGTTTGCTACTCCCATTATAACCGGTAGTACGGTAGACAAATGTAAGTATCAGACAACAGTCACTTTGAATTTGTAGAAGCATGTGAAGAACAGAGATTTTTACATTCTGTTAAGTAGTTTATTAGAGTTATTTATTTTCTTCTATTAAAATTAGAAATGCGAATTATATAAGTGTGTGATGATAACTAACCCTGTAGAGATGAATGTGACATATAAACTCACAGACGATAGTTTCATTTAGGATTGGTGTGCTATATAAACACAACATCTGGATGGAGAGGATGGGTCTGTTATATAAACACATCTGGATGGAGATGACAGACGTGCTATCAGAACATCTCGATCGGAAGGGACGGGCGTACTGTATAAAAACAAAATCTGGATGAAGAGGGCAGGTGTGCTATATAAACGCAACATTTGAATGGAAAGGATGGGTGTGGTACATAAACATCTGGATGGAGAGGACGGGTGTGCTATATAAACACAACATCTGAATGGAAAGGCCATATAAACACAACATCTGGATGTGAAGACGGGTGTGCTATATAAACACAACATCTGGATAGAGAATACTTGTGTGCTATATAAACATAATCTGGATTTAAAGGACAAGTGTGGTTTATAACCCTCATTTGCGTTTAATTTATCAAGTAAGTGATCCAATACCCAATCATAGTCTCGAATGTCTTTTAGGGAGTCTATTATTTTCGTTTCTCAGAAGAAAGACTGACACCTGTTCCTAAAGGAGTAATCACAATTTCAGCATTCAATAAATAAATAAATGAAAATAAAAATAAACGTTTGAATATTTATTCTTTTCACTTCCTTGCAATAGCACCGACTCGGAATAAGCAATGGATCACCAAATTCGAGACCCGGAATAAGCATTCTGAAAATACAGTATATCCTATATAAATTTGAACCATACCATAATTACTTTATGATGAAAGTTTCAGCAATAATTTGACCAACTTGCCCTGATGTAGACAGCATTGAACCCTTGACTGCGCTCGTTAACGATGAGTAAAGATATCTATATTTTTAATAGAGCAACAACGTTAAAACTGTAGTCAACCGACAACATTGCTGTTAATGTCACAAGTGTCAGAACATTATGCCAGAGCTCCACTATTTGACATTACTCTTTTAAATGATTCATCCCCAACCGGTGTGTCACGAAATTTTAGAATTTAAAAATCGAAACATTTAATAATTAGCGAAATCAATTTTGAAACAGGCTGAACCAATCAACGTCTTCAGCGGCAGCAAAATGCTGAATAGTACATAGAAAAAAATTACTATTTTATAGAAACTTCTAGGCTTACATTATTATAATTTATAACCTTATTAAAAATAAATATAAAACTAATGTGTTCTGGGTGTTCAGTAAAGTATCTTCAGTCACAAAAGGTTGAAAAGCACTACTTTAAACTACAGGGTGGTTGTAAATTCAATACATATTTTTAATTTAGATTATCCTAGAAACTAACATCAACTCTAGCTCTGTGGTACTATTTACTAATGTGAGGTTTACCACTTATGATTTTAGAAGTTGATCCAGTGAAAACCGGAAAATGACTGGTGTATACAGTATAGAAGACAGAACTAAGATTGCTGTTAGGTATGAAGTTTAGAAGTAGGTTATGCAAGTGTAGAGATGGTGGAGAGGCAAGAGCGAGGTAGGAATGCAACACTTAACCCTAAGACAATAAAAACTGTTATAAAAAAGTTATTGACAACTGGTAGTGCGTCCGCCCCACTACGCAATTCCAATGAGAGAACTGCTTGATGACAATTACTCTCGCAGTTGGAATGGCCTGCACGCAGCCCCGATCTAACCGTATGCTACTTCTTCGTTTAGGGTTGGGCAAAGGAACAAGTGTACAAGTTAAAACCAAGGAATATTAACAGTCTTGAACAAATTATCCGTGAAGTGTTTACAAATGTTCCCGTTCAGATGATAAGAAGAGTCGTGGATTATCTTCCTAAAAGATTCTAAAAGCATGTGTGGAAAATGCGGATGAATACGTTGAAATGTAGCTTAATAACAAAATAGTACACCCTAATAATGTATTCAATGTAAATAAAACTGTGATAAGTTGTTTACTATTTGAAATATTCATTGTTACAAATAGGACTGACTTTACAACCACCCTGTATATTATACTATTAAACTAGTATTGCACTAGTATGTTATTTTAATTAAGCGTATCACTTTAAACATTACCATGTGTTAATTGACAAGAAACACGCATAATCAATCAGAAGTACTAAAAGTCACTATTATCTTTAAAAATGAAGCTAAAATTAGCTAAATCGTAGTGAAACAACTGATAAATATTTCAAATAGTGTGGGAACAATTAACCTGTGAACATTACAGTATAGTATATTCAGAGGAAAAAAAAAACAATCTAATATTTTATTCAGACTTAATAATTAGTGAACGCACAGTATAATGCCTTTAAAAGAATTTTTGCTTAAGAAAATTATCTTTTGGTCGTTTGAGACCACCATATATTCTTTTTGATAAAGCTATTTTAACAGAGGACGCCAATAGCTGGAATGATATTGTGCTCGTACCATAAAAGTTTTTTTTTTTTTTTTTTTTTTTTGACTCAATCAACTGGAAATGACTTTACTCGCGGAGGGAAACGGAAATTGGTTTCGTTGAATGTGGAGCTTTTCATTGCCCACACAGAAGAATCAGTCAACACAAGTCTTTTCTTTTTTTTTCTTTCTTTCTTCCGTTCACAAAAAGGATGTTTTATACGTTACTGCCCACAATTTCCACTGCAATATTTTTTTTCCTGTTTCATGCATACAATACTTAAAAACTTAACTATTTCTAAGAAGGAAACAGTGGCGACTGTTGAGGGACGTCACATAGACAAAAATTTAATTTTCAATCCTGTAAGCTGAAGATAGAAAAGATCCACTGGAGAAAGAGCTTAGAACTAATTGTATTTGGAAAATTACTCTCTCTCACTAAAGCATAAATTACGTGTGTGTAATGTTCTAAAGAAGTGTTTACTTCAGTTTACAAGGTTAATGAAATTTTTGCTTGAAGAAAGCTAAATAGATAACCTACTAGCTGCTTTACATGTTGCATAGAAACTAGGGAATCGTAGATTTCAAACGACACAATACGTTAAAGTCTCCATTACCAAGGGCGTCCATGTTCTGGTTTTCAGGGGGGCAGGTATAAGCGACGTTTCAAATGTAATCTCAAATTTTGCGGTAATTATTCTAAAAAATCTATTGGGTTTTCGATCTTTCAAAGTACAATTTCCTCTAGAGGGGGCCAAGTGCTCTACCTTGCCCCCTGATGGGTGCCCTTGTCCATTACACAAGAAGACGTTATCAAATTGACTATATTAAAGAACTTGGGCGAGGTAATCGCTAAAGGCATCTATTACTACAAAAGACAGAATAAAAAAAAACCGTTCAAGAATTTTCGTGTGTAGTAACGGACGGATAGAGTAATATTACAATCTTGTATGACCCTCTTAACGTGATCCTGCTAATTAGCTAGACCCTACTCATAATTTGGTGCACAATTTTTTTTTTTATACCAGGAATAGAGGCAAGAGGAGCAGCTAGTTTATTTAAGTTACGACCCTGATTTCGAATAACAGATAACTCGTGCTAACACACAGCACGAAATTTTAACACAAACGCATTAATTTAAAAGAAAATGTAATCGGAGGAAAATAACATCTAAGGGAATAGAACGAAAAACATAGACTAAGTACATTAAAGAATGGAATACCTGTGCCATTTTTTTCTTTTTGCCTATTGATTTATATTACTTTCAATAAATAATATTTGGAAATTATTATTTTGTTTTTCTTTCTTTTACGGACTGGAATTTTAGTAGTTTTATTTTACAAATTTCTTCTTTAATTCTACTTTAATGCTCTTTACTTCTTGAAAAGAAACAAATTTTGCTATTTATAATAATAATAATAATAATAATAATAATAATAATAATAATAATAATAATAATAATAATAATAATAATAATAATAATATTTAATAATCAAGTTTGATTTAAGTAATAATAAATGTATATACAACACATTTTTGTTTTTAAAAAGGCGAGGGCGTTTACTTAGATTTGAAAAAGAAAATGCATAATCAAAATTCCAGTTCGTTTCAAAGAAAACAAAATTACATTATTTCACGTATAGAACACAGGGCTTTGAAGAAGAAATCAGGGAAGTCGTATCATCAAAATTCCAGTTCGTTTCAAATAAAGCAAAATTACATTATTTCACATATAAAGCACAAGGCTTTAAAGAAAAAATCAGTGAAATTGTATCGTCAAAATCTAGTTCATTTCAAAGGAAACAAAATTACATGATTTCACATAAAGCAAAAGGTTTGAAGATGAAATCAGTGAAATTGTATCATCAAAATTCCAGTTCATTTCAAAGAAAACAAAATTACATTATTTCACATATAAAGCAAAAGGCTTTGAAGAAGAAATCAGTGAAATCATACCATCAATATTCCAGTTCGTTTCAAGAACAACATTACATTATTTCACAGATAAAGCAAAGAGCTAAGAAACAAATATAGGACAAGTCAAAAGATGGACTCGATTTCTGAAATGTATTTAGTGAAATCTAATAATCATACGCTATTTTGAGACATACGCTGAAAAGGAGAAACTGTCAAAAGAGTTTTCTTTAAACATATCACAAGTTATCTATATGAGCACCTCGCGTAACACGACACACATCAAGCCGACAGTGTTATCTCTTACCAAACCTTTTGTAGCATGTTGCGGCTGTGGCGGATCTAAAAGTGTAAGGGGACATCCAGATCCCAAGGTCATGATAGGTATATAATTAGTTTATAATTTTTCATGAATCCTGCAGAAGTTTCCAAATTTACTCTCTGACGATTGATATTATGTCTTGGTTGGACGTTGATATTGTGGACCTCAAGTATTGTTTTACGCATTGCATAACAGAACAACTACAACTAAAACTATATTTAATTTTTAAAAAATCCAATAAAGAATAAAAGCCAACTTACTATAAGGTTAGTATAAACTTTCAAAAATATGTAAATAATAGCTTAAATTATATCTGTCACTCAAACAACTTAGGGGTGCTAGGCCCCGTCATTGTGTTGCGTTCAATATCAGCAGTTACTGCATGCTTATTGCTGAGTTTAGCGGTAGAAAATGATAACACGCATGGAAACTAAACTTTGGAAGTTAAAATTTTGCAATAAATGTCTCACAGTAATATATGTTGATTAGATCTTATAGAGTAATTTTCTAAAATTAGGTCCATCATTTTGACTTGCCGTGTTTAACATAGTCACTGAACATTGCAAGTCATGAGTAATTCTACTTTTGTCCTAAAGTTTGAGTAGTACTAAAGCTCTTGGATTGAAAATGTTATATACACATTGACTTAAGACCTTTTCTTAATTAATAGGTATTGTTGCTGCGAATTATTGAGCTTTCATAATTTAATACACTTTTTTTTTATATTTTGTAAAATAACATTTCAGGTCACGAGAAAGTGTGGCTTAATCTCCGAATATGGCTTTCCAAATGTTGTTTCTATGTTTATGCGATTATTATAGGATGTTTATAATAGAGTATGAAAGAACAATATTTGATAAAAATGCGTTACACCAAGGTAAAATAATACAAATTAATTATCCACTTTGTACTCTTATTTGTCTAATTGGATGCACACAATTGCGAATTTATTATTAAACCACTATTGCATGACCGTTATAGAGTTTGATCTTGTTTATATCAGCGTCTATTTTCTTAACTATTCACAGAAATATAAATGAGCTTCAATAAACAACTTGTTTACTTATGAATAACTTCTTTGTACATTTCCTAACTTTACGAACTGTCAAAACCCATATTAAAAAAAAAAAAAAAAAGGTAACATACTAAAAATATAATAATAATAATCTTTCAGTTTTAACGTCACACCATTATGTCCTTTAGGCTAAGGGAGATGACGATTAAAGCAAGTGAATGATTATAGAATCATTGGTGGAATGAGAGTGTGGGAGGAAACGGGAGTATCCCGAAAAAAACACAACCACAATGTTGTCCAACAGAAACTTAGTTGGCTACGGATAGAACCATGGACCCCACACACCAGAGATAAGCATTCTAACACTGATCCACTGTGTCTCCTTAATAATAATAATAATAATAATAATAATAATAATAATAATAATAATAATAATAATAATAATAATAATAATAATAATAATAATAATAATAATAATAATTATTATTATTATTATTATTATTATTATTATTATTATTATTATTATTATTATATGTAAGTATGTATGTTTGGTAGGTTATTAACGCTTTCATATTATGAAAGTATGTGTAAAGCCCGTACCCCATAAAATTTTGGTGGCTAGCTTCGGCACTGCAACCATGCCTTAGATCAGGGTTTGTCAACCTGGGGGTCGCGAAGATAACCAGAAGAAATAAATATAATTTCATAGGTAGAATCCAATGCAGAAAAATACTTTTAAATATTACCTAGATATTTTGAATTTTTTTCTGATAGGCATATTTACTTTTTATACTCCCTGTTAAGAACAACAAAACATATATCTACTAAACATTTTCAACAGGTGCAGAGTTGTTTAAAAATCAATTTAAATGAAAGAGGTACGATCTGCAAAATGCAACAAAACCTGCATATTGAAAAAATATAATTAAAATTGAAAGCTAATGAGACACTTGAGCATGATGTGATTTTATAGAGCGGCAATGTCTGGTTCAATCTTTCTGATGCACACTATCAATTCATTTAAAATACTCAGTAACTGTTTTAACAACTGTCCAAATTTTGAAACGAAAATTAAAAAATCACTTTATTTCTGTTGTCATATGACCCAAAATTATTTGAGTTATGAATATTTAAAATGCTCAAACGGCTTCATTTTGAAACAGTATCACGGATCGGATTCGATATTTGTAATATGAATGAACTGACAAAATTTGGTTTTAATCCATTCGCTTTTAGAGAAGATACTGTATCCGCTAGATGCAATATATGGATTCTACTATTATAGTATTATAGAAATAGTGGAATATCATGAGATTTCTGCAATATTTATATAAAAAATCCCACACATTATTACAAACCAGAAATTACAAGGGGATCACTGGCAAGAGGATGTGACAAAACGGAGGTAGTGATAGGAATTAGATTGAGGACCACTGTCTTAGATTAATAGATTTCAGCCTCATAATAAATTTATTTAATTGGCAAGAACACTTTGTGAATCACCCTGTTATATGAGAATGAATAGAATGAAATAGACGTATACTTTAAATAATATCAGGAAGATTCGAGGAACATGGATTGTTTGTGTTGAACTTAAGAGCGATAAACCGATGGGCCATTTTTCAACCGACGCTGGCATGGAAAATAAATACTTGTGTATATCGTATGTATTGTAAGTGACTCGTAACAAGACAGAATACACGTTCCAATATTGATGGTGATGATGATCGAATCAGATAAAAAGCAAACCAAGCGACAGAAGCTTTCTTTTTTTAAAATCCAACTCCCTTCTCCCTTTGTTGAATAATACATGACCATAAAGATTGTAGCAGACGCTCTCGATCAGCGCCGTTCCCTGGCGTTTGGAGTTTGTATCGCGTAAACGCTGCGAGTTATTGGATCTTTGCTATTCGACCAATGAACATAGTTTTTAAAAAAAGAACGAAATGTTAGCTCGTACCCTTCCCTTTGCATACACTAAAGTGAGCTACAGCATAGTCACAGGAAATAATAGCTGGACTGGGATGGTTAGGAATTTAATATCATAAAAGCAGCTAAACTTCGAAATCTACGCCAAGTAAATTTTGTTTTACACTGTGAAATTACGGTTGGACTTCCTAATTATGCGAATTTATTACTAAAAGCAGGGGCCGTGGTGAGTTAGTGGTAGAAGGTTCACCTCTGGTGAATCGGGTCCTTGATTCGATCCCAGCTCACGCCAAATGAGTTTTGTGGTAGTCAAACACCGTGTGCGAGGATTTCCTCGGGATTCTCGCATTTCCTTCCACTTTCTCCATTCCACCGTTTCATTCATTTGTCATCATCACCGTTTCGTTTAGTCTAGCCCTCATAAGCACGGAACGTAAAACAAAGATTTTATTTCCATTTGTTTATTGCTAAAGCCGGAAGTAAGAGAGCAGCAACTTCCGCTTACAATGTGATAAAACCTGTTCCTCGAATCCTGAATCCATATCAAAAATAATTTCCGGCTATCAATTACAATTATTATATAGGTATCAATATTGAAACCGGAAGATCTATTACCTTTTACTACTTCCGGTTTCAGTAGATCAAAGCTGAGAGTATTATATTCTCGAAATCACGAATCCATAGAAGAGAAAAACCGTCTAACACCTCATATAACTGTTTTTCTTCTATCAGAATTAACAATGAAACCGGAAGCGGTAGTAATCTAATACCAGTTCCGGCTCCATAAAGGAATCATGTAGAAGAGAATCTACTGTTTCGCTACTGAATTAATATCAAAAAACTATTTATCACTATCAATTACTGTTTATACACTATGTTGATCGGTATTGAAACCAGAAATCGCAGATTTTCAACACTTTGAGTACAGGGATAAAAAAAAGGCGGAGAGGAAACTTATTCTTGAATCGCTGAATATATTAAAACCGGAAGCTGAATCTACTCAATCTACTTGAATTCATACATCAGAAGGTCATTTGTTGCTATCTCTCAGCATGTTTGCTCAACGTAAGGAAATCAATATTGCACCAGCAGTAGTAGTCAAGGAGGAGTTAATAAATTTAAAATATCTTAGAAGACTCCTAAAGTTTGATAACTCACACATCATTACTATACTCCAGGTTGCATAGCGTTTGTTCCTGCTAACAACGTGCACTTGTAAGTCAACGAGGGAGGAGTTAACTCCTTACCGCATGCCGTGCCATATATGGCACATAGCCTTTTTTCATTTTAGCTTTTTTTGTGATTTATCAAAGGCATCAAATGACTGTTTTGTCTGTTGTGTAAGATATTGACGTGTATGGATAAGAGATTTTCATGTCATCTGGCATGTTCTTTGTCAGTTGTAAGTGTGTCATATATGGCACTTACTTATTTCTCGTCGGAATTAAGTGAAAAATCTAAAATTCAAGTTTTAATTCATTTTTCAAGTTTTCATATGAGGATTTCCAATACTGATTATTTTTTTCGCTAAAAGAAAAAAAATCATACAGAAAGAGGTTAATTTTAAAAATCTCAGAAGGGTTCCTAAAGTTAGACAACCCAAACTTCTCTACTATACTCCAGGTTGCATACCAATGAACGTCAATAAGCGGGGAGTTAATCAATTAAGAATTTCACAGAGGCCATAAAGTTATGCAACTCAAACGTCTCTACTGTATACCAGGTTGTATACTTCTCGTTCCTGCTAAGAGCGGGTACTTTTGACTAGAGGAGTACTTGAAGTGGTACGTGGGTATTTGCATGTTATAAATGCGGGGATATTATATATCTTTGGAAAGGTCACACCGAGCACACTTCACATGTGAAGTATCTTGCTTGGATGGGGCATGTAGGGGGCCTGACGACCATTTGAAAATCAGAACAAGGCACGCTCCGAAATACCAGAAAACGTGGACAAAATAGGAAGCTATGATGTAATTGTTTTGAGACGTGGTATATATAGGTTTGAAAGGTAGCTAAATACGAATCTGACACCAATTGTTTACAAATTAAAATGGCGAATCGAACATGGCGGACACAAATTACAAAAAAATGCAATGGATCTTAAATTTGGTATATTGAGCCTGGGATCCGTCTCAATTTGGAAAAGTACATTTCAGTCTCGAATTAGTGACGAGACCGAGAGCAGTCTCGGTGTCGGTCTGCCGTGTCGCGACAAAACGCTGTAACTTGAGTTACATTGTTTTGTCGCTATAAGCATTTTTGAATTTCCCCCACCGATACTCATGTTCACCAGGCCCAGCATTGAGCTGAGTCAAATACTTTTGAAAATATACCAAAGAGAATTTCGATGTAAGTAGGAAATTAGCCGGTCTGTAGCGACTTTACGGCTCTTTTTCTCATAACTGCTCCGCCAAAGTTACAGCGTTTTGTCGCGACAGGGCAGCGGTGCCATCCCTATTCAAGAGAATGGATATTTTTGATACATATGGCTCTCAAGTGTACACGGCACAATTTGAAACCGGAAAGACAGTTGTGGAAGCATAACAATGTTTTAAATTCCAATGCGTACTTTTCACTGTCATTGTTCGGATCTTCAAATGGTATCTGCAACATACCCTACAGGCGCCACTCAAGTGAGGTTTTACAGATGTAAAATGTACTCGGTGCGAGCTTTCAAACACATGCCAATCCCCGTGTATCTCTTCGGGAGCTGGGGCAGTGGCGTATCTAGCCCGGGGCCCCTCAGTTTTCTGAGTGACAAAAATAAATTAAGCTATTATTTGTATATTATTGAAAGTTTATAGTAAACATGATATATCCATCATAGTCTGAACTCTGAGTGGCCCCCACAGTTATTCCATGTTAGATCCGCCTCTGGGCAGGGAAGGGAGTTGATAGTAAAATAATTATTGTCTATGATTGCAATCTGTTCGTATAAGACTTTCATGTGCGCTACAAAATATGCCCTGCATTTCGTACCTCAATTTTGGCATGATTGTATAGCAAAACACGCTCCCTGTTCATTGTAAAACATCACCTGCCCCTACTTGTCCCGTTATGTACTATAGGTATTTTTCTACTCTACGTGTGTAAGAATCACGTATGTCCGTTTTGTACATGTTTTTGCACTTTTCTTCAGCCACATTGGATCCATCATATTGCATTTTGCACTTTTAACATATAATTCGTACTCAGCGACCAAGAAAACCTCTACGTACCCGCTTTTAGTTCCACAGTAGTGTTTTACAGTTTTCTACCATCGTGGATCCGCCACTTTGAATTTTACACTTTTGGTATCCGATTCATACAAGCGACGTCGAATATTTTAATATACCCAATTTAAGATCCACAGCTTGTTTTTGTAATTTGTGTCTGCCATGTTGAATTCACCATTTTGATTTGTAAACATTTGATGTCAGTTTCATATTCAGCTACCTTTTAAACCTATATATACTCTACGTTTTCTGATGTTTCGGTGCGTGCCTTGTTCTGATTTTCAAGTGGTCGCGACGCCTCCTACAAGCCCCATTCAAGCTAGATATTTCACACGTGGAGTGTACTCGGTGTGACCTTTCCAACCATATATACTCCCCTATATAACAAGCAGATTCCCGCGTACCACTTCAAGTACTTCCCTAGTGAGTCGGCGAAGGAGTTAATGAGCCTTATGCAGAGTCGTTTTGACGTATGATTAGCGTCTTACTAAAGGCCTGACTTCTGAAAGAAACATATGTTAATCTAACTCTTTAGTATGGCACTAATCACGCGTCAGAACGACTCTACATTAAGGCCCAGTAAATTTAAAATATCTGAGAGAGTTTTACAACTCACACATCACTACTAAACTCCAGGTTGCATACCGTTCGTCCTTACTAGGAGTGGGCACTTCTGAGTCAATGTGGGAGAAGTTAGTCAGTTAAAAATAGCTCAGAAGCCTTAGGCAACTCAAACGTTTCTACTGTATTCCAGGTTGCATACCATTCGTTCATGCTAAGAGCGGATCTTCCGAGGCAACAAGGGAGGAGTCAATAAATTAAAAATAATATCTCCGAATCCTTTAAGTTAGACAACTCAAACGTCTTTCCTGTACTCCAGGTTCCATACCGTTCGTTCCTGCTAAGAGTTGACACTTCTGATAGTAAATTATAAAAGAAATGTTGACTGCTTACTTTTGCTAAGCAACTGAAACATTTCAGTGTTATTGAAGTTTGTCACAGGGGAGCTGGAGTCGCTCCAGGCCCGTATCCAGAGGGGGTCTAGGGGGGGCCGGGCCCCCCTAAATTTTTACTAGCCCCCTCTAAAATTTTCACTGTAGGCTTGAAAATAAACTATAATTTGGGATGAACTAATATTTTTGGATCGGCCCCCCCCTAACTTCCACCGGGCCCCCTCTACATTTTCGGGCTGGCTACGGGCCTGAGTCGCTCTACCTACTTACTAGCTACGGGCTTGCTGCAAATACATCGATCCTTGCCATATGTTGTTGCATGATTCCAAAGGTAATTTTATTTTCTACCAGAATGTATGAAACTCCATTCTGCATGATGTTCCCGTATTGAATTTCCTGCTGCAAAGATCCATGTCTAAACGATTTATCTACCAGTGAACTGTATAAGCAGAGCCTAATTAACCACTAGGACTACTGCAATTGGGCCTAGGGGCGCACGTTGGACCAAACTTAATGTAGAAGACGAAAAAAAAATCAAAAATTGAATAGTAATAATAAAGATGATTAAGTTAGAATAAACACCCTCCAAGTAATAATTCCTCTATCCATTCTATGTATTGGTTTCATACATTGGGGATTGGAGTTGAGTGGAATTTTTACATTGTACTTGCAGTATATATTTGCATAGGAGCGAGCATGTAATGCCGTTATGCTGGTGCGCATCAGTAATGGATTTTTTAGAGTTTCAGCTACATAACGAGACACACTGTGCCTTAATTCCTTTTGATATTCAGAACCTGTGTGCGGCGAAATATGAACTAGATTAAGCATAATTTAGAACTCCCCCAAAACGTTTGCCTTAGTTGCTATTTGAAATTACTATGTGCATTTCATGAAATACCTATATGGTGAGAGGGAAAGTGAGATGATATGTAGCGTTCTGTATTATACAAAGGTTGACCTTCCTTCTTCGTCGTCGGGTGTGGTTCCGAGTCAGGCAAAAACGAGAAATACACATGGAAACTCTCCTCATATACTCTTGACGCCAGAAATAATTTGAGTACTAGATCACGTTAATATGTTCGACCGCAAGGCAACGGAAGTAGTAGTCCCCGACGTATGGCCGAATGACTCATCCTCACTCTCTTTTACGACCGGGATTTTTGAACTTCGTTCCCTTTTACGGCTAAGATGAGTGCTTTGGTACCTCGATTCTGATTGGCTGAGAGAGGTCACGTGACGTTAGGCCCCGCCCACGCGGGAAATTCAAATTTTCAGGTCACGTGGTATGACGTCATGAGTCACCCCGACCTCACCCTGGATTTTTGAAATTTGTTCCCTTTTACGGGTAAGATGTGTGTTTTGATTGGTTGATAGCTGTCACGTGATCTTAGACCCTGCGATATTTGAAATTCGTTCCCTTTTACGGGTAAGATGAATTCTTTGGTACCACGATGCTAGAGGTCACGTGATCTTAAGCCCTGTGACTTTTGAAATTCGTTTCCTTTTTTTACGAGTAAGATGAGTGTTTTGGTACCTCGATGCTGATTGGCCGACAGAGGTCACGTGATCTTAGACCCGCCACACACCCCATGAGTGAAATATAGAGCAATATGTCGGTGATCACCCTAGACCTGGATTTTTTTTTTTTTTTTAATGGTTATCCTTAAAGTTCCCATGAAGGGTTCAACCTCCTCCTTAAATAACCCTTTTTTGGTATCATGATATTGTACTGAAGTTTACCTTAAATATTATCGTTCTCTTTGACAGATAAGATGATTACCAGCTTTTTTACCTTGATGGAGATCCTGTCCTTGAATTAGTAGCCTATGTCTCTGGAAGTAACAATGGTGAAAGAGGGGTGTCGCTTGTAGATTTCTTATAACACATTGTTGTGAGTTTAAGCGATTTATTGCTCAGTAAGCGCTTCATTAATGGAAACAGTGTTGCCAGATTTTTTTTTACCGAAACTGCTCCGGTTCTTTTCGAAACGGTTCCGCAGAGTGCAAGAAATTTTAAACGAAAAAATTTTTCGAACTAAAAAATTTTAAACAAAAATTTTCAAACAAAAAATTTTCGAACTAAAAATTTTGAAACAAAAATTTCAAAAAAATTCGAACTAAAAAATTTAAACTAAAAACTTTCGAACTAAATTTTCAAATCAAAAAATTTTCGAACAAAAAATTTTCGAACCCAAAAAATTCGAACTAAAAAAAAATTAAAAATTTTTCGAAAAAATATTTTAAACTAAAAACTTTCGAACTAAATTTTCAAATCAAAATTTTTCGAACTAAAAATTTTAAAAAAATTTCGAACCAATTTTTAAAAATAAGTTTCGTACTAAAGATGTAAACCACATTTGAAAATTTTCAAATTAAAAATTTTTTCGAACTAAATTAAAAATCAAATTTTGGACACTAAAAAATTCTTTAATTATTTTTCGAACAAAATCATGTAAACCAAATCTTGAATATATTTTTCACCTTAAATTTTCAAGATTACCATGATTTGAAAACAAGTGTTCAGGGTTTCAAGAAATAATAAAACATATTTTTTTTCAACTTGTTGTATTTTAACGAAAAGTATGTGCTCTTCCTATACATGTTTATTAACATAATAAATACAGGATCTAGTTTAATGAATATGTTGGACGCGTCATCATCTTCGAATCTTGTAGCCGTATCCTGGAAAGAAAAAGAAGAAACGATGGATTAATTTAAGAATTTCTTTTTTTTCTGAAACAATAAAAATGAGTCAATATTGATAAGAGAGAAATAAAACTTACTCGTAAATGATGGATCTGTTTAGGTTCATCTTCCTCCTCGGGTACAGGATCACTGCATTTTTTTTCACCGATGGATGTTTACGAACTTTTTCTGGGTACTGCATTTTTCTTGGTGTTGCAGCTTTATGGTCAAGGTTCCTCCTTGGATACGAGATGACTGCATTTCTTCCACTGATGGTGTTGGTGGTGATTTATGAACTCTTGTGGGTACTTCATTTTCTTCTTGGTGTTGCTGCTTTGTGGTTAAGGAGTGGAAAAAAGGAAAAGGAAAAAAGAAATGGCGGCCTTATTGGGTATTTACAGTTTTTTCTTCTTCATCTTCTTTTTCCAGTTCCATCTTCTGTTTTTTAACGTACCCGTACGGAACCGTATCATAAGAATTGATTTCTTTAAATCGACGTTTTGTGTACTGGATACTGTACATTTTTTCTTCCTTTCGTGTGACGATGGTATGGTCTTTGGTCCTGCATATCTTATGGGGGATAGTGATGGTGACTTGTCCACGGCATTGATTTGTAATCATTTCTTTTAGCGTGTTGAAATTTAATTGTTGTCCTGCATTGTAATTTAATGTAAATCCTCTAATTTTGCATATGTAACTGGTGACGTTGGTATCCGGATTGTATATTTCTAGGCTGTAATTTTTTGGTCCTCCACTGACAAATGTCTTGATGTATGCTCGTGGTCCGTAAGACTCCATCTCATTCGATAAGCATCCCAAGTACGTTGAAGGTTCAATGGTTGGCTCCCCGGGCTTCTCCGTAAATATTACAGAATCCGTGTCGAAATATAAAACACGTTCCTGCAACATTTCCAGGTACTTGTACAGTTCCAGACGTGCCTGACATGTTGTAAATGCACCTAACACGACATTGGTGTTTCGGTTTTGAACAGGCACATGTTCATTGTACTCCCAGAACGCATACAACATCGTATCATTGATGGGTACAATTTGATGGAGTTTAATGTCGGGGGAAGTGAGTTTTTCATAAAATTCTTCCGGCCGATCAATAATTGTGGTCTGGCTAAAGTTTGATCTTTGGCAAAGCTTTCCCCATAATGAGTTCAAACAGAGCTTAGATAAACTTCTTCGTGCAGGATTATTTTCAATTTTGGACGGATCCAATGCAATACCTTCACGCTCCAGGACGGTTTGTATGAATTTTGATTTGTCTTCTTCGCTGACACAGGAACTAGGCCAGCCAGACGCTTCCATTTTTGATTTTAAAAATGTATTGATATATTCCGTGAACAAGCCACCTGTTTTCGTGATGGGATCATATTGTTCAATGTCATAATCCCAAATTTCAAAAATTTCCACTGGTTGATATCCTAATTCTACTGCTTTCTGGATTTCATATGATACCCATGTTCCAGTGAGGCACCGCTCCTGATCATTGTGCGTACACGTTGCTGTAGGGTCTGGGTTCATTTCTTCGGCACACGCAGCACACAGTGGAAAGAGTAGTTTCTTGTTACATCGGTAAGGCAGGAGACCATGATAAAGATGGCGACTTGGTAATATCGACATTTTGATTAGACCATTGACTTTATTTATTGGTGGTATATTTTCATCACCCTGTAGATAAATTCGTGGATGGCCTACAGGGTATTTAGCACACTTATTTACATAAGGATAAAGCGAGACAATATCGTAATATTTTATTACTTCCCCCGCTTTTTCATCGACTTGGTGGTACAATTTCACGCAATTGGTCCTTCCTCCAAAAAAACTATCTCTTGGATTTAATGGTCTGCGGTTCATGTACGGGTGATTCTTCAGATACGTCGCCATTGCAGGATTTTGTTTTAAGAACTGATTAAATTCGCACTCCCACATTTCATGTACAATGTACCCCAATTCACGCAGTCTTGCATTTTTTCTTTGCGTTCGTTCATAACGGAATTCCATGGTGTCTTCTGGATTGCTGTAGATGGGCTGATTACGGCCTGTAGTAAAACATACTTTACACCCGTGGTAAAAGCAGCCGGCATGCTCGTAGATGTGCTCCTCTAACGTCTCAGGATCTTGGTAGTAACCATCAACATGGAATCCCGCAATAAACACTTCTTTTTGTCGGGCCGCATGTAAGATTTGTTTTTCTTCGGTTTTTTCAATGTAGGCCAGCCATTGCATTGCAGCGATCGATTGGGTACTTCTCCATCGATAGCCATGTGCCGGTAGAATTCCTATGGTGTTGGGTTTAAGGAAATTCCGGCGGAATACTAAATTGGAAGCACTGGCAATCGTGATCGTCTCCAAGAAGGGATTCACTTTGGTTTCTGTTTCAAATGACGTCATAAACGAAACGCATGCTTGTCGCAGTACATTGACATCTTGAATACAATACTTGAGAATTTCTTTCTGAAAATCAAACGTGTCATTACGATGATCGTTGTACCACTGCATGAACTTGTTCCTGTCTTCGACGGCCATTTCATCTGCACCATAATACTTTGTTTCTGGAAGTGGTCCAATATACGATTGATTCTCCTTGGTGTTGAAGAAATGCGGGAAGTAGCCTTTGGTTGCGGGTAAATTGAACGCTTTTGACAATTTACTTAATGCCATAGGCAAGAAGTTCAACGAGTCAATGAACGTCAGATTATTCAAGGTTAAACTCAGTATCTTGGTCCCATTTAATATGACGTCAGGTCTCCATTGGCATTGTTCTACCATAGCCTTTAGGATGAAATGTCCATCGTATCCCTTCGAGTTGTGCGCGACACAGAAAATCCTATTTATATTGGGACGCCGTTCCCGCAAGTACTGGAGAAAATCATAAACTGGATCCTCTCCTTGGAAAATATGCTGGCGCTGACCACACGTACTGCAAGACTGCTGGATATTATCGTTTTCAACACATGCATAACATACTTGTTCTGCAACCAATAAATTTGGAATGTGTACATACGTATTATCGCCAATATTCGTGTCCTGCATAGATTCTATATCATAGAATATCAACAAGGCTTTCTTTGCGTGCATGAGTGAAGGAACACCAGGTTTCAAGCATTGGCGATCAGGAAGCATAAAACATTGATGCGATCCCGGAACAATCTTCTTACAAACATTGCAAAAGATCTCATTACAATCATGATGTCGTTGTCCACTTCGTACAAAGGAATATACTCTGTAACATCTAGTACATTGCTTCACCATTTTGCATACAGGTTCCCCTTGATGATATACAATATTACGATGATTGTTAAAACATTGTTCGCCGTAAAATTGACGATTGCAGTCGTTGCATAATATCAGCGTTTGGTTCTTGTCGCATAGTGGTCTCTGTAGACATTTGGAGCACGTTACAGGACAATTTTTTACATGTCTGTTACGCTGATCATACTTTTTATGGCACGCCTCACAGTAGAACTTGGTTGCAAAACAAGCAGTTAAAGATTGGATGATGTCAAAATGGCCAGCCAAACAAATCAAATTTATGGGAGTGCGATTTTCATCGTTCGGTCCCTCGTACATGATATCATGGCCTGTGAAACTGGTATACACTGTAATTTTATATTCTTTGAGGTATGCCTGGAATTGTCGTATTTCATTTACACTGGCACCATGATCCAAATTCACTCCTGCATTTGCACATAACGCATTCACTTCATCGTCCACAATACATTTCGATTGACGTTGATATTGCCAATATCGTTGCATATCTACATTCTTGTATGCCTTCAGGCCAATAGCAATAACAAGGGCGTACGCCAGGCACCTTGAATCTTGATTTTTTACACGTACAATCCCTTTTTTGCAACGTAACAATTCTTCGTTTTGAAGTACTCCTTGCCGCAAACCGCCATAGCCACGCGGAATATCCACACGATGAAAATGAACGGTGAATGGCTCGTGCAGGAGAAATGCATTGTTACTTTGTAACACTCTTTCAAAGGAGGCCCACATCGTTTCCAGTGTTAGGTTTCGTGCTTGGCGAAAACTCACCCAAAACGGTTTATTCGTATTCCGTGGCGATATTACAGATAAACCAACCATCGCCTCATCGTCGACATTGGCTAACAAATGGTCTAGCATTGCTTGGAAACTGTTGTGTACATACTGTATGATATCGGTTCCTACGGGCGGTGCGTTGAATTGAATTTCGAGCATTCTACCTTCAATGTTAAATCGTCTATAATGACGAGTGATTTCATTGCGCACAGTAAAACCCGATTCGGCCATGTTAATAAAAGGAGATAACAAACAAACAGGTACAATTGCGATAAATGTGTAAGGGAAAAAGGAATTGAGCAGCGTGAATTTACTACAAAAGAAAAGAAGAAAGAAAAATCTTAATCATCTGATAAACAGGAAATCATAACGTTTATGATAAATTCTTAATTAAGCAATTCATGTAAAGGTTCTGAGTTTGATTCCTGGCGGTGACGTTCAGAATCTCATTATGAAAGCACACGTACTAGAAATCAAAGTTTTTTTAAAAAATAATTATGTTACTGAAATGAGTGTTTTATTGCTGTCAAACTCGAGAGCACTACATCAGCATTTAACTGACCTACCATTCTATAGTGATAAAAAGAATGCATGAAATGAATGAATGTTTCATCAGTGCTGAGATGTGACAAAGTACGCGTCAGCATTTTTTTTCCACTCACAACGACCTTTAAATGATGCGTTTGCAAGTTAAAGAGATTCATCGAACATTAACGATACACATACGTAATTGTCGAAACAAAATCTGCATAGCGTATTTTTTTTATTATTATTGTGACTAAGCGGTTAGCGTACATGGTTCGGACGTGGAAGTCCCTGGTTCAAGCCTCGGTGGGTTTGCTTTTCCACGTCGGGGCATGTCAAGCCTTTTCTGTAATTTAATATTCTCACGCGTTATCATACATTCTTTTCAAAACTAAGCTAAATGGCTGACGTACACCTCATAATACATAAACGTACATAAATCGTCTATAATGACGAGTGATTTCATTGCGAACAGTAAAACCCGATTGGACCATGATTAAAAATGAAAACAACAAACAGGTACGGTAAAACAAATATGTAATGGGAAAAAAGGAATTGAGCAGCGTGAATTTGAGTTGATTTTTGATTTTTTAGTTTAGCGTCCCTTTCAGCAGCGAGGCTATATGAGACGTGGACCTACTGATTAACGTGGAATCCGAACCACATGAGCTCCCCGCCGGGAATCGAACCCTGGTCTCCCACGCCAAAGGTACGTATGCTAACTGCTTAGCCCAGGAAATCATAACATTCATGATAAATAATTAACTAAGCAATTCATGTAAAGGTCCTGAGTTTGATTCCCTGGCGGTGACGTTCAGAATCTCATTATGAAAGCACATGTACTAGAAATCAAAGTTTTTTTAAATAATTATGTTACTGAAATGTGTGTTTTATTGCTGTAGCATGTAACTGACCTACCATTCTATAGTGATAAAAAAAAAGAATGCATGAATGAATGTTTCAACAGTACTGAGATGTGACAAAGTACGCGTAAGCATTTTTTCCCACTCACAACGACCTTTAAATGATGCGTTTGCAAGTTGAAGAGATTTACCAACCATTAACGTAACACATACGTAATTGTCAAAACAAAATCTGTATAGCGTAAATCTTTTAACCACATATTCATACACTCGTGGCTAAGTGGTTATCGTACATGCTTCTAACGTGGAAGGCTCTGGTTCAATCCTCGGTGGGGTTTGCTTTCCCACATCGGATCGCTGTCAAGCCTTTTCTGAAATTTAATATTCTCATGCGTTATCATACATTCTTTTCAAAACTAAGCTAAATGGTTGACGTACACACCTCTGGCCCATGTTCAATCCCAGGTGATTGCTTGAATATCACGTTAAGCTGAAGGGGCCGCTAATGCTTTCAAAGGGAATCGAACCATATTATTCTCAGGCATAGTTTCTGAAATTTTGTAATGCATTCTTTTCAAAACTAAGCACACACATTTTTCTGGCCATGGTTCAATTCCCGACGGGTGCTCGCTGAAGGGACGCTAAACCATATCATTTCTCGTGCTTACTTCTAATGTGTGGGGGTTCCTGATTCGTACTCTCACTTTCCCATTCCACTAATTCCTCATAGTCTAAATATTTCGTACTAAAAGTAAAACACTGTATTCGTGATCCGCCCACAAATGATTTTCGAATCTTGGGTGACAAATAAAATCTCACTGAACTTACCTCAATTCAATGAATAAAAAATCGGTGCAATGAAGCTTAAATGAAAACACTTTTAAAAGGAGATCTTCTTCACTCGATAGTTGAGAGCGATGTAGGATTTGAAAAATGAAATTTAGATTTTTATTTAGGTCGCTGCGAAAACGATGTCACCGTCAGCCAATCAGAAACGAGGAAATTTATAAAATGACATCACAACGAACCAATCAAAACGCTCGCTGCTTTTGTCATGAATCACGAACGAAAACGATGTGTAACAATCGATCGTGACGTCATTCACGTTTCTCAATAGTTACATCATATAGTATCGCAGTTCTGAACCCAAATGCTTTCTG
Source organism: Thermobia domestica (assembly GCF_964235325.1). NCBI lineage: Eukaryota > Metazoa > Arthropoda > Insecta > Zygentoma > Lepismatidae > Thermobia > Thermobia domestica. The sequence continues at coordinate 41,254,605 of NC_137456.1, forward strand.
TCAGGATCATGTCACTACCTGTCGTAACTGTGACGACATTTCATTTTCCTCATATTCCATACGAGAATGTCAATGTTTGCTTTTTTTCCATGAATCATGCTGACACGTTCGTAGTAAAACAAAAAGTAATGCGATCCGCTGACGTTTGCATTTTTTCAATCATATGTGCTTCTATGTCGTCACACAAAGAAGTCTATCAGCATTTTATTTTAATCCACGAACGGAAGCGTTACACTGTCAGATTTATTTTCTTAAAGTATAAGTGTATCCTTTTCAAGAACCATGGTTCGAAACCCACCAAGCATGATTAAATCCGAATTCATTTAAGCGGTTAGGATACACATCTTTGGTTTGAAAGACCTGAGTTCGATTCCTGGAGAAACATTTCTTAGGATTTTTCTAAAACTTGTTTCAATTTCTAGTTCGAAAATTTTAAAAGTTTAGCTCGATAAAAAGTTTGATTTGAGAAGCGTTACAATGTCAGATTTATTTTCTTAAAGTATATGTGTATCCTTTTCAAGGACCATGGTTCGAAACCCACCAAGATCGATTAAAACCGAATTCATTTAAACGGTTAGCATACACATCTTTGGTTTGAAAGACCTGAGTTCGATTCCTGGAGAAACATTTCTTAGGATTTTTTCTTAAACTTGGTTTAAATTTCTAGTTCGAAAATTTTAAAAGTTTAGCTCGATAAAAAGTTTGATTTGAGAAGCGTTACAATGTCAGATTTATTTTCTTAAAGTATATGTGTATCCTTTTCAAGGACCATGGTTCGAAACCCACCAAGATCGATTAAAATCGAATTCATTTAAGCGGTTAGCATACACATCTTTGGTTTGAAAGATCTGAGTTCGATTCCTGGAAAAACATTTCTTAGGATTTTTCTTAAACTCGGTTTAAATTTCTAGTTCGAAAATTTTAAAAGTTTAGTTCGATAAAAAGTTTGATTTGAAAATTTTTAGATGTGATTTACATCTTTAGTTCGAAACTTTTGTTTTTAAAAAATGTTTTAGTTCGACAAAATTTTGTTTCAATTTTTTTAGTTCGAAATTTTTTTTGGGTTCGAAAATTTTTTTGTTTGAAACTTTTTTGTTTCAAAATTTTTTAGTTCGAAAATTTTTTGTTTGAAAATTTTTGTTTGAAAATTTTTTAGTTCGAAAAATTTTTTAGTTTAAAATTTCTTGCACTCTGCGGAACCGTTTCGAAAAGAACCGGAGCAGTTTAGGTAGAAAAAATCTGGCAACACTGTTTCCATTAATGAAGCGCTTACTGAGCAATAAATCGCTTAAACTCACAACAATGTGTTATAAGAAATCTACAAGCGACACCCCTCTTTCACCATTGTTACTTCCAGAGACATAGGCTACTAATTCAAGGACAGGATCTCCATCAAGGTAAAAAAGCTGGTAATCATCTTATCTGTCAAAGAGAACGATAATATTTAAGGTAAACTTCAGTACAATATCATGATACCAAAAAAGGGTTATTTAAGGAGGAGGTTGAACCCTTCATGGGAACTTTAAGGATAACCATTAAAAAAAAAAAAAAATCCAGGTCTAGGGTGATCACCGACATATTGCTCTATATTTCACTCATGGGGTGTGTGGCGGGTCTAAGATCACGTGACCTCTGTCGGCCAATCAGCATCGAGGTACCAAAGGACTCATCTTACTCGTAAAAAAAGGAAACGAATTTCAAAAGTCACAGGGCTTAAAATCACGTGACCTCTATCAACCAATCAGAATCGAGATACCAAAGTATACATCAGAAAGGACACCCTAATTTCAAAAATCCTAGGACCTAAAATCACGTGATCTCTATCATCCAATCAGAATCAAGGTACCAAAGCACTCATCTTACCCGTAAAAGGAAACGAATTAGTAATGGATTTCCCCGCAAGGGTAAAACATGACGTCATACCATGTGACCTGTTCAGCGTGTAGCGGGTCTAAGATCATGTATCGTAGTACCAAAGTACTCATCAAAGAGGATACCCAAATTTCAAAACCCAGGGTCTAAGATCATGTGACCGCTATCAACCAATCAAATTCAAGGTACAGGATTCATCTTACCCGTAAAAGGGAACGAATTTCAAATATCGCAGGGTCTAAAATCACGTGACAGCTATCAACCAATCAGAAACACACATCTTACCCGTAAAAGGGAACAAATTAGTGAGGGATTTCCCCACAGGGTGACTCATGACGTCATACCACGTGACCTGAAAATTTGAATTTCCCGCGTGGGCGGGGCCTAACGTCACGTGACCTCTCTCAGCCAATCAGAATCGAGGTACCAAAGCATTCATCTTAGCCGTAAAAGGGAACGAAGTTCAAATATCCTGGTCGTAAAAGAGAGTGAGGATGAGTCATTCGCGCATACGGGGGTCCCTACTACTACGGAACTATTGGAACTATGGCTAATTCAACAGATCTAAACATTGGAGGAAGGAATCTCTCAAAAGTTTCCATTCGACGCTACCGAAAGAAAAATAGGGAAGAAGCAGGAAAAAAGGTGCTGCCTGTAATGCATGGTGCTGCCATCCTCCAGCTTTCCCACATCTACTTCACTGGGATACCAAGATGCTGCCACACATTCATCCTCAAAATTCTAGCAATGTTCATAGGGTTGCTTTGATAGTAACTGGAAACAGTACAGAAGTTCTGATTGATGTATCGCAGTTCCTTAACAGCATAGGTATAGTTCACGCCGAAGCCTGTTGTTCGGCATTCCTAGAACGTGGCTTACAGAATCGGATTAAGGGACTTGTTTTCGACACAACAGTATCGAATAGCCTCCTTTTGTAGGGAGCTTGCATCAAGATTCGGGAAATGTTGGGTAAGGATCTCCTCTGGATGGCCTGCCGGCATCACATTTTGGAAGTCATTCTGTTCGACTTCTTCAAGTACGAATATAGTCCTTCGGCAGGGCCGAACAGCTTCTTGTTTGCTCAGTTAAAGAGCAATGGCATTCTCTTGACCACGATTATCACAACTCTACACTCGATGATCCTGATCTGGGGGAAGATTATCGGAATCAGGGAACCTAGGAGACCTGAAATCCCGAGCATTGAGTTTTCTGAAAATGCAATTGAATTTTCAGCACATCCGCGTGACGATTGCAAAGAATTTCTGGTTCTTTCATATGCCTTCTTGGGTGAACAGTCTGAAGGAGGAGTTCGCATTAAACGCCCTCGTGCTTTCTACCATGCCAGGTGGATAGCAAAGGCTATTTATATGATAAAGATATTCCTCTTCCGGAAGCAGCGGAAACTAACTGCAAATGAACATATTGCAGTTAACTTACAACCGTCTCTTCGTCAGTCTTTTGCACTGTTTATACTGGCATGAGGCACCAATCGCTGCTCACACTCCGAAAAATGAGTTGTGTTCATGAAGGACCTTGAAGCCGGTCTACCAGATCGATCCAGTGCCAAAGCGGCTTTAAATGATTCTTCTGAGACACCTGCGGTATCTCTCTCGGAGAAGTTAGTGGAACTCGCCTTTCTTGATGAACGAGTCTCATACCAGGACAAAAGGGAAATGATGAATAAATTGGACAAGCCAGAAGGGAAAAGACTCAAATAGTTGGAGAGGTAGAACTTATCTCCGACAGCGCTCCATGACTAACATCGAGAAAACGAGAAAGATCTTCTATGCGATACTTCCAAATGGTCAAGATAACTCTCTTACCTTTCTCGCGACAGACTGGTCAACATGGGAGAACTCGTCAAGATGATACATGCCAGGGATTTAAGAATGCTCTCAGGAGCATGGCAATTGTCAACGACACTGATGAGAGTGCGACTGCTCTTATTACTAATTTTAGCAATTGCCTAACGAAGAACGAGTTCCAGAAACAATACCTTCTAAAGTTGGTTACAAAGCATCGTAAAGATATGCCATCTATTCAGAAGTCTATGTTTGTTTGACAGTGAAATGTGACAAGTGCGACATGGGAAAAACGAATGTATGCACTCGGTCCAACGTAGAAAATTGTACGCAAGTAGTGATTTGTTTCGCATCGAAGTGTTGTGTGTCTGCATATAAGCCGTTTGAAAATTACTTTGAAGATAAGAAAATCATTTTTAAGCGGACTTTTAAATTTTGAACTAGGAAGACAAAATTTCGTAAGTGAACTCTGTATAGTAAGTGTGCCAATTGAAGATATCTTAATTAGAACAAACACTTTCGGAAAACTGTACCACCCTAATATATATTGGATCTCTAACGGGCGCGACTTTAGTGCGAGTTGTTCTGAATAGTTTGATTCCTCGCTGATACACGAAAGCTCAGTATTGACCCAGCATCGAGAGCCAATTGGAAGACTTGGTACTTGAATTAAGGGACCTAGAAAGTCAAGCATAACGGCGACAGTATCTGATATGCTGACCATACATTACATAACTATAGGCTGTCTCATCACCCATAGCCCTTTACGGACCGATATGCCAGGATATTAACTTCGTTTAGTTTATTAGTGCTAATTATATTATCTTTCCGGGAAATTACTCCATTAAAACTCAAGTATTTTTGCTTTCCTGATAGTTATGCAACTTGTGTTACATGTATGCAAGTGCATGATATATAGCATAAGGGAAGTAATGCATTTTAAGCTAACCACATACGTTTGTTGTATCACAATGTATACAATCCAAATTACCCTTGCTTGTTCCGTCCGGGATTCCAGGCGGGTGAAGAGGAAGAGTGGGAGGAAATAAGAGCACTACAACACAACATTGTAAATGATTCAACTCTCATAGGAGAGGACGAAGTGAGGAGGTAAAACCAACGGAAAACTTGGAAACATTAATGTTTTGAGGTGTACTGGGACATGTTCTAATTTGCAGCCAGTCATATAATCTCTAAGAACAAGCAAAGGTAAGATAAGTAAGCAAGGAAGTTGACCCTGAGGGTGGGGAAGCTAAGGAATGTAGAAGAGGATGAGAGAAGACGTCAACTAAATGCTGCAGTTTTCTCTTCGCCTGCATGCGACACAAGTCGCATTTTCGTAACACGATCATTTGAAAACACAGAGTTTAGCAGAAACGGGAGCACGAACTAAGACTAGCATTTAAATACTATCAGGCTAAAGGAGTATGGTAGCACTCTCTTCCAAGCTGGCAAACAATTACTAACATGTGCGTGTGTATGTATGTGTGTGTGTGTGTGTGTGTGTGTTTGCACTGTGTCGCAGAGCACAGACATACTTTATGGTTTGTGTAAGTGCATCTTCTATATATACATATATGTGTGTGTGTTTGTGTGTGTGTGTGTGTGTGTGTATGTGTATGGGTGAAAACAGAATTTCCAAGAGCACACACGCAAACACATTGTGTTTGTCACCTTACATGTCGTGTGGTTTGTAATCCTAAAGTTTACAAACTTTTCTTCAATTTAGACCATCAGAAGATAAGGAAGATAAATTCTATGAGGTTCTGCAAATACAATTTCTCTTGCTGACTATTTTAGCGTACTCTGAAGCAAAAGGTAATTACAGTGCATTAATGGAAAATTATACTTGCAATGTACACGTACTAATTATATTATATTGATTATATTTAATATAACTCCTAATATATATATATATATTGGAGAATCTTTTCCATGTTACTCGATAGTTCTTCTTTATTTCGACACACCACTTTGTATTGGGACGCTTCCTAGTTCTTACCTCCTGGTGTCTAATCAACAACTTCTTTAGGCCACCGACAATCGTTTATTCGATCATATATGTACATTTCTTCAAAAGTATGTTGGTAAATAGATTGAAGTATGTCTTCCTTTCTGCAATTTAGTAACAGCAGCTTATCTTATGGCTGTACCAGCAGCATGTATAATATCCAGTCACTGTTAGACAGATCGGTTGTTAAATTCGAAAGGTTCAGTACTGCAAAAGTTCTGTCTGTAACCCTGATAAAATCCCAAGATTAATGAATCCGCAATGAATTATGTATTTACAAATTTATGACATATGTTAATTTCAGTATTTGATCTCAGAGGCAGGGCAATCCAAATGAAATCTACCAATGATGGTTGCTGACAAAATTTAGTTTTTTTTTAAATTAATTTTTTAACCTAAGTTTGTACCACATTTGGGGAGTTGAAAACGGGTATTCTTTTATTTATTTTTTTTTAGCCTCGCACGTTTTGTCGTAGCGGCCATTTTGTGTAGACGCCTGAGCATATTTTGAACTTTTCAGAGGATTTCATTAAACGCTGTAACTTTTTAAAGATAATGAGTTCAAACCTAAAACCATATGCAAGTTAATGGAATGGACAACATTATGTGTTCTGTGTACACTGAGACGTACTTCAGAAGGTCGAAAGGAAAAGCTCTGAAAATTGAGATTTAAACCTAGAAATGGCTATTTTGGAATGTACATTTTGAAACAAAGTAAAGGAGACTCACCTTCAAATTTTGTCAACGTAGAGAGTAGATAGCAGACAAGGTCCGAAACAAGTTTCAGATCTGAGGACAATTTTGAGAATTTTGATTTTTTGGGAATTTTTAAACATTGCGAATTTTCGAAAATCGTGTATTTTCACTATCAAATATCAAAGGAAGGACACAAGTGAAAAATCTCAAATTTACATAAAATAGATGATAGTTATTCGGTAACAAGTGGGTAAAATTGCATTGCTGAGACTTGAGTAGTTTCTGAGTTATAAGTTTCTTCTTCACTCGGGCTTAATATCTTGAAGCACCATGAGGAGTGGATATAAACTTTGTAGCAAAAGTCAAAATAACACGACAGTAATGTTTAATGGATAAAGTATTCATAATTTATGAATCACATCTTGTACAAAAGCGAAACATCTCTGCTATGTATTTTCTGCTTATAGCGCTGCTGTTAAGACATCAGTGAGGTAAACAGTTGACTAATTTGTGTAAAGAGTTGTGAGTATATTGAAAGTACGACCTATAAGAGTTGTGAACTCTGTGGGTGAGAGTTACCGGAGAACCTTAGTGATTGGCAACCACACTTTGTTATTCGTAGATAGTTTTAAAACGTTTCTTCGGCCATGGGAATGGTAAAAGTTAATAAAGAGATCATTATTTTCCTGACTGATATCTTTAATTATCCTAATGCACCATTTCTTGTCGTAAATACAGGCTATGGTATCATTAGGTGCAAATGACAAATGCTATGTTCTTCATAACATTTGATTTGCGTTTGCGTCAGAGGTATAAATCTATGATACGATCTGGCAATGATAATTCTTTTACAAGTAGCAAATCTCGAATTTCTTGCTGTTTGACAGCACTTCTTCTGATGAAACATAGATAAATTGTATGTCTGAGATACTATCAACACAAAACCTGCACATCTGTTGAACTGTAAAAATCGCGTATTTCACATCATTGCAACAACTTATAACTCAGAAACCACTCAAGAATCAGTGATTCAATTTTACTCACTTGTTACTGATTAACTATCGTCTATTTTGTGAAAATTTGAGATTTTTCGTTTGTGTCCTTCCTGAGATATTTGGTGGTGAAAATACACGATTTTCGAAAATTCGCAATATTTAAAAATTTCCAGAAAATCAAGTATATTGTTCTCGGATATGGAACTTGTTTGGAACGTTGTATATTATCTAGTCTCTATGTAGACAAACAATTGAAGATGAGTCTCATTTATTTCGTTTCAAAATGAACATTCCAAAATGGCCATTTCTAGGTTTCCAACCTCAATGTTTAGAGTTTTTTTCTTTCAACGATCTCAAGTCGTTTCAACGTGTACAGAACACAGGATGTTGCCCATTTCATTAGCTTTCATATGGGTTTGGTTTGAATACATTATCTTTGAAACCTAAAATGTTACAGCGTTTAACGTAGTCCCCTGAAAAGTGCAAAATACCCACACGCGCCTACACAAAATGGCCGCTACAAACAAACTTGCGAGCGTAAAAAATAAATGAATACCCGTTTTCAACTCCCTGAATGTGTTACAATCTTAGGTAAAAAAAATTAAAAAGTAAATAAATTTTGTCAGCAACTTTTGACCTGGCAATTGGTCGATTTCATTTGGATTGCCCCATATTCGAAGTTATAAAGATGTACTTTTACTGTCGTGGGTTTTCAAAAACGATGTTACAATTGTTATTTAGTTATCATAGAGAGGATTTTCTCTTCTCTTTTGAGGAATTTGGAAATTACCAACGTGTAAGGCCCATATTATATGTTACATATAGATGTGCTCCAATTCACACAAGTGGAGCTGTTACGGCGTGGTTCGAGGAACTTCGAGATGACTTTCTGGCCCGCTCAACTCCCGGATCTCAACATAATTGAACATAATTGGACATATATACCGACTCTTATCAATTTAATGGAAGCGTCTGCAGTTGGAAACACTTCGAATGTCTGGGTTGGCAAGGTCAAGCAGCGTAGCGCCAACCTGTTGGTGATGATATGCTGACAGTAGAACGGTATTGTGCAGTGAACTGAGCAGACGCATAAGTGAGCGAAGCAACATGACCTGATTTCGCAAGAGGGCAACTGATGGCGCTCAGTTATGCGGTACGAACATGACGAAAGTGGTAAGTGTGTTGTATATGTCGTGAGGATGGCCTACAAATATCAAAGCAAAACTACATTGGCCAAGAGGAACAGTAATTGAAAAAAAACTAACGACAAGTCACGCCTGGTCATTTAGAACCACCGTGCAATTGTGGTCAACTGACGGAGGAATTCAAGTAGCACCTCTTGCAGCCTGTGTCGGCGATCCAGTCCATCAATTTACATGGCATTGACATATGGGATGGATTGCACGAACGAATTCACTGATAAGAGACTGAAATACTTTAGCAGATGCCAGTGATGCAACGAGTATGAAACATGAAACGCTGTTGAGTGAAATTGTGTAATATGGTAGAAAGAGTCATTGTTCCTTTTATTTCAAACCATAGATCGTGTTCATGTGTGACGGACGCCAGTGTCTCCGCCAAACAGTAAAATATGGCGGTAGCTCTCTGATGCTATGGACCGCAATATCCTGGTATTCAGTGGGTCCTGTACAGACACTTACTGGTTACGTTACTGTCTGTGATTATGTCTTTATTTTAAAGGACAACGAATATTTTATGTTACAGAAGTTTTTTTCTTGGCAATGATGTAATATCACAGAATGATAATGAGACAATTCACCCAACACGAGCTGTTACGTGCTGGTTCGAGGAACATCGGGATGAACCTCTGGCTTGCTCAATCCTCGGATCTGAACATAATTGAACATGCGTGGTCCGTTTTGGATTCATGAATCCGACGTAAATTTCCGCCTCCATCCTCTTTTACTAAACTGAAAGATGCACTGCATGGAAAATGGTATAATATTCGACTTGCTATCATTAACGATCTCTATGATTTCATTTCACCTTTTAAATTTGAGAATTGTCAAAGATTGGCAACTATTCACTAGTACACTAACATGTACATCTGTAAATTTGATTGGTTCACCGTACATCATTCTATGAATTAAAAATTGGTAAACATCCATGTAAGCATATGATCTAGTCCAGGTACGTAGAAACTATGTTTGGTAAAAATGAATTTGAGACGTACTTTTTCGGTCTTAAATTAAGTCTAAGATACTTCTGTGTAAGTGTTTCAGATGTGCATGGTAATATGTTGACACACTAATTGTATCATTACTTAGCACGAAAATGTAGCGACGTCACATTCGCATATATCTTGAAGCATAAAACAAATTTAATATTTGAAACGATAGATAATCATTAAAAATAATTGATATACAACCTCGAACCCTAGGACTTGTAATCACGATTCATAGTCTAAGATTATTGGTGCAGTCGAATAGTTAAAAATGTTTATTTCGTTAATCGAATATTTGAAAACGGTTCAAGTTCGCAGTGACAATCGTGAAGTTTTTCTTATCTCAATACTTCTGCTTGACAATTTGTTTTGTTAAAATGTAGTTGAGTTTTTAAACTGAAAGCTTTTCTAGTTGTAAGAGAAAAACTTATTTCACAACGTTTGTTTGAAAATTTCAGTTTAATAATTTTTTGTTTGGAAATTTTTAGTTTAAACTGTATTCTTTGAAAACGTTTGCACTTGCTGAATTCTTTAGTTGAAAATTTTTGTTTTAATTTTTTTATAATTTTAATTTGAATATTTTAGTATTTTTGTGCGCTCACCGAGTTTCTAGTTTAAACATTGTGGTAAAAATCTTTAGTTTGGAAATTTTTGCATCTGCTGAAACATTTTTCGATGGATGTTTTTGCTTTTATTTAATTTTTCTTTTAAATTCTCTTCGGCCTTAATTTGATTTGTTTTAAAATTTTAGTCTGAATTTTTTGTTTAATTTTTTTGACAATTCTGTAAACAAAAAAAGTTACTTGCATTAACAGATCTTTTATTTTTTAATTTTTAAAATTTAAAATTCTTGTACTCATTGAGTTTTCTGTTTGAAAAGTATTGAACTCACTGAATTTGTAGTTTGAAGAGTTTTCTTTGGAATTTTATTTGAAAATTTTGATTTAAAATTCTTACATTCCTTGTTTCTGTTTGGAAAGTTTTGCACTGATTAAAATTTTGAGTTTGAAAATTTCTGTGATATTAGTGGTTTTAGTTTTAATAAAATAGTTTGAAAATTTTTTGTATTACCCCCCAAATATTTTTTGAAACTTTTAACACATACTTAATTTTTTTCGTTTTGAAAATCTTTGCAATCACTTATTGAAATTTTTCTTCTAAAATTTTAGTTTGGAATTTTTGTTTAAAACTTCTTTTGAAAATTTTGCATATAGAAAGATAATTAGTTACACTCACTGAAAAATGTATGAAAAAATTTTTATATTGAAACTTTTTTCACTCATTGAAAACATTTGAAAATGTTTCTTCTGAAGAAATTTACAAGTCTAACAAAAATAAGCGTTTTTAAAAAAGAGAGAGCAGTTTAAATTAAAAAAAAAATTAGCAACATAACATTAATCAGTAAGTTTTCCTTCAAGTAAGAGTTTATTAGACTGAACTAAGAGTTTAAACGGGATAACTGAACGTTGAGCGCCAAAAAGTCACTCAAATGATTCCCGATCTTTTTAATGCTTGCTGACACATTGTGTAACAGCTTATTGTTGTCGTATTCAGTGAATGTGGTCAACATTTTAAAAATGTATGAGATTGTGGATACCCTAATTTATTGATGGATTACTTTTCAACGATATGATCATCGTTATAATCATCACTTTGTTTCGGTCATAAAAAATGTGAATGTTTTTAACCATTGTTTTTTATTCACCAACCTAGGTACCCGCTGGATATATATTGTATCCAAGTGTGAAATCTCGACTAAAGCTGCCCTTTTTAGTTCCATTACAGATAAACAGAAAACGAAGTCGTACGAATTCAACGTCATTCGGAAAGGTCAATCTTTTAGAGTCAACAAAAAGCTTCATGACTGTGTAACTTTGAAGCGTTGCTTTGGATCAAGGTTCATGTAACAACACTAGCATTTTACATGAGAGATTTTTCCTTTAATGTTCATCACATTTTTTAACAACTTTTGTTCTCTTATTTGGTTTATACGGAAATAGGTTCATCACTATTGAATCGTATATAATGAAGGGCTTGGTATGTGGATATAAGAAGTTATTGAAACAAAGTTATTTATGAAATAAAACTTATCCTGAGAAAATGCTGCATAAACTATTATCCAAATGAAACAGCTGAAGGAGATGTGTGTGTCGGAGACTAAAATAAATAAATAAATAAATAAATAAATAAATAAATAAGCTCTATTTTTTCTTGGTCTTAAAATTTTGTACACACACTCTGCATAGCAATCATATACTAAACGGCGTGACAAACATCTTGACATTTGAAGGCGGCACTCCAAGTTCCCTTTAAAAGCTGCTAGCAAATGAGAGGCCAACGGTATTGGTACGTTTATTTTGTACACATCCACGTTTATTCTTTGCCACCTGATCGCGCTGTAGTTCGTCTGCTTAGCCTAATCACACCCCTTAGCATTCGGCAACATTGCGTCAGAGCTTGGGTTTTATTCGTTTAACTGAAATGCCAAGATGTTTGTCACAGGCTTTAGTTGTGGGTATCCTGAACCATGGGCGTCTCTGACAGGGAGGGGGGCGTGTCCCTCCAATATTTTGTTGAGGAGATGACATTGACCAATGCTGATCTATATGGAAGAAGTACAGGGAGGCAGTACTAATGAATTTATATGTGATATAAGTGATTTTGTACAAATGATATAAGTGATTATGTGATTTGATCACTACTGCACCAAACCTAAGTGCAAGGATTTTCGGTTCCAAACAATACGTTTGTTATGCACATAAAGCATTGCGTGATGGATGTTCCACTTTATTTTCATGCAAATAAGTTTCGTTCTCTTACTTATCTTACCAGTTAGATCTATTTAGACTTCAAAGTTCCCTCTTTCAGGAACTCAAATAATGTAATTCTCTGTTTCATTATAAGTTTACAAGTCAATGTAAAATATAATCATTGTAAGTTCCATATGCAGCTCACGACTTTGGAACCCATCGGAAACAAATGAACAACAAATACTGGCGGAAATGTATCATACTTAACCTATCGATTGTATTGGTAAAGATAGTATGAGAATCCAGTTAGCTCATAATTCAAGTAAATTATCATTTACTAATAATTTTGACCTAAACTCAGTTAGCGTCTAGTAGCATTCTCTAGGTCGTGTCTCCCCCAATTTTAACTTGCCAGAGACATCCATGTCCTGAGCTGTTGGTTTCAATAAAAAAAGACATTAGTACTATCAACAATTCATATGTTATTATCTATTCAAAATTATCTTAGCTGAATTTTGAAAGGTAAGTATATTCCTCTGGATTTTTGGAGACATTGAAGAAAGTTAAGAAAGCGAACGCCAGTTTTCAACACGAAGTACAGAAATAATAAAAAAGAGGAAAAATCCATTCCCAGTAAGAGTAGGATAAGAACCTTTATCCTTGTCTATCCTCTCGGAATTGTTTCTGGATATGGAGGCCTCTTTCTATCGACTTCCTTCCAAGCTAACGAGAATGAAATCTTTATTTTTTTCTCTCTTTTGCTCTCGAACAAAGATACAAAATGGTTTTGGCATTTTGTACGGGGAAAGAGGCAAAAATCCTTTCTTGTGGAAGACACAGACTATCTTGCAAGAGGAGCAATTTCGTAAGATAATGAAAGCTGTTCATGAATTTCTTTCTTTTTTAAAAAAATCTTATCAGTTTCTGTCTCTCTGTGCACACTTTTTCTCTTCATTCAACAGCATTTGAATGTAGTCTCTTTTCTTATGCATACTTTTTCGAGACGTGTTTAACTGCGGAACAATAAAATCTTCGCCTATGAAACCAAGAATTACCCAGCTTCTATTCAGAAAATACAAGACTGGAACAATTCCATTCTAACATCTTTTAAATTTATACCATCAGGAAACTGGCGACGTCATTTAATAAAACAACTACCTAGAAATCCACGAAAGTTGTGAAGAGAGTTTCAACTCTGTCTATTTTTTTTCCTCCAAAGTTACGCCATCTGGTTATAACCGCCAATTACAGATGTCTTGTCTTAATGAGGAGGGAGAATATTCTGTGCTGCCGCTGTGAGCTTTGATTCGTCAACTTGTTCGCGTTCGTTATCCAGTCAATAGCTTATGCAAAAAATGTCTTTCTCTCTTTCTTATCGTAACTATTGAGTACAGTTGGCGTAGCTAGAATGCGTGTTATAGCTCCTCTCTCTTATCGTACTATTGAGTACAGTTGGGAGCTAGAACGCATCTTATAGCTCCTTTTTTCTTACCGTACTGTTGAGTACGGTTGGCGTAGATAGAACGCGTCTTACAGCTCCTCTCTATTTCTTACAGTACTGTTGAGTACAGTTGGTAGCTAGAACGCGTCTTATAGCTCCTTTCTTTTTCTTACCGTACTGTTGAGTACGGTTGGCGTAGGTAGAACGCGTCTTACAGCTCCTCTCTATTTCTTACAGTACTGTTGAGTACAGTTGGTAGCTAGAACGCATCTTATAGCTCCTTTTTTCTTACCGTACTGTTGAGTACAGTTGGTAGCTAGAACGCGTCTTATAGCTCCTTTCTTTTTCTTACCGTACTGTTGAGTACGGTTGGCGTAGATAGAACGCGTCTTACAGCTCCTCTCTATTTCTTACAGTACTGTTGAGTACAGTTGGTAGCTAGAACGCGTCTTATAGCTCCTTTCTTTTTCTTGCCGTACTGTTGAGTACGGTTGGCGTAGGTAGAAAGCATTTTATAGCTCCTGTACTTTTGACATTTTTATCATAATAACACTACAGATCTATTTGTGTAGGAAAAAAGCCAGGGCGGAATTCTCCTTCACTTCTAGACGTCTCTGTTTCCGCCTCTAGGCTTAATTTGACTTCTTAACGTAGAAATATCTTGCTACTCTTCTTAATCCATTTTTAATCTATTATAGACTGAAATTTTAAATGACAGGCGAAAGAAAAACAGAAATTTTATTATGTTGCAATACATGGAATGTTTTATCTCACAAATTGAACACCAATAAACTTTAAAAACCACACCTGTTCGTCCAAATGTTGCGTCTAGCCCTATGTGCCATATTCATATAAACAAATTTAATCTATTGTCTTCAAATTTTAATTCATATGTTAGCATTGGATTGCTATTGTTAGAGGCGTTTTCTCCATAAAAGAAATAAGTTTGGTGAGATTTTAGACCACCTGAACTTGTCCGTCCATACTTTGGACGCAGGTGGAAGTTAATATTTAAAAATGGGATAGCCCAGCGTTCAAAGAGTCCGGACGGGAAGACACACAAAAAGTGTTTTTTTTTTTTTTTTTTTTAGAGTTTGCACATTTGACGGAACGTTAATCTAAGAAATACATAAATATCGCGTACATATATTCCTAAGATTAAGTCCTACACATATTCTTTGAGGTCGTCACACATGTTCCGGAATTCCAAAGAGGAATAACTGTGCAGTTAGTTCTCTCTTGCTTTCCTGAACATCTGTGGGCAAAAATTGTTAGTTTTTCCTCTTCCAGTTGGACTGTTCAGACCGATTTGATCAAAATGAAATTCGATTCTGAATAACAGTGCAATTTTAACTACACAGATCGACCGGAGCGTTGTGAGGATTTCCTTTTCAGCAGTTCGCCACACAGCTGTATAGTTATTCAAAATCGAATCTCGCTTCAATCAAATCGTCTTGAACAGTCCAACTAGAAGACGAAAAACTGCGCAATTTCTGCCCACACACGATCCAGGAAATCAGGAGAGCAATAGCTGTACTGGGTACCCAGAACGTCTGTGGCGACCTACAAAGAGGAAAGACTGCGCAGGTTTTGCCTACACACGTTCAGGAAAGCCGGAGAGGACTAAGCGTACGGTTATTCCTCTCCAGATTTCCTGAACGTGTGTGGACAGGACTTTTTTCGATCGAATTCAGAAATTTTGAAAAGAATAATTATAGCTATTTCTCTCCGGATTTCCGGAACGAGTCTGAGCTATATTTAGAGTTAAATTTTTACATGTTCGTAAACAAGTTAAGGGGGTCGCGGTTGCTCAGTGGTAGAACGTTCACCTCTGGTGCAAGTGGTCCTTGGTTCGATCCTAGCTCGCGCCAGGTGAGATTTGTGGTGAACAAACACCGTGTGCGGGGCTTTCTCGGGGTTCACCCGTTTCCTCCTACTTTCTTCATTCCACCATTTCATTTATTTCTCTCTCCTTTAGCCTAGCCGGCGTAACTGAGGGACGTAAAATTAAAAATTTCATTTTTTATGAACACATTGTCCATCAGCTTTGTTCATAGTCATAATGTGTGCCTCGTCCACGTTATTGATTCAATGATAAACTAATGATTTGTTCGTGCACAATTACAACGAATTTTGAAAATTATGTAGAAAAACAAGGAAAAAAGAAAGAACGGAACAGAAAATATAAAGTGAGAAAGAATTATTGTTAAAGACTACAAGTTTCAGGCAACTGAATGTGTGTTATGAAATTTTGAACACATTTCCTTACCAAATAATAATAATAATAATAATAATAATAATAATAATAATAATAATAATAATAATAATAATAATAATAATAATAATAATAATAATAGTAAAAATAAAAAAATATAATAAAAATAACGTGTAGGAGAAAAAACACACGGATCATAATAAATGCAGGTTTACCGATGTATTGGAGAAATTTCTTGAATTGTGGTACTTGAATTTTTACTCGCAAAGTCAACTGATAGCACCTGGTGTAACCTAAAACAGAACCCGGTACCCGATATAGGTACCCTTTATTTTCCTTCAACGTATTTGGAAAAAAGCAAGAATCGTCTCTTTTCTTCATTACCATTTGGAATTTCCACATTTTAGAGCTAAGAGAAGAGAGAGAGAGAGAGAGAGAGAAAGGAAAGAAGAGAAAGAGCTAAGGAAGAAGAAAGTAAAGAGACGAGGAGGAAGGTATAAAGCAAGCCATCGTGGCCCAGCCTAGGAGTTGTGCATATTTAACACTTGAATGCGGTCGGGGGTTATGCTAATCTTCTCTCCAAGTCTGTTCCATGAATAAGCGAGGAGCCCCCAGCTGGGTTCTCTGGTTTCCACCACAAGAGCACGGATAGCGATTCGAATTGCTGAAGAGGTGTGAAGGCCTCTGACAGTACTTTCTCAGTGGGTGGCGACCAAGTACAGAATTGCCAACTGTCAAATAAAATTCCTTCAGTTTGAACAGGTTAACTTTCCTTTCTTTATCTGTTTCATTGCCGTTATCATGAATATTGTCTGCATGTGCAGTGCAAATGAAGGTTCTAGCCCACTCACCAAACTAAGTAGGTGAGGGCCCTAAAGCAAGTAAGGAAGTTTAAGGTGGCTAGTTTATTTTAATTTGTGGCTTCGGAAAGCAATACTTTTCTTCTGACGGTACACAACGGTGTGTAACACCGGCAACATTTTCTCTAGAGACTTTTTTAAATGTGATTTCAGAAGTATTTTAGGATTTAGGATTTAGATTTTTGGGTTTTCGGCATCTACGGTCATTTAGCCCATTACGTGTGAGGTATGACGCCCCTCGGTGACCAAACTATCCGGAGAAAGGGAAGTTAAAAAATGATTGGTGAAGGAAGGAAGCGGCCTGGGACCTATAAGTTAGGTACCATCCCGGCATTTGCTTGGTGTGAATGAGAAAAAGCCAGGAAAACTTCATTCAGGATGACTGAAGGTTTAAGAAGTATGAAGTTTTATTTATTTTTATATATCTCCCCCTCCTCTACGTTGTATCGTTGATCCCCTCCCCCTCCCCTACGTTGTACCGTCGATGTGAAGTGATAAAAACTATTCCAGGACCAAACCTCACCTGTGTTGAAAATTTGAGCAAGATTGGTCGAGTGGTTCAAGATTCGGGTGGTTCAAACCCAAGAAAACTTCATTCAGGATGACTGGCTTGAAGAAGCTTTTTACACTTTTTCGACCGAGTGTACCCGCAGGGAATCGAACCAGGGACCGCTCGCAGCGAAGGTCAGAGCGTTAGCGGCTACGCGCTATTTTCGGAAGTTATTGCGCCCAAAGTCTTTTGTAAATTTCAGGTCGTTTTATGCCCCCTTTCACTAAACACTTCATCACCAGATGCTGTCGTCCTCCATTTTGAATAATGGTCTCTAAACTTATGTTCGATATGAGTGCTCCTGCCAATAACAGGAGATAGTTTTCAGTCCCTAAAGTATGTACTAGTTCCATCCTGGGATTGGATTAAAACCTATAAAAAAATGTCCAAGGTAAATTTTGAATGACTGTCGTTTTTGACAAATTTCTCCTTTATATAATGAAATACATATTTTTATGAGTTAGAATAAACTGTTTTAAGTACAGAAAGATCATAAGTTGAAATTTGAAAATTACAGAAAATTTGACAAAAAGAAGGGGAAACTATTGTGTTGTTAGAAGGAACTCGTCTTCTAAGAAAATTCATGAACATTGGTGTAACAGATTATGTCAAGATTCCTTTTAAGCGACAACAATAACGTAGTCACTATTCTCTGTAATTCTTGACATTTGAAAGTTGGTATCTCATTTGACAATAAATAATATAGTTACAAACGATGATATCTTACTTACTAAAGACAGTGTGATTACGAGCAGCACCTATATATAAAAAGCTTTTTTTTTAAACATCAATATTGATCTACTTCAACAACAGCACTAAGAAGTAAAAAGAAATAAAAGCGCTAAAAAGCTGAAAAAAGTTCATTACCATTATATTTTTTTAAAAAATTGAAGTCTGTGCCAAGCCAAACAAATTAATGCCTCGTAAATTTACCATTCAAATTAGTTTTTTATTAGGTACTAGCAGTGGCGTATTTACGATTTTGTTTCGGGAGGAGCTTTGCTAACTTTCGGGGGGGGGGCTTTGCCTGGAAATGTGAAAATTCTGCAAGATATTTCATTTACTTTACTATATTAAGTAAGATTTCGGGGGGGGGGGCTTAAGCCCGGAAGCCACCCTCCTAAATACGCCACTGGGTACTAGCATCAATTACAAGCTTCTCTGGGTTAAAATACTAAAATTTGGTAACAGTTCCGTTAATCAGCCACTTTTTAAAATCACTAAAGCGCGCTCTGAATCGGTCATTTTCGATAATTTTCATGTCTCCCCTCTAGCCCCTTCCCCAAGTTACGGGCCTGAATTTTGATTTAAATGGCATTGTAGGCATCACTATTCGTCTCAACGACCCTAAAAACTCTGTATTCGACAGTAATATCGGTCATTTTTGATAATTTTAATATAGCTCCTCTCTTCCCCTTCCCCAGGGTACGGGGTTGAATTTTGATTTAAACGGCATCGTTCAGCGCCCGCAAAAACTATGGATGCGACAATAACATCGGTCACTTTCTATATCTATTCCTTTTAAAATATCTTTTTAAATATCTTTTCTTCCCCTAATATTCACCCTCAAAGTGAAATGATAAAAAACATCCTAGGCCCGAACCTCACCTATGTGCAAATTTGACGGAGATCGGTCTTGTGGTTTAAGAATTATTAAGTTTTATTTATTTTTATATATCTCCCCCTCCCCGTCACCTACGTTTACCGTCAATACCCTCCCCCTTCCCTACGTTGTACCGTCGATGTGAAGTGATAAAAACTATTCCAGGACCAAACCCCACCTATGCTGAAAATTTGATTTAGATTGGTCGGGTGGTTCAAGATTTATTAAGTCACAAACATACACACTGTAAAAAAATCGTTGTGTTTCTTCAACGAGACGTCTGTGTTAACACGATTGTGTTAAAATATAACACAAATAGGTGGTTAGAACAACTCACTCTCCATTTGGAGTTCGGTCTCAAATGCTGGTAGTTGAAATGACATACTTCCTGTGTGTTAAATCAACACAAGTGGAGAATCTTGGGTGTTCTTTACTGCGTGATTGCCTAATATGTTGGGAAGCTAAGTATAAAGGATTATGAATTGAAGCTACAGACAAACACAGTAGAAAGAAATACTTAAGCACATCCAGGTATACGCAAAATTTCAACATGCAAACAGCGCGATATATTTTCAATTGTTTTACATACTGTTTCTCAAGAAATATGTCAACAGCGAGAAACAACATCGTATTAATGTGTCACTTCTATACTGCACTAGAGTTCACTAGTCAACACCAGGGATTGTGCTTCAAAAATGGCGGTAAAGAAGTAGATTCACGATTAAGACGCAAACATATTATACGGATATAGATAAGAGTTTCCTATCATTCTTGAACAAGATGTTGGTGAAGGTTGTGTTTCGCACCGTCAAGAAATAGTTCACAGTAAATTTTGTGGAGGGCGGCAAAAATTTTTATGAAGATTTTCTATATGAAGTGTTCTGTAGTTTACTATTCTTATTTTAAAATTAGAATCCTCGGTATGCGTAAGCATGCACATCGCATGGTTTTCCAAGACAGAAAAATGGTTACTCAACACCACACACGAAGTTATTTCAACACCGAAATAGGTGTCGTAGTAACACAGAAGTGGAGTAGACCTAACACCCAAAGCATTGTTAATCTGGTGGTCTGGCTTTGAATTTTAACACAGGGAGTCTCGAATTAACACCTAAATTGTGTTACTTATGTGGCTTTGACCTTGAATTATGACACAGATTGTGTGTTGATATAATAAGAAAATGATGTTGAAGTAACACAGGAACTGTGTTATATTGATACTTGACATGGTGTAATATTAACACAAAATAATTAACACACTACACACTGTGTTACTTTCTTTGTGTTGGTGCAATACCGCCACAGGTAACACTCAACACTTTTCTTCACACTACCGACCCTGACCTGGAGTCGAATCAACACCTAAAATACTAACACAGATTCGAATTTAACACCGCTCAACAGCGTTTGTGTGTTAATGACGTAATACACCCCCTGTGTTAAACGCCAACACCGTGGGATCTGTGTTGAATTCACACCGCATAGTGATAGTCACGCTGGAACCACTGCCCTGTGTTAAAATAGAGTTGAATTAACACAACCATTTTTTACTGTGTAGTCACTTTCATTTTTAAAATAGGGCCGCGGTGGCTCAGTGGTAGAGCGTTCACCTCTGGTGCTTGAGGTCCTGGATTCGATCCCAGTCCCCGCCAAGTGAACCGTGTGCGTGGGTTTTCTCGGGGTTCTTCCGTTTCCTCCCACTTTCTTCATTCCACCATTTCATTCATTACTCATCATCACCGTCTCCTTTAGCCTAACCGGCATAACCGTGGGACGTAAAACAAAGATTTCATTTCATTTCATTTTCATTTTTAAAATATAGATTAAATGCGTTTGGCTTTGCATGGACATTTAAAAATTTTTAAATATATAATTAGATATATAATGAATTATTTTAAGCGTTCAAGCGCTTATAATAATAATAATAATAATAATAATAATAATAATAATAATTATTATTATTATTATTATTATTATTATTATTTCTGCCTTTTAGCGCTTTTGTTAAAATCGGTTATTATTGTTTATTTTTTTTTCAATTCTTCGTTATCATCAGTAGTTTAGTTAGATACTTAAACACTAACTTCGTATAAAATGGATCGGTCTACGAAAAATGTGACGATATATACGAGGTGTGATTGGAAAGTCTTAAGACAGGTGGCGCCACTGCTCAAGAATAATAGATATAATTGCCCGATAGAGTGGAAGCGGTTATTTGGTGTGACCTTGATATCTACTGCAAGAATCACTGCGATATCTTCATTCGGTACAACGTAGCAACCTGTTGAGTGCGGGCGTGTATGGGTTTTGTGGCGGATTATTAATTGTACAAAATGGATGAAAAACTGGAGCAACGCGTATGTATTAAAGTTTGTTTTAAAACCGGAATATCTTCCTCGGAGACTTATGTACTCTTAAAAACAGATTTTTGGAGATAAATGTTTGAGCCGGTCAAATGTGTTTATCTTGTTCAACAGATTCAAAGACGCCCGTGCTTCAGTCGAAGATGACCCTCGGTTTGGCCGGCCTTCCGCGTCAGAAACCAAGGAAAACATTATGAAAGTTTGCGATTTAGTGACCGTAGACTTACAATTAGGAAGATGGCTGACGACCTTAATTTAAGTTTCTATACAGTTCAGTCAATCTTAACTGACGCTTTGAACATGCATCGAATGTCCGAGAAATTCATTCCGAAAATGTTGTCAGAAGAGCAGAAACAACATCGACTGGAAGTGTCCCAAGGCCTGCTTAATCGGGTCGAAACGGACCTAGAATTGTTAAAGAGAGTAGTAACAGATGATGAAACATGGATTTAAGGCTATAACCTGGAAGCAAAGACCCAATTTTCTCAGTGGAAGAGTCCAGGTTCACCACGCCCGAAGAAAGCGTGACAAAGTCGGTCGAATATGAAGACAATGTTGGTGTTTTTTCGATTCTACGAGTTCGTGCATCATGAATTTATTCCTAGAGGGCAGAGGAAAAGGCCGCCTCTGCAAAAACAAGAATTGGGTCTTCCACAAGAACAACGCACTGGCGCATTGTGCGTTTTCGATCCAGAAATATCTGGCCAAATTCAAAATTTTTGTTTTCACAACCCCCTATTCCTCTGATTTGACTACTGCCGACTTCTACCTATTTCCCAAATTAAAAAGGCCGCCGAAAGGTAAGATATTTGACTCAATTGAAGACATCCAAGCAAATACAGAGAGAGTTCTTCCCACCCTTACGAAAGATAATATTCAGAAATGCTCCCAGAAGTTTAAACCTTGTTGTAATCGGTGTGTTGAGGCAGCAGGGAACTACTTTCAAGGAGATAAATTGCAATATCCTTTACGTACTGCCATTTGTACATTACAAGCAAAGTCTTAAAACCTCAATCATATCTCATCTATTCGGTCCATGTATTACGAAATTATACATGAACATTCACACAGTATTAATGCCATCATCTGTTGATGAATTTCATGGTCTAACATCAAAGACTTTCATTAGATCATACTAAAATCTATATAGAACATAGAAGAAGATATACTCTTTGAAACTAAGACTTTCATTAGATCCTACTTCAATCTATATAGAATATAGGAGAAGATATACTCTTTGAAACTAATACTTTCATTAGATTGTACTTCAATCTATATAGAATATAGGAGAAGATATACTCTTTGAAACTAATACTTTCATTAGATTGTACTTCAATCTATATAGAAAATAGGAGAAGATATACTCTTTGAAACTAAGACTTTCATTAGATCCTACTTCAATCTATATAGAATATAAGAGAAGATATACTCTTTGAAACTAATACTTTCATTAGATTGTACTTCAATCTATATAGAAAATAGGAGAAGATATACTCTTTGAAACTAAGACTTTCATTAGATCCTACTTCAATCTATATAGAATATAGGAGAAGATATACTCTTTGAAACTAATACTTTCATTAGATTGTACTTCAATCTATATAGAATATAGGAGAAGATATACTCTTTGAAACTAATACTTTCATTAGATTGTACTTCAATCTATATAGAATATAGGAGAAGATATACTCTTTGAAACTAATACTTTCATTAGATCCTACTTCAATCTATATAGAAAATAGGAGAAGATATACTCTTTGAAACTAAGACTTTCATTAGATCCTACTTCAATCTATATAGAATATAGGAGAAGATATACTCTTTGAAACTAAGACTTTCATTAGATCCTACTTCAATCTATATAGAATATAGGAGAAGATATACTCTTTGAAACTAAGACTTTCATTAGATTGTACTTCAATCTATATAGAAAATAGGAGAAGATATACTCTTTGAAACTAAGACTTTCATTAGATTGTACTTCAATCTATATAGAATATAGGAGAAGATATACTCTTTGAAACTAAGACTTTCATTAGATTGTACTTCAATCTATATAGAAAATAGGAGAAGATATACTCTTTGAAACTAATACTTTCATTAGATTGTACTTCAATCTATATAGAAAATAGGAGAAGATATACTCTTTGAAACTAATACTTTCATTAGATTGTACTTCAATCTATATAGAATATAGGAGAAGATATACTCTTTGAAACTAAGACTTTCATTAGATTGTACTTCAATCTATATAGAATATAGGAGAAGATATACTCTTTGAAACTAAGACTTTCATTAGATCCTACTTCAATCTATATAGAATATAGGAGAAGATATACTCTTTGAAACTAAGACTTTCATTAGATCCTACTTCAATCTATATAGAATATAGGAGAAGATATACTCTTTGAAACTAAGACTTTCATTAGATCCTACTTCAATCTATATAGAATATAGGAGAAGATATACTCTTTGAAACTAAGACTTTCATTAGATCCTACTTCAATCTATATAGAATATAGGAGAAGATATACTCTTTGAAACTAAGACTTTCATTAGATCCTACTTCAATCTATATAGAATATAGGAGAAGATATACTCTTTGAAACTAAGACTTTCATTAGATTGTACTTCAATCTATATAGAAAATAGGAGAAGATATACTCTTTGAAACTAAGACTTTCATTAGATCCTACTTCAATCTATATAGAATATAGGAGAAGATATACTCTTTGAAACTAATACTTTCATTAGATCCTACTTCAATCTATATAGAATATAGGAGAAGATATACTCTTTGAAACTAAGACTTTCATTAGATTGTACTTCAATCTATATAGAAAATAGGAGAAGATATACTCTTTGAAACTAATACTTTCATTAGATTGTACTTCAATCTATATAGAATATAGGAGAAGATATACTCTTTGAAACTAAGACTTTCATTAGATCCTACTTCAATCTATATAGAATATAGGAGAAGATATACTCTTTGAAACTAAGACTTTCATTAGATCCTACTTCAATCTATATAGAATATAGGAGAAGATATACTCTTTGAAACTAAGACTTTCATTAGATCCTACTTCAATCTATATAGGATATAGGAGAAGATATACTCTTTGAAACTAAGACTTTCATTAGATCCTACTTCAATCTATATAGAATATAGGAGAAGATATACTCTTTGAAACTAAGACTTTCATTAGATCCTACTTCAATCTATATAGAATATAGGAGAAGATATACTCTTTGAAACTAAGACTTTCATTAGATCCTACTTCAATCTATATAGAATATAGGAGAAGATATACTCTTTGAAACTAAGACTTTCATTAGATTGTACTTCAATCTATATAGAAAATAGGAGAAGATATACTCTTTGAAACTAAGACTTTCATTAGATCCTACTTCAATCTATATAGAATATAGGAGAAGATATACTCTTTGAAACTAATACTTTCATTAGATTGTACTTCAATCTATATAGAATATAGGAGAAGATATACTCTTTGAAACTAATACTTTCATTAGATTGTACTTCAATCTATATAGAATATAGGAGAAGATATACTCTTTGAAACTAATACTTTCATTAGATTGTACTTCAATCTATATAGAATATAGGAGAAGATATACTCTTTGAAACTAATACTTTCATTAGATTGTACTTCAATCTATATAGAATATAGGAGAAGATATACTCTTTGAAACTAGTACTTTCATTAGATCCTACTTCAATCTATATAGAATATAGGAGAAGATATACTCTTTGAAACTAAGACTTTCATTAGATCCTACTTCAATCTATATAGAATATAGTAGAAGATATACTCTTTGAAACTAAGACTTTCATTAGATTGTACTTCAATCTATATAGAAAATAGGAGAAGATATACTCTTTGAAACTAAGACTTTCATTAGATCCTACTTCAATCTATATAGAATATAGGAGAAGATATACTCTTTGAAACTAAGACTTTCATTAGATCCTACTTCAATCTATATAGAAAATAGGAGAAGATATACTCTTTGAAACTAAGACTTTCATTAGATCCTACTTCAATCTATATAGAAAATAGGAGAAAATATACTCTTTGAAACTAAGACTTTCATTAGATTGTACTTCAATCTATATAGAATATAGGAGAAAATATACTCTTTGAAACTAAGACTTTCATTAGATCCTACTTCAATCTATATAGAATATAGGAGAAGATATACTCTTTGAAACTAATACTTTCATTAGATTGTACTTCAATCTATATAGAATATAGGAGAAGATATACTCTTTGAAACTAATACTTTCATTAGATTGTACTTCAATCTATATAGAAAATAGGAGAAGATATACTCTTTGAAACTAATACTTTCATTAGATCCTACTTCAATCTATATAGAATATAGGAGAAGATATACTCTTTGAAACTAATACTTTCATTAGATCCTACTTCAATCTATATAGAATATAGGAGAAGATATACTCTTTGAAACTAATACTTTCATTAGATCCTACTTCAATCTATATAGAATATAGGAGAAGATATACTCTTTGAAACTAATACTTTCATTAGATTGTACTTCAATCTATATAGAATATAGGAGAAGATATACTCTTTGAAACTAATACTTTCATTAGATTGTACTTCAATCTATATAGAAAATAGGAGAAGATATACTCTTTGAAACTAATACTTTCATTAGATCCTACTTCAATCTATATAGAATATAGGAGAAGATATACTCTTTGAAACTAAGACTTTCATTAGATCCTACTTCAATCTATATAGAAAATAGGAGAAGATATACTCTTTGAAACTAAGACTTTCATTAGATCCTACTTCAATCTATATAGAAAATAGGAGAAGATATACTCTTTGAAACTAAGACTTTCATTAGATCCTACTTCAATCTATATAGAATATAGGAGAAGATATACTCTTTGAAACTAAGACTTTCATTAGATCCTACTTCAATCTATATAGAATATAGGAGAAGATATACTCTTTGAAACTAAGACTTTCATTAGATCCTACTTCAATCTATATAGAATATAGGAGAAGATATACTCTTTGAAACTAAGACTTTCATTAGATTGTACTTCAATCTATATAGAAAATAGGAGAAGATATACTCTTTGAAACTAAGACTTTCATTAGATCCTACTTCAATCTATATAGAATATAGGAGAAGATATACTCTTTGAAACTAAGACTTTCATTAGATTGTACTTCAATCTATATAGAAAATAGGAGAAGATATACTCTTTGAAACTAATACTTTCATTAGATTGTACTTCAATCTATATAGAAAATAGGAGAAGATATACTCTTTGAAACTAATACTTTCATTAGATTGTACTTCAATCTATATAGAATATAGGAGAAGATATACTCTTTGAAACTAAAAATGAATAATCAAAATTGGTACATCTACGTTGAAGGTAACGCACGATCATAGAGACAGTTCAGTCGGTTAATTGTGACAGCCGTTGAAGTATTTCATTCTTTAGCTCTAATGACTATATTTAGATGCTGATGAAATTTATTTGGAAATCATACTTTTTCAAATAATAATAATAATAATAATAATAATAATAATAATAATAATAATAATAATAATAATAATAATAATAATAATAATAATAAAAGAAATAAAAATAATCACCAAAATCAGTGCGTGTATGACGAAGTTATGTGTGATCATACGCATATGAAAGTGGGTTAATTGCGCTTTTTACAAGTACACATGTTGAGGTGTTTCATGGTCTACCTCAAAAGACTCTCATTACGTTCTAATAAGATTTAGATGGGACTATCAGGAACCTTTAATATTCCAAACAAAACAAGAATTTTCCATGTTAAAGTTATGCGTGAGCATAAACACTATAAAAAATGAGTGTAATTCTCTCTCTCTCTCTCTTTTTTTTTGAACTGGGATAAAAATGTGTATTGTGGACACTACACTCTCAAAAGAATATCAGAAATAGTACATGTATTAGTGATATACGTGAATCACTGTTAGGAGTATGCATGTCACCGTTTTAGACAATGGCGGATCCAGGATACGATCAAGTGAGGGGCTAAACCTTAGTTTGCTGCTTTATCCAGTGTAAAGCAGGGTTGAAGCCTATTTTATCCAGTGTACATCTGAGCGTCAAGGGGGGAAGACCATAGCCCCCATTGGATCTGCGCCTGGTTCTAGAAGATAACAGTAGATATAGTACTCTACTCAACATTATAATTTTTTTACATTTAACAAAGTTCACGTAGTCCAGTGCTTATAACGTTGGACTCACGTCCGCGAGGTTCTGGACGCTGCTTCCTAATATCCAGAGTCGTGAGACAAACTGGGAAGTTCCGTGAATAAAAAGAAGTGACTGCCACCAGGTCTCGAAAATACCTGATACGCCTGTTTGGAACAGGGCAACACTGCGCACTGACCACGTGTTCGTTCGTCTCTAGGCTGGACGTAGTTCAACCAGTTGCTAACAGATGGCGTTGGAAGTGGCTCAAGCCCATAAGGATCGTAATACCCGTGGGTAGTTTTATCTATTACATAAATAAATAAATAAATAAATATGTTCCAGCAAACAAACAAAAAAAAAGAGATTATCAGTTTTTATTGGAAACGGACGACATATTTTCTAATACCATAAAAAAATTGCCTTTCTTCTAGATTTTTCCGAAAACTGCGCATCAGAATTTACCCTGAATATCTCATTTTGTTCAGCTCGATATGATCTGTTGATTTACATGTCTCGATTTTGGGATACCATTATAAGCAAAAATTAAAATTTGAAGAGTTAATCAGGGATAAAAGTTTGGGGAACACAAGGGAACGCTGTTCCTCCACTTCCCGAAAATATATATGGCGTCCCTCCACTTCCTACAAAAAAAATTACAATGGGCAATGATATGCATAGGAGACAGCGTGACGTCATGCGTCCCTCTACCTTTTCAGATCCACTTTAACCCCGGGAGTAAATCATACTTTTGGAGTATATTTCATCAACCGCATTGAGTGCTGTCCATTTGCTATTGACATAATGTAAAACTTTAATCAGGATATACCTCAGTTTCAGTTTTATCTCAATAGTAGGGGTGGTTATCACAGAGCATCAATTTTTATGTTTACAGATTTGGTTTTTCAACATATTCTCAAAAACTTCACATGAAGGTATGTATACACTAATCCAAAATCATTTTGTTGAGCTCTATAATATATATCGAATTTTATCTTTGGACATTCTTGCCCCTGTTAAACTCTGGTAACATAGTAGGATTTAATTTTAATTTTCTAACCATATTTCTTGCGGAAGACTCTCTTGCCAATACGTATTATATATACATATATTGCGATTTGTTTAAAAGGAAAATTCTTATACAGATGGTACGCATTGAAAATAGCGCTGTGAAGGCAGCATACTTGAGCTTGAGAGGCAGAACGGAATGCATCTTTCGCATTGTCTGGAGTCTTTTGCACGTGAAATCGTGGTGGTAGCTGGTTCGGTCTCTATTTCTCAGCTTATTACCGGATAGAAATAGGAGCCTCTACGCCAGAGGAAGATGGAAGTGGAGAGAGAGAAAGAGAAAGATGAGAGGATACGCTGCAGCTCCTGAGAATGGCGGGGGCGAAAGAGAAGAGGAGGAGGTGGAAGAAGAAGAAAGTTCGATCACGTAGTGTGAAACTCTCCACATGATGAAGCTGAAGAGAATGAGATAGAAGAAGAATTTAGGGGGATGTAAAGTCATTCGAGTGAATACACGAACTACATGCAGAAACAAAAGAGAATCAAGGGAGAGAAAGAGAGAGAATCTGGCCAAGTGAGAATGTGAGATAGCATAATACTATACTATAAGTAAAGAACTGAAAAGGGACATTCAGAACTAAGTTGAACTTGAAAGTTACAGAAATTAGGTCTAATAAGAAAAGTATGGATCTGCCAAACTAACACTTTCGTTAAAATATGATGAGTTTTTAGCATTTTCCAACAAACTAATCTTCGTCCAAATTCCCGAGCCGGCTCTTGGGTCAGCACTAGAGATGGCGTGGGTCATGAAAACTTGACACATGACCCACTCTGACTCCACCAAAATCCATCGTCATCAACTCTAACCTATGATCCACGCCCTGCTCTCCACTGACTTAAGAGTTTAAACTTGTAACAAAAGAAGGCTGTGAAATAAACTGAATTTCAGCTCCCAAGTTTTCGCAAAAATTAGGACCCCTATTGACTCCTTAGAATATGTATTATAATGAAAGCGATATGATAACATCCCAGTTGGGGTTAGGGCCTAACTATGTAGCAAAAGTTATTTCATTTGGCTTTGCAATTTGGCCGTGATGATACGTGACACATAGTTACATTCAATTTTTTTATATCATCATCATCATCAGCAGCAGCAGCATCATCATCATCATCATCATCATCATAGGTATTCTGCCTTTATTGGCAGGTCACTTGCCGCAGCTGAGAAGCTTCCATGCTCCACGGTCCTCCGCTAACCTCTGTCTTCGCGTATGATCTTTCTGTTTTAATATCATCCATTAATTGTAGTCTCCTTCGCCCCCTCCCTCTCTTTCCCGCCACCATACCCTCTAGGACGTCCCTCATGATACAATCTCTTCTTAGGCAATGTCCCAACCAGTTTCTCTTCCTCTTCCTAATAATATCTAGAAGTGTTCTTTTCTCACCCACCCATTTGTAACACTCTCTCATTCGTTTTCCGCTCTACCCAACTAATTCTTTCCATTCTTCTCCACACCCACATTTCGAAGACTTCCATTCGATTTTCGTCACCTTTACGTAATGTCCACGTTTCCGCCCCATACAGTACAACACTCCACACGAAGTATTTTATGAGTCTTTTTCTCAACTCTTTATTCAAGGTCCCACAAAACAGACTTTTCTTCCTCCTAAAGGCTTCTTTCGCCATTCCTATCCTTGCTTTTATTTCACGTTCGCACTTCATGTCATTACTAAGAATACTATCCAGGTATCGAAAACTATTCACTTGTTCTATTTTCTGCCCTCCTACTTTTATATTTGACACAGACTTCTTCGTTCCAATCACCATGGCTTTTGTCTGTCTAACATTTATTTTCATCCCATATTCTTCAAAGCCCTTTCTCATTTTTTCTAACATTTTATTGATTTTCTTTTCAGATTCTGCAAGAAGCGCCATATCTTCTTTTTTTTATATAGTAATTCATATATTAGATGCGATTCAAAAATATATTTTTTGTGCGCAGGCTGTGTCTGAAAAGCCAAGTAGTAAGTCCTATTGCTACTATTGTAATACCATTACAAATATCAATATAAAAAGGTTCTTTTTTCACTTAAATATACGCATCTCAGATAAGTGCATAGAAACAAAAGTAAAAAAAAAAAAAAAGAAAGAAAGAAAAGAAAAATGGAGACCTTTAAAGTAAAACGTATTCACCAGTGTTCAGAAGATGCTGTCTACAAGGCACGGTGCAGAGTAGATCGGTGGGTCACAGTGGGTCACGTCTTCACCCTTTCGTAATTAGGACTGTACACAGTGATTCATAAATTCAAGGATAGCGTGAACACACATTGACATATTTCCCTTTCATAATTTGAATTCCAAATAGTGCACCATAAAATTCAAGGATAGCGTGACGCATATACTTACATGCTTCTTTTACATAATTAAAATTCCAAACATTGATTCATAAAATTCAACGATAGCGTGATGCACAGACTGACATATTTCCCTTTCATATTTAGGATTCCAAGAGTGACTTATAAAATTTCAGGATAACGTGATGCACACTTGACATATTTCCCCTATCATAATGAGGATTTCAAATAGTGACTCATAAAATTCAAGGATAGCATGACGAGAAACTGACATGTTTCCCCTTCACAATTAGAATTCCAAACAATGACTCATAGGATTCAAGGATAGCGCGAAGCACAGACTGACATGTTTCCCTTCCATATTTAGGATTCGAAACAATGACTTACAATCTATTTGTAAAAATTCATTTTTAATTACAATTATCGGGACATCTCAAATCCTTTTCTTAAGAAAATATCCAGGTAGGCCTATATTTATTAAATATTTATTAACATACTTTTTAAACCGATTTACTTTGACATACACAACAGAGGGAATATGGCTAAAAATAACTTCTTTTTCTATTTTATTCTTTAAATATCATATATATATTTTCTGTGTTTCTACTTAGTTCGTCGTTTTTAATTTCTTGCTTCTCGCTTATTCTGTTCTCGGAAAACAACTTCCAATTTGCCTTCTACCTCGTTCTTTATCGTCCTCATTACCAAATTGGGAAGAGTTTAGTCGAGAAGACGGTTAGGAAGGGGGGGGGGGGGAATAGCAAAGGTACGTAGTTCCAATTTCACGGTTCGAAAGAAAAGAAAACGAATGGATGAAAGGAGGTTGCTTGCTTTCAGATCAGAGTTTACAACTCAAAAAAAGAAAAAAAGAAGGAAAAGAAAAAGAGAACAAAACGATGAAATAACAATCACAATCACAATCAAGAAGGTACTCATTTTTCTTCTATTTATATCTTTAGTTTTTCTACGTAATATTGCTTTATTCTAGTAGGTATATTTCCTTACTTTGTTCTTGATTGTTGTGTAGGCATCATCTTTGTTTTTAGGTCCATTTATTTATATGCGGAACTATTTTTCTGTTCTCGTTTTTAAATAAACTGCCATTTTTAATGGTTTTATTGTTAATTATTTCTTTTTCAAAGTTGTTTAAATATCTCTTACTCTGTGAAAAATTAAATTTTAATTTATATAATTTTAATATTGCAAAGAGAAAAAACCGTTCTCCGGACAGCGGTATATGTACAAATATACGGTATCCTTTTGCTTACTGTAGAAATCAGTACGGAGCATACGTTATGCGTATGGTACAGCTCAGAGATGACAAGAAGGACCCTAGCAGAAGTAGTGTGACGTAGGTATGGGCTCGCCCACTTTTCGCACGGGGGTTTCAAATGACACCACGGAATAGCATACAGATAACTACCCGGAGTAGCAGACGACATCTAAGTGTAGATCACACCCCAAAAACCGAAAGTGAACTTGATCGTGTCATTGACCTTTCCCCGCTTCCCCTGTTTTAGGGCTCTTCTCGTCATCTGTGAGCTGTACATAGGCACTGCCCTTAGTGGTTACATAATGCCGTTGCAGGATGTCTGACATCTAACAGTTTTCCGTATATCACATACATATACTTATGTTACATTCGTCAGCTATATGTTATATACGTCCATTTGTATGTGCGATCCAGACCGCCTACATTATTTCGTACAGAAAGTACATATAGATGGAACACTTGTACAGAAATATTATAAAAGATGCGTTTTCAGTTATACGTCTGTTGTACGTTAAGTAAAGAAACTAGAGGAATTATGCATGTAACCTATCTTTTTAAGTACATCACCTACAATTATTTTTTTCTCAGTGTGAATAATCTAATTTAATTCAAGTGTTGTTGAATAATTATATATCTCCTAGTTGAGCCTGCATTCTCTACATAGTGCATGATTCGCATATGAGCATGAATCTTTTTGTCATTCCTCACAACATCTGTACGTGTTTCTTTACAGATACAAGTGAAAGACGTCTTGATAAAAATCGGCAAGGAGTACCATAAAGGAGAGATTTTTTTTGGATTATTTTTTCAATGTCTCGAAGATTTGACCCTATTTCAGGTTGGCGTTTCTAATTCATGTATGATCAGTGTTTTCTTTCTTCTTGACTGCAGTATGTAGTAAGCACATGTATTACACAATTAATTATAATGTCAGTGATATATTGTGTTCATTGAGCAAAACACTCCAAACAATAAAGATTCATCTTAGACCGCAGAAATTGTTATCTTTCGATTTTCATCATTTGCCATGAAAAACACGCCTGATAAACACGCAACCCATTATTACAAATATGTTGTGTTGGAATGTATATGATATAGGATACAATGCTTCACTGTCAACACTTCCAGTGTACCAGTAAAACATGTATAAAGAAATAGAGGCTATGTTTTCTAAATATTCAATTAGAACTGGACAATCTAATCAAAATTTGGAATCGACCAGTGAAAACGCCACGTTTCAAGCACTTTAACTTTCGAGATCTCATTTTCAAAAGATTGGAGACAAACATATAAACCTAGTGCCTCCTTAGTTATTCGACAGACATCAAATCAAAAATCAAGGTCTTCCTACACTCGGTGCAGCATGTCCCTATCATTGAGTTCAAAAGCATTGTTGCTGCGGGCTCGCAGTTCTGGCAGGTTTGCTGGTAGAGGAGATGTGAACACCGAATCTTTCACATAACCTCACACAAAAAAACAAAGATCTATGCATGGGGTTAGGTCAGGAGAGCGTGGGAGGCCATGATATGAAATGCTTTCTCGGTGTCTGTCGCTATCTTGCCTCGCTGCTCACTGCTGCGCTCTCGTGGGAGAAATCTGAAGTACACCAGCAACAAACATAACTTTTTGATTTTTTCTATGTTACTGTTATGTTTTTTTTACAATATCTCAATTACTAAACTACAGTGAATTTATATATACATACCGTATATATATACATCGTATTTCTTCGAATATAAGACGCACCTGTTTGTCAACTTTTAGACGTCCAAAATTCAGGTGCACCTTGGATTCGATGGCGTCTTAGATTCGACGTATATACGGTACTGCAATATACATATTTATTCATTGCACGTAGGTTACAACATAGAATCTACTGCAGTCTTTAATAATGGTAGTTACAACTAATTTGCTTAAAATTGTTGTATTACAACAATGACAGACTGCAGAAAGATGTAATCTCTCACGAACAATGAACATTTCGTTTTACTGATAAGAAAATGATTATCGAAATTACTCCCATTTTTATATTACTTCAGCGCCTTAGATTCGATGGCACCTTATATTCGAAGAAATACGATATATATATATATATATATATATATATATATATATATATATATATAATATATATATACAGGGTGCATCATTTATGTGTTACCAATTCAATATAAATTGATGTTTTTTCAAATAGCATTACGTAAGATTATTACGTATTCAAATCAACATGTCAAACGAAAACTAAGACATTTATTTTTCAGTGTTGCAAACTAAAGATGTAGTAATATTACAAACATCCAAAGTTTGGAAGCCTCTGTCACACATACAGCACAACGGATATGAACAGGATAATGGACATCGAAAGTACATTAGCATTGGATACATTGGTTATGGTATGACTTGTTTGGAATAAATATGAACGAATTTATAACGAGTGGAAAAATTAAATTTTTTCAAAAGGTTTTATATCGAAAACATGTTTAGATAAGTATCGTATCTAGTTTCTCATATAGTTTGCAATGAACGTACAAATTATTTTGTTGTTTACAGCACTTCGATATCTCAAACCGTTCGGAAGATAAATATTGATAATGTTCGCAACATTGCTGGAAATGGCATATTTGTGGAAAGTATTCAAAATGATTACCTTCCCTTCTTTTTGAAAGCATTACAACAATAGCTTTTAGTAGCTTTTAATTACAAGTTCTCACAATTACATGATTTAAGCAGTGTTATAACCAGACTTTTTCCAGTATTTACATTATAAACATGTAACTATAACTCCTTTATATGAGGCATGATTTCTAAACTAAGTACCGTTTAGAAATTGGGTCGCTGCAGAGCTGCGGTTGGCATTCCACACATGCGCGCTCTGTATCTACATCTGTTGGCAAGCGACGAACGCCATTACGGAAACATTCGACCTTGTTTACGTTTATTTCTGAGTAGTTAAAATGCCTCTGCCGATTATGAAATACGCGCTGTGATTCTTTTTCCTAGTGCTAAAGGCGTGAAAGCAACTGAAATTCATAACCAGATTCATCGCCAAGTGTATGGAGAATTATAAGCGGTGGAATGGTATAGAAATGGATTAGATCTTTTATACAGGGTGTTTCGAAACAAAACCGACAACGTTTGGGAGGTGATTCCTGACACCAAGATAAGACAAAACATATAAAGCAACCTGCGTGCACAAATGCTTCATGAAAAAATGAAATTTAAAGGTTCACTTAGGAACTTACGAACTAATACGTGGACTATCTAAAGCTACATGTTTCAGAATCCTACGATATTCAGCCAACAATCTTTACAGAGCGAGTTTGACTACGGTCATAGAATTTGAACTACTCACCAACTGCCACTATATAAATTATTGCGGAAGTACCGCAGGATTCTCAAACATGGATATTTGGATAGGGCACATATTAGTTCCTAAGTGAAGTCTTGACCCTACTACGGTAGATTCCATAGTATTGGAGCTATGGACTTTTAAAGTTCATCTTTTTATGTTTTCGGCAGCCTATGACTCCGAAAGAAAACATTTGTGCACCCTGGTTGGTCTATACTTTTGATCTTATCATGGTGTCAGGAATCACCTCCTAAACGTTGTCCGTGTTGTTTTGAAACATCCTGTAGAAGGTTACACAAATATTCATGATGAGGAACGAAGCGGACGATCTTCGGTCATCAGTGACGACATGATGCAGAAAGTTGACGAAAACGTGAAAGAGAACAGACGTCTTTACGGATTCATCGTTATCTGGTAAGTTTCCTCAAGTTTCAAGAAGCGTTCTCTCTAAAATTATGATTGGGTGGTCAGCGCTGCACGACGATGATGAGGTCAAAACGCCCATGTTGCAGGGCTGTCAAATTAAGCGACAGACTTCTATGAGGATGGTATCCAGACTCTTGTTGTACGATACGGTAAGTGCCTTAATATTGGTGGAAACTATACAGAAAAGTAGATGAAATTGCAGGCTTTTATGTAACAATAAAATTGTTACGAAAAATATACCTGTGTGAAGTTGGCCCGCAAAATCGAGATAAAATTTAAAACTCTATATAAAACGATTTCCCATCGTTTGCCCATGTTTGCCCACCAAACATTTTTGTTTGCCAACAACCAGAACCTAAGTTATACGTAAAAGACAATTTTAGGGCCAACTTTACACTAGCACAACAAAGTGTGAAAATAAATTATTGCAACAAGCAAATCGATTGCCCATCGTTTGCCCATGTTTGCCCAACAAAATTTTTGTTTACCCACAGATAGAACCTAAGTTACTCGCAAAAAACAATTTTAGGGCATACTTCACACTGGCACAACGAAGTGTGAAAATAAAATATTGCAACATGCAAATCGATTGCTGATCGTTTGCCCATGTTTTCCAACAAAAAATTTTCGTTTGCCCACAAATAGAACCTAAGTTATACGTAAAAAACAATTTTAGGGTCAACTTCACACTGGCACAAAAAAGTGTGAAAACAAAATATTGCAGCATGCAAGTCAATTGTCATTGTTTGTAAATATTTGCCCAACAAAAATTTTTGTTTGCTCACAAACAAACAAAAAGTTATAAACAAAAACATTTTTAAGTCTAATAAACTTTACAACCAAAATAAATGATTTGTAAATATTCATATTCTTTCTACATTTGGGTACTTTACAATATTAATTTCTCATATTTCCCTATCAAAAACAACCATTTTGCGCTACATGAACGGAAAATTATGCAACGGACTATGCATCCAATAGTAACAATGACACAATCATATTACTGCATTTGTAGTATACAAATTGTAATATTGCGGAATCTAACTTTTTTTCTATATGTGTAAATACAAGAACTATCATCAAACAAACAAAAACATTTGCTGGGTAAACAAAATCATTTGCTGGACAAACTAAGGCAATCGTTGGTCAAGCCAAACCCAGAGCATACATAGGGCAATCAATATTTCTGATTAGAACATAGCCCGCTTATTTTTTCACATGTAGTCTATTCGCGAAAACGTACGACTTAATGCTTTTCTATCTCTAGGCAAACAAAAACTAATGCTGGGCAAACAAAATCAAGTGCTGGGAAAACAAGGACAAGCATAGGGCAATCAATATTTGTGATTAGAAACATAGCCCGCTTAAGTCTCAAAAACGTACGAAATTAGGTTCCATGTTCTTTTCTATCATTGGGCAACAAAAACTAATGCTTGGCAAAGAAATCAATTGCTGGGCAAACAAGGGCAAGCATAGGGAAATCAATATTTGTGATTGGAAACAAAGCCCGCTTAAATCTCAAGGACATACGAAATTATGTTCCAGCTTCTTTGTCGTTGGGCGAATAGAAACTAATGCCGATCAAACGAAATCAAGTGCTGGGCAAACAAGGGCAATCACAGGGCAATCAGTATTTGGGATTAGATACATAGCCTGCTTAAGTCTTGAAAACTTTCGGAATTAGGTTCCAGC
Source organism: Thermobia domestica (assembly GCF_964235325.1). Lineage (NCBI taxonomy): Eukaryota > Metazoa > Arthropoda > Insecta > Zygentoma > Lepismatidae > Thermobia > Thermobia domestica. Next base: position 41,292,295 of record NC_137456.1, read on the forward strand.
TTCTTTCTCTCGTTGGGCGAATAGAAACTAATGCTGGGCAAACGAAATCAAGTGTTGGGGAAACAAGGGCAAACATAAGGCAATCAATATTTGTGATTACAAACGTAGCCCGCTTAAGTCTCAAAAACATACGAATTTAGGTTCCAGCTTCTTTTCTATCGTTCGGGAAACAAAAAACTAATGCTGGGCAAACGAAACCAAGTGCTGGGGAAACTAGGGCAAACATAAGGCAATCAATATTTGTGATTAGAAACGTAGCCCGCTTAAGTCTCAAAACGTAAAAAATCAGGTTTCAGTGTCTTTTCTGCCGTTGGGCAAACAAAAACTAACGCCGATCAAACGAAATCAAGTGCCCGGGAAACAAGGGAAAACATAGGGCAATCAATCTTTATGATTAGAGTCATCGCCCGCTTAAATTTTCACATGTAGTCTAGTCGCGAAAACGTACGATCTACTGCTTTTCTCTCGTTGGCCACACCAAAACTAAAGCTGGGCAAAGGAATTCAAGTGCCGGGGAAACAAGGGCAAAGATAGGACAATCAATATTTGTGATTAGAATCATAGCCCGCTTAAGGGTGAAAAACGTACGAAATTAGGTTCCAGCTTCTTTTCTCTCGTTGGGCAAACAAAAACTAATGATGGGCAAACGATATCAAGTGCTGGGCAAACAACTGTAAATATAGGGCAATCAATATTTGTGATTTGAAACATAGCCCGCTTGAATTTTCACATGTATTGTAGTCACGAAAACGTTCGATTTAATTCTTTTCTATCGCTGGGCAAACAAAATCAAGTGCTGGGAAAACAAGGACAAGCATAGGGCAATCAATATTTGTGATTAGAAACATAGCCCGCTTAAGTCTCAAAACGTACAAAATTATGTTCCAGATCTTTTTCTATCGTTGGGCTAATGCTGGGGAAACGAAATCAAGTGCTGAGCAAACAAGGGCTAACATGGGTCATTCAATATTGGGAAGTAGAAATATAGCCCACTTAAATTTTCACATATGGTCCAGTCGCGAAAACGTACGATTTACTGCTTTTCTATCGCTGGAAAAACCAAAACTAATGATGGGAAAACGAAATTAAGTGCTGGGAAAGCAAGGGCAAACATAGGGTAATCAATATTTGTGATTAGAATCATAGCCCGCTTAAATCTCAGGAACGTACGAAATTAAATTCCAGGTTCTTTTTTATCGTTGGGCAAACAAAAACTAATGCTGGGCAAACGAAATCAAAGTGTTGAGCAAACAAAGGCTAACATAAGGCGATCAATATTTGGGATTAGAAATATACCCCGCTTAAATCTTCATATGTAGTCAAGTCTCGAAAATGTACGATTATAAACATTTCTATCGCTGCGCAAACAAAAGCTAATGCTGGGCAAACGAAATCAACTGCTGGGGAAACAAGGGCAAACATAGGGCAATCAATATTTGTGATTAGAAACATGGCCCGCGTAAGTCTAAAAAACGTACGAAATTAGTTTCCAGCTTCTTTTCTCTCGTTGGGCAAACAAAAACTAATGATGGGCAAACGATATCAAGTGCTGGGCAAACAACTGTAAATATAGGGCAATCAATATTTGTGATTTGAAACATAGCCCGCTTTAATTTTCACATGTATTGTAGTCACAAAACCTTCGATTTAATGCTTTTCTATCGCTGGGCAAACAAAAGCTAATGCTGGGCAAACGAAATCAGCTGCTTTGGAAACAATGTCAAACATAGGGCAATCAATATTTGTGATTAGAAACATAGCCCGCTAAAATTTCAAAAACGTACCAAATTAGGCTCCAGCTTTTTTTCTATCGTTGGGCAAACAAAAACTAATGCTGCGCAAACGAAATCAAGTGCTGGGCAAACAACGGCAAATATATGTCAATGAATATTTGTGATTAGAAACATAGCCCGCTTAAATTTAAACATGTAGTCTAGTCTCGAAAACGTACAATTTAAGATTTTCTATCGCTCGGCAAACAAAGACTAATGCTGTTCAAACGAAATCAAGTGATGGGCAGACAAGGGCAAACATAGTGCAATCAATACTTGTGATTAGAAACATAGCCCGCTTAATTTTTCACATGTAGTATAGTCACGGAAACGTACGATTTAATGCTTTTCTATCGCTGGACAAAGAAATACTAATGCTGGGCAAACGAAATCAAGTTATAAGTCGTTTACATTCAAAAGCTAAAAAGAAAGCTGAACAATGCTGCAACAACACACGTATAAACGCGTACTACCTTCCTGACATTATCCCGATTCTAATAAAATTAGCGAAACAGTTTCCTCTCTGGACTAATGTAATGCGAACTTCTTTCCCACGTCATAAGAAGTTGCCACATCAGCACGATGTGAGGCTAAATTCAACGAGATAAAGCGATAATTGCAAGAATATGAGAGCGGATAAATTTATTGTACACCATCTGAAAATTCTTAACAGTGAGAGCAAGTACGAAAAATCAGCCATAAAACAAACGGCCGTGTCTATGGAATGTTTTACAATTAAGCATAATAACAAATAGCGACAAAAGGTTGACAACAACTCGCCACATAATGAAGTTCAAGCAACAACAATCCTAGAGTACGTCTATAAACAATCTAGCTTTCCTGAAGAAAACGTCCACTTAATGGCGGAAGAGCAGTGGAAAGGCAAGAATCGTTCAGAAATTATACAAGAATTATTGCCAGAATGTTTTAATATCTCCACAAAACCAAATGAATTCAGCGACTTAATCGATTTATATGTTATTGAACAGTCAAACCCTCGTGATAAGGATACTCCGGAACACAACGTGTAATGACAACGATATTAGTACGCCATGTCTACAAAATGACGCAAAAACAACCAATACTGAGCCGTAGATAAAAAAAACGAGGGAAATATTAGACGACATGTCCTGATGTTAAAGTCATTCATAATCGTCCCTTGCGAAAGTGGAAAGGTGATTTGCTACGAAACGGTTGTGTACTCAAACCACTCAATCTGGACGGTGTAAAAATACAAATTACACTAACATGTGCTTTTGATTCTATAATAGAAATTATAACACAAGCGTACATGGATAACATATATTACAAGAATGCAGTAGATAAAGATATCGAATCAAAATCTCGTTGTCGCATTTGTACAAAATTATGCTGTAAACAGTATCGATCACGAATTATACATTGAAAGAGCAAATATATTATCAACATTGTTTACGGTAAAGAACAATATCCTGAGTTGCGAGGTTAAAGTAAATTGGCTAATAGAAAAACTTTATTCAGAACTCGGAACTGTTGAACAGAAAGGCAAATGTTCCTCTTGTTAACTTGATATAAAAAATTCAGTTTTGTTAGAAATTGTACGCACAGGATTTACTTATAATTCTTTTGGCACACAACTAGAAACATTCTTAAACGATTTTTTAATGCCACAGAAACGAAATGCCCATCTTGCGGCAATGCCAGTTCTATTCAGAGAAATCCCGGAATAAAATCCCGGCTTTTCTTTTCCCAACGTTAGAAAAGCCATAAATCGTACGTTCTCGTGAATAGACTAAATACGAAAATTTAAGCGGGCTATGTTTCTAATCTCAAATATTGATTGTTCTATGTTTGCCCTTGTTTGCCCAGCACCTGATTTCGTTTGCCCTGCATTTGTTTTAGTTTGCAAAGCTATAGAAAAACATTAAATCGTACCTTTTCGAGACTAGACAATATGTGAAAATTTAAGCGGGCTGTTTTTCTGATCAGAAATATTGATTGTCCTATGTTTGCCCTAGTCTGCCCAGCACTCGATTTCGTTTGCCCAGCATGAGTTTTTGTTTGCTCAACGAGAGGAAAGAAGCTCGAACGTATTTTCGTACGCTTTTTAGACTTACGCGGGCTATGTCTCTAATGACAATTATTGATTGCCCTATGTTGCCCTTGTTTCCCCGGCACTTGATTTCGTTTGCTCAGTATTAGTGTTTGTTTGCCCAACGACAGAAAAGCATTAAAGGCACATTTTCTAGAATTTAATACATGAGAAATTTTAAGTGGGCTACGTTTCTAATCCCAAATATTGATTGCTCTATGTTGGCCCTTGTTTGCCCAGCAATACTTTTTGTTTGTCCAACGATAGGAAACAATCTGGAACCTAATTTGGTACGTTTTTGAGACTTCAGCGGGGTATGTCTCTAATGACAATTATTGATTGCCCTATGTTGCCCTTGTTTCCCCGGCACTTGATTTCGTTTGCTCAGTATTAGTGTTTGTTTGCCCAACGACAGAAAAAAAGCTGGAACCTAATTTCGTACGTTTTTGAGACTTACGAAGGCTATGTTTCCAATCACAAATATTGATTGCCCTATGTTTGCCGTTCTTTGTCCAGCACTTGATTTCGTTTGCCCAGCATTAGTTTTTGTTTGTGCAGCAATAGAAAGGCATTAAATCGCACATTTTCGAAACTTGACTACATGTGAAACTTTAAGCGGGCTAAGTTTTTAATCTCAAATATTGATTGCCATATGTTTGGTTTGTTTGTCCAGCACTTGGTTTCGTTTGCCGGGCATTAGTTTTTGTTTGCCCATCGAGAGGAAAGAAGCTGGAACGTAATTTCGTACCTTTTTAAAACTTACACGAGCTATGTTTCTAATCAGAAATATTGATTGCCCTATGTATGCCCTTGTTTGCCCAGCACTTGATTTTGTTTGCCCAGCACTTTATTTCGTTTGCCAAGCATTAGTTTTTATTTGCCCAGCAATAGAACATTAAATCGCACATTTTCGAGACTTGACTACATGTGAAAATTTAAGCGGGATATGATTCTAATCCCAAATATACATTGCCCTATGTTAGCCCTTGTTTGCCCCGCACTTGACTTCGTTTGCCCATCATTAGTTTGTGTTTGTCCAACGATAGAAAAGAACCTGGAACCTAATTTCGTACGTTTTTTAGACTTTAGCGGGCTATGTTTCTAATCTCAAATATTGATTGCTCTATGTTTGCCCTTGTTTGCCCAATACTCGATTTCGTTTTCCCTGCATTAGTTATTGTTTGCCCAGCAATAGAAAAGCATTAAATCGCACATTTTCGTGATGAGACTACATGTGAAAATTTAAGAGCTCTATTTTTGTAATCACAAATATTGGTTGCCCTATGTTTGCCCTACTTTGCCCAGCACTGATATCGTTTGCCCAACATTACTTTCTGTTTTCCCAGCAATAGAAAAGCATTAAAACGCACATTTTCGAGAATAGACTACATGTGAAAATTTAACCGCGCTATGTTTCTAACCACAAATATTGATTACCGTATTTTTTCCCTTGTTTCCCCGGCACTTGATTTCGTTTGCCCAGCATTAGTTTTTGTTTACCAAACGACAGAAAAAAGCTGGAACCTAATTTCTTATGTTTTTGAGACTTAATCGTTCTATGTTTCCAATCACAAATATTGATTGCTCTATGCTTGCCCTTGTTTGCCCACCAATTTATTTCTTTTGCCCAGCATTAGTTTTTGTTTGTCCAGCAATTGAAGAGCATTAAATCCTACGTTTTCGAGACTAGACTACTTGTGAAAATTTAAGCGGGCTATATTTCTAATCACAAATATTGATTGCTCTATTTTTCCATTGTCTGCCCAGCATTAGTTTAGGTTTGCCCATTGAGACTTAAGCGGGCTATGTTTCTAATTCCAAATATTGATTGCCCTATGTTTGCCCTTGTTTGCCCAGCACGTGATTTAGTTTCCCAGGCATTACTTTTTGTTTGCCCAACGATAGAAAAGAATCTGGAAACTAATTTTGTACGTTTTTGTGAGTTAAGCGGGCTTTGTTTCTAATCACAATATTGATTGCTATATGTTTGCCCTTGTTTGCCAAGCACTTGATTTCGTTTGCCCAGCATTAGTGTTTTCTTCCCCAGCGGTAGAAAGACCTTAAATCGTACGTTTTTGAGGCTAGATTACATGTTAAAATTGAAGCGGGCTATGTTTCTAATCACAAATATTGATTGCCCGATGTTTGCCCTTGTTTGCATAGCACTTGATTTTGTTTGCATAGCACTTGATTTTGTTTGCCCAGCGTTCGCTTTTGTTTGCCCAGCGATAGCAAAGCCTTAAATCGTACGTTTCCGAGACTAGACTACATGTGAAAATTTAAGCGTGCTATGATTCTAATCCCAAATATTGATTGCCCTATGTTTGCCCTTGTTTTTCCAGTACTTGATTTCGTTTGCCCAGCATTACGTTTTTTTTTGCCCAGCGATAGGAAAGCATTAAATTGTAAGTTTTCGAGAGTAGACTACATGTAAAAATTTAAGCGGGCAATTTTTCTAATCACAAATTATGATTGCCCTATGTTACCCTTGTTTGCACAGTACTTGATTTCGTTTGCCCAGCACTAGCGTTTGTTTGCCCAGCGATTGAAAAAAGGTAAATCGTACGTTTTCGAAACTAGACTACAGGTTAAAATTTAAGCGGGCTATGTTTCTAATCACAAATGTTGATTCCCCTATATTTGCCCTTGTCTGCCCAGCACTTGATTTCGTTTTCCTAGCATGAGTTTTTGTTTGCCCAAGGAGAGGAAAGAAGCTGGAACGTAATTGCATTTTTTCTTTAGACTTACGCGGGCTATGTTTGTAATCACAAATATTGATTGCCCTATGTTTGTCCTTGTTTGCCAAGCACTTGGTTTCGTTTGCCCAGCATAAGCTTTTGTTTGCCCAACGATAGAAAAGAATCTGGAACCTAATTTTTGTACGTTTTTGAGACTTAAGCGGGCTATGTTTCTAATCACAAATAATGATTGTCTTATGTTAGCATTTGTTTGCCCAGCACTTGATTTCATTTGTCTAGCATAATTTTTCGTTTCCCCAACGATAGAAAAGAAGCTGGAACCTAATTTCGTAGGTTTTTGAGACTACATGTGATAATTCAAGCGGGCTATGTTTCTGGTCACAAATATTGATTGCCCTATGCTTGCCCTTGCCTGACTTTCCCAACGATTGCCTTAGTTTTTCAAGCAAATGGTTTTGTTTACCCAGCAGATGTTTTTGTATTTACACATATGGAAAAAAGTTAGATTCCGCAATATTACAATTTGCATACTACAAATGCAGTAATATGATTGTGTCATTATTACTATTCGAAGCATAGTCCGTTACATAATTATCCGTTTATGTAGCACAAAATCTTTGATTTTGATAGAGAAATATGAGCAATTAATATTGTAAAGTTCAAAAATGTTGAAAGAATATAAATATTTACAAATTTTTTATTTTGGTTCTAAAGTTTATTAGGCTTAACAATGTTTTTGTTTATAACATTTGTTTGTTTGTGAGCAAACAACAATTTTTGTTGGGCAAACATGGGCAATCGATTTGCATGTTGCAATATTTTATTTCAACAATTTGTTGTGACAGTGTGTAGTTGGCCCTAAAATTGTTTTTTACGTATAACTTAGGTTCTATTTGTGGGCAAACAAAAATTTTGGGTGGGCAAACATGGGCAAACGATGGGCAATCATTCTATATAGAGTTTTAAATTTTCTCTCGATTTTGCGGGCCAACTTCGAACACCTGAAAAATATACTTGTTTTCTTTTTGTTATTTTAAAACTGTACTTAAAAACATGCCTCTTGTATTACCCTATGGGTCTGTGTGTCTATCCGTCAGAAAGAAAAATGAACTAGTTGGAGTAATCATCATTGATTGTTGCCAAGATTTATAGTCAAAAGCTAGGAATTATGTTTGTTGATGGAGATGGTAGTTATCAATCATTTCAGATTTTAACGTTAATTATTATAGAGCAAAATCAGTAATATATATCAAGATGCGATTTTATGCAATCACTTAACCGTCCGAAGATTGCATTATATTTCAATGCTTAAGGGTTTTCCCTAGAGCAAAATTAAACTACCGCTAATTTTAGAGTTTTTCTGTGATGTCTTCGAAACAAAAATATTCGAAAAGCAAAAAACGTAGTGAAGCAGACAATATTATTTTGCATGTGATACTGTTATAACAACTCATCTATCTGCTTTCGATTTGCAACTGTCGATAGATTTAGAATTTTTTTTGCGGATTCTGTAAATAACGGCACACCAAAAGCAGATAGGTGAGTTGTGGTAAAGGTATCACATGCAAAATCTTATTATCTAGTTCACTACGTTTCTGCTTTTCGAATATTTTTTATTTGTTTTGAAGATATTAAGAAACATTCTAAAATTAGCGGTAGTTTAATTCCGCTGAAGTGAAAACCCTTAATTGTCTATTTTTCAGGACCGACAGGGTGACGAAAATTGTAGACATTTACGTTGGCGGCCCTAGTACCCCTTCTGTCACAGGGACATAAACCATAATTCGTTCTGAAACCTATAAAACACACAGATTCCAACGAGATAACTTTTGTGCCCCTCGTTCCGAACCCGTAAAACAAGAAGAAGAAGAAAATAAAAAAATTAAAAAATGTGGGACTATGGCAATACTGTTATTTGTCGAGGGCAAGAAAAAAAGTTCACATATACGCCAGACATCACTAGTCAGTATGTTCATTTATCTTTATTGTTAACAGTTTTTATGCTTGTAGCTCCTTTGAGAGGAGGGTTTCCCCCAAAAAATGCTGAGAGGGAGGAGGAACTCTACCCTTCCGTTGCGGTACCCCCAATTTGGATGACATGCACAGCGTTGGAAAGTTTAATCCTTTCTGAACAGATAAGACACCCAAATCAATTCTCTAGGTTAATTAGGAGCCTAGCTACGAAGGTTTAAGCTGCTTCCCCAGCCCCTGAGCCCTTGGTCCTGAAAAGGTTAAAATTGTAAGCAATAGAAATTCGGTACAACTTCCGTATCAATATTCATGTACATGGAGCAAAAACGATTAGAGATAGCTAGAAGCGGCTTCTTTGAAATCAATTTAACATTCTAAGAATTGGTACCATTTTCTCTGTCTTAATCCTCTATTCAAACCGGAAGTAGCAGAAATCAGCCACTTCCGGTCTCAACATTGATCGCAATAAAGTAGGAACAATAATAGAAAGAAGCGTCTGTAATCAATTAAGCTTCACAAGAAAATATTTTATCACCATTTTAATCTCTTCACTAAACTGGAAGAGGTAGAATTTTACTTCAAATTTCGATTTCAAAATTAGTTGAGAAAATATCACACCGTATAAACGAAATTCCTTCATGTGATACTGCTATTTGCTAATGTTATAAATTTACTTCTCTTAAGTCGAGACTGAAACAATCTATACAGGGGCGTACACACGAAGGGTGAAGTCCATCTGATCCGGATCTTCCAAAACTTCGTAACTCAACAAACATTTGTACACTTTCTTAATAAAACTATACTTGCTCAACAGGGAAAAGAATGATGTAGCATGAAAATTTATTTTTACACTTCATTTGTACTCTTTCTCTTATAAAAACGATCTAAATGGCGCGCCGCGGCGTGACAAACATCTTGGCATTTGAAGGCGACGCTCCAAGTTCCCTTTAAATGCTGCTAGCAAATACAGTGGCCAGCGGTATTGCCACGTTTATTTTGCACACATCCACGTCTATCACCTGTCACCTGATCGCGCTGTAGTTTGTCTGCTTACCCATAGCCACACCCCTTTACCACTTGGCAACGTCACGCCAGAGCTTGCGTTTTATTCGTTTAGCTGAAATCCCAAGATGTTTGTCACAGGCCTTAGTTCTATATTGTTTTCACTGAAAATATAGGTGGAAGTATTTTATAGGTACTTATGGTCTTTTCGGATGCAGAATAATATACGTTTAATACTACATGGATGTAGTGGCTTGTAATGTTGGAACGCTCCTCCACCCCCGCACCTCCGCAAAACACGGACTCCACCAAACAAAAAATGTATGTATGTGCTTCTGAATTTATATAATTTCTTCAGTTCTCTCATTGGAGTATCGTAACTTCTTCCCATACCGACATCTGCGCCGAGAGAAGAGGAAACATACGTGGTGTACGTAAGAACGTAGGTTACATGCGTAAATCCTGTAGTTTTTAGACTTACCGTACAACCCTATGTAGCACCCTCCAGCAAACGTGTAACTGAAAACCTATGTCTTATAACACTTTCCGTATAATTGTTCAATCTATATGCACTTTCCGTATGAAACAATGTAGGCGATTAGGATCTCTCATGTAAAGGGACGTATATAACATATAACTGACGTATATAACATACGCATACGTATGTCTATATGGAAGACTGTTAGATGTTAGACATCCTGCTGCGGCATGATGTAACATCTAAGCTGGAAAAGGCAGAACATATGTTGCATATGGATAACATATGTTCCGTCAGATTACCGTAGCAAACATGAGTATTCCATATATTTGTACAATATACTGCTGTGCGGATAACGGATTTTTCTCAGTGTGCCTTGCTATCTCTCTCTTTAGTTTAAATAGTGGATTTTTAAAAAAATTCTTCTGTTGATAGTTAACCTTAAACTTGCCAGTTACTGTGAGAAATTCAGAGAGAATAGGAAACTGAGTTTAGATTTGCCTTAATGACAACCAGAAGTAAGTATTTGATCTTAACTTCCCCTTTAGTAAGATAAAATTAAAGGGGGTGAAAAAGGGTTTGTGAAGAGGGTGGAGGAAAAGTTAGTCCACTAAATAAAACTCTAATCTTTAATTTTGCAACCCTTCGTCATGACGTTTTAAATCTTACCAGCTTTATTACGTATTTTTTTCGTCCGTTTTTTCTTTCCTCACCCATTCATTTAACAGTTAAATTATGAAGATACTTTTCGTAAACTTTGTGTTTTAACAAGTTATCTTGATCGCAATTTTTAGCCTCTTTACCCATCCTCTCCAAAAAGCTCTTGTCGTAAAGTTTTCATCTTGAAAATTGTTCACACAATTAATAGCAAGAAAATTAGTTTTTGCGTCAAGTTAATAATTCTTAAGTCATTTTCTTTCTATAAAATACATATAAAAATTCATGTGTCATCCATCCATGCTTTTCTAATCTATTTAGTTTCTGCAAAGCACCTGATTTTATTAGATTTGATTATTTCAGTTTAGCAGCGAGACTATATGAGATGTGTACCTACAACTTAACATGAAATCCAAACCACATGAGCTGCAGCCGGAAATCGAACCCGGGTTTCCCACACCAAAGACGAATACACTAACCGCTTAGCCACAGAACTAGTGATGTTATGGTTTTAAGATTAAGCTTGTGGGCTCTATAAGATTATAATGTTATTCGCATCACGTTAATGAACTTTACATGATTGTAATTTTATTAGCATCACGTTAATGGGCCTTATAAGGTTGTAATGTTATTAGGGTCACGTTAGTGGGCAGTGTGAGATTGTAATGTTATTAGGATCATGCTAGTGAGCATTGTAAGATTGTAACGTTATTAGTATCACTGGACCTTGTAAGATTATAATGTTATTAGGGTCACGTTACTGGGAATTGTGAGATTGTAATGTTATTAGGATCTTGCTAGTAAGCATTGTAAGATTGTAACGTTATTAGTATCACTGGACCTTATAAGATTATAATGTTATTAAGATAACGCGATTGAGTCTTACATGATTGTAATGTTATTAAGATCTTGCTATGAGCCTTATAAGATTGAAACGTGATTAGAATCACGTTAGTGGGCCTTGTAAGGTTATAATGTTATTAGAATAACACTAGTGGGGCAATCCAAACGAAATCGACCAATGATGGTTGCTGACAAAATTTAGGTTTTTATTAATTTTTTACCTAAGTTTGTGCCACATTCAGAGAGTTGAAAACATTGAAAATTTGCAATGTTTAAAAATTTCCAAAAAATCAAGTATATGGTTCTTACATATGAAACTTGTCTATTGTTTGAGACGTTGTCTATTATGTAGTTTCTATGTAAACAAAAAATTGAAGGTGAGTCTTATTTATTTCGTTTCAAACTGTACAGTCCAAGATTGCGATTTGTAGGTTTCCAACTTCAATATTCAGAGCCTTATTTTTCAACGTTCTAAAGTACGTCTAGATGTGCTTCGCAGAGATTGAAAGATCTTTTTGCTTAGGCCCCCCCCCAAAAAAAAGGTGACTTTAGAAAACTTTACATCCTTTAAGTATGAGAGGGTATATATCTCACATACTTGGGGCATAAAAGGGAACATAAACATATTGTAGTTGTTTGGCATCAATTTAATCTCTAAGATGGTCAAGCGTCACAAAATCTTGGTAGCAATAGGAAAAAGTGACTGACTAACGGAAGATATTACTAATTTTTCTTATTTAACCCAGCAAAGTGGGTAACTGACACTAGTAGCGATAGTATAGGTAAAATACTTCCACCTATATTTTCAGAAAAAAAATGATAGAACTAGAATGTTTTTAGAAAGAGTACAGATGAAGTGTAAGATCAAATTTTCATGCTATAACGATCATTTCCGTGTTAAACAAGTATAGTTTTAATGAGAAAGTATACATATGTATGTTAAATTACGAAATTTTTTGGGAGTGGAGGGGGCCCCGAACCCAGTATGCCAAAATATACCATGTTAACATCAAATAGTGTCTTCTTTTAATGGTACCACAGAAGCTCCTAGAAGTGACACACATACTCCTAAGTTACAAACATACATTTGGTTATGACAAACACTGTGTGTGTGGGTTTTCTCGTAGTTCTTCAATTTATTCCCATTCATGATTGCATCATTATCAACTACCATATTATCACCATCTCTGCCAGCTTCGGTGCACAATCGTGTGCCGTTTAACTAAAAAAAGAGTTATATTAATCCAATAGTCACAAAGATTTGTGTACCAGTTCTAAAACCTGAAACTATTGACAAAAATTTACAGAGTAGTCTGAATTTCGTAAGGTTCGATACTTAAAATTTCATAATATCCATCATAATGATTAGTTCAAAAGTAAACAGTTTAAAACAAGGATGTTATAAAATAGAGGATCTGCCCATTTGTATCTTCATCCTATTAACTCAATGAAGACAAAGACAAGAAACAACAGAACATCTTCACATTTGATTGGTTGCCCTCGTTTCCACCATAAATGTTCGCGCAAAACATTGTAATTTTATTGGGCAAAGGGGGCAGAGTGAGAGTGGTGAAACTGTGACGTATGGCTTCACCATTTTGTTCTCTATTTTATAAAACCCTTGGTTTAAAATGCAATAAGCATATATTAAGAAAAGATATTAACATAAATATATAAAGAGTGTACTCAAACTAATAACACAATAGAACAGAAATAAATATATAATATGGAATATAAAAAATTTAAACAACATTAACAAGAAAAAATATCTAATATATCACATCGGAAATGGAATCTCGATGAAAAATCTTTCTTCAATTATTCTAATTTCTCAGTAGTATTATTGTCAGGGCCGGCCCTAGGCAATTTGCCGCCCCGTACCATGACATCATTTGCCGTATTCCTTTCTTCAGAAAGAAGTAATCTTAAAAGTCACGATTTAAGTATGCTACCCCATCATGAACGACGAAGGGGAAAAAGCACTCACACTCAGAAAAGCCTAAAGACTACAAATACAATCTAGTTGTGTCTTTTTCTTTAAATAATAATCTATTATGTTAGTGAAAGATAAAGCAAACACACCTGCAGAGAAAAGATGGTGATCCTTTTCACAGAACTCAATATCAAGCTTTAATCTCAATATATCAGTTTGTAATTCCAGTGCAACTACCTATTTTACCTTTATTTCTTGATTTTCCTTTTACATCTATTAAAAAAATTAAAAAAAAATGTTTCCACCTTCATTGATAAGAAACTTGTTGGTGACAAAGACAAGACAAGTTCCATATAAAAAACTGTGATAACTAACTAAATGTAACAGGTGTTCGCTACTGTTCGAGAATTAAGTTCTTGTATTTGATAACAATCAAGCAATTCATGGTGGAATTTGTTTGAACATATGCTTTAGCACTGTCCGTGTGACCTTATAACTAATGCGACCTAAACATGATTTATGAATGTAATATTAAAATAGAAGATCAATTTAGTAAATTTAACTATTAAAAAATATCAAAATGTCTTGAGCCGTGGCAAAAATTCGAACTAAAGCTCACACCCTCACCCACCCACGCGTTGAGCCAATAAGGGTTCAGCTGTTGCTAAGCGAGAGAAAGCGAGTGGAATTCCTTCAGCCGATAGCAGAGCTTGCAACGGAAGACTAGGGATCAAGTCAATGTGGTATATCTTTACCATCATCACGAAGTCTGTAACCAACAAGAAATATTTATTTCAAATAATATAGTGATGACAGATTTTGCCGCACCTCGAAACTTAACTGCCCCGTGCAAAAGTTCGTGTTGCACATATGATAGAGCCAGATTTGATTATTCTATAAGCATGATTTTATTTTTAGATCCTCATTCAAACCATAAGTTAATGACGAAAGTATGCTTCTAAGAAACCAGTAGAACAAAATAAAGCTCCGAAGTATTGAAAATGATATTTGCAGGCAACATATTTGAACCTCATATATACTTAGACATATATACACACATACATTATTTCCTTGTTTTCCTATTCTCCATAGAAAGGTCATTTAGATCTAAGCTTTCGTGTGGTTTCTTGGAAACACGGTTTTATCTTCTCTTTTGATTCCTTTTAGGATAAAGCGTGAATCAATCCAGGAAAAAAGAAAAATATCAATCCCTAACGTTTCTACGTTATTTCAATATAGTGATAAGAATATACACATAGGTAGGTGTCAAAGAATGTTATATAGTCAACACGATAAAGAAATCCCAAGCTGAAGAGGCTTAAGAGAGAAATGGAAGACATTTTTATTGAAAAACACACGCACACACACAATTTTAAAACATCAGAAAAAATAGCGAGAGAACGATGAGTGAAAAGTGTTTATTTTTTTTTTTTTTGTGTAATATCCTTTCCGTGGGTTTTGCTTTTAAAATGAGTTCTGCGCGTTTCCTACTATCACCTTTAACAGAACACACACACACACACACACTCTCTCGAATAAATATATTTATATATGATCAGTTTGAATGTGAGCGGAAAAGCTAAGTCTCTGTGGCAACGTACAGGTGAAAATATAACGTTGTAATATAAACATGAATTTGATATGAAATGCTGTTGAATAGTTTCGCAAAAGAGCTCTTGTTGCAAAGTAGAACACATTATTAGTTTTTAAAACAAATATACTTCTATAAACACAGGCACAACTATGAGTTTCTACATATTTTTACAGAAAAAATATAGAACGCTCAATCAATGAGCATGTAATAAGGTAGGTGTTTTTGTTTCTAGGCTACGAAAAAGTATTGTTTTATCTATCTTACTTGACGACTCATAAAATACTATGCAACGACTGAATTGTCACTATCATCAATTTTTATGCAATAATTCTGTTTTTGTCCTAACAGACAAATCACTTATTGCGAATGAGAAACTTGAAATGCAGCACACCCCAGCATAATCTCTCCGATTTCACATATTAAGATTATTCTTTGTCAATCTTTCTTTCCTCCTTTCCCACTTTTACGTGCGTTCACCTCTGGCGCATGATGTCCTTGCTTCGATCCCAACTTGCGCCAAGTGAGCTTGATAATGGACAAATACTGTGTGCGTGGGTTTTCTCGTTTTTTTTCCGTTTCCACCTAGTTTCTTTATTTCACCCTTTCATTCATCCTCATCATCAGCGTCTCCTTTAGCTTAGTCGGCATAATCGTGAGAAGAAAACTTAAAAATTTCGTTTTACCCTCTTTTAAGTCTCGCCACATCTTTTCTATTATATCCTTCAGTACAATTATTCACGACTTACGTCAATTTGCAGTTAGGTGATAAATCTTGACAATTATAATATAGCAGCATGTCAAATATTACGTTAATATTTTAAGAATGTTCTCAACTTATATCTGGGTAAATATTGCTGCTTTGTGCTTCGTTTATAAAATTTATAAAAGAATAGTCTGTAAACAAACATACACACTAGATTTATATATAATTAGCGACAATTACCTGCTTCACTAGGTTAAAATAAGAAATTACTAATATGTTCCGTTAGTCAGTCACTTTTTACTCAAATTAATAGTAACAAAGAAAATATAATGAAAAATGAGAAAATAATAAGTAATCTATAATTAAATACGATACTACTATTGTGGACTGAATTTGGATTTAAACAGCATCGGAAGTGTGACTATTCAACTCAGACACCGCGAAAACTATGGATTCCACACTAATATCGGTCATTTTCGATCATTTTTATATATCTTTCCTCCTCTAACACTGCAGTGGTCGCCCTTTTCAGATTACGTGTTTGGTCTCGCGGATCACTATTGTTATCCACAGCTTAATTTACTTTTCACACAGTTATATTTATAGTACTGTTATCGTATGATGGGTGCAGAGTATAAAGCAAAGTATAACGCACATTTTATTAATATTTTTTTATTATTTAAAGACTTTTTGCAATTTTAACAACACTTATAACAAACTTATAGCAAAACTTATTCATTTTATTGTCAATGAGGCAAGAAAACGCCCCAATATGATAGATGTATGAGCACTTTTAGCAGCACCATGAGGGCCAGGTGCGTGAAAAGTAGGTATTAAATTGATATATGGAGCTCTAGGAGTACTTGGCAATTGAGGATTCAAATACCAGTGGGTTGGCTCTCCTTTCTTATCTTTTTCCCTACCTATGTAAAACTAACGTAAATGAAGACTAGGTAGTTGAGGTTCTCCTGTAGGTCTTGCTTCTACTGGAATATCTTCCTCTGCTACTTCTGCAGGTAGTGGAGGTACTGGTGCAGCTTCTGATTCTTCGTTTTGTTGATCTCCATTACTGTCGAATTTATAAGAAACTTCACTATCAATCAAGAGGTCTTCTTCTATTTCATCTGTATCTTCTATACCAACAATGCTGTGACAGTCACTCTCTGTTTCATTTAACCACTTACGTATCTGTTCACCATCTCGTTCCGACATTTTAAACACTAAATATTCGCACCGTGTAGAAAACAAACTCAGTTATATCAAAAACCAAAATGGACAAAGTTTAAAAAATCTAGTCCGTGTTTGATCGCGTGGATCACAATAGTGATCCAAGTACAAAATCGACCATCCGGTAAACGCACTTTTGTCAGCAGGAAAGTTGTGACATCACTGGTCTGTTCCACATTATGTGGGGGGAAGGTACATGGCTGCCTAAGGTCAAGCGTTCTACCAACTCCTAGCGGCAACGAAAGATATACACCTGGATCACAATAGTGATCCGCGCGACCACTGCAGTGCTAATTTGCCCCATCAAACTAAATTGATAAAAACTATTCTAGAACCGAACCTCATCTATGTTGAAAATTTAAACGAGATCGATCGGGTGGTTTAAGAATTATTAAGCATCAAACATAGTGACTTTCATTTTTATGTTATGAAGTCTCTTAAATGCCAAAAATCATTGGATGCGTACCTAATACGGGGTGGTCATTCGACAAAAAAGGGGATTAAGTGTGTCTCGTTACAAAATATATATTTTATTAATAACATGACAATATGCAATAGCTCATTTTAAGGAAAAATGGACAAAGGGTAGCTTATTCTTGGGAGTGTTTTTTTTCCGGACGATTTTCTCAAAAACGACTCATATGATTTTGTTCATAGTTCATTAATAAATATTTCATTAATAGTTTGACAGTAAAGTATAACTCATTTGTGCTGAAAAATTTTACGAGGGGTAATTTATTATTAGATGTAAGTTTTTTTTAGGTAATTTACTCGAAGACAGTCGAGGCGATTTTTAAAAATATTTTATAAGTAAATATTTCATTGATATCCTGGAAATATTCTATAATTCATTTGTTCCTAAAAACGTACAAGTTGTGCTTTATTGGGGGTGAACTTTCTTCTAACGATTTTCCACCCTCAATCCATTTTATTTATATTTCATTTGGATCTGAGTTTCTTTTCAAACTACTTTCTCGAAAACATCTCAGGCGGTTTTGGTCGTATTTCATAAATGAATATTTTATTATAATTTTTTAAATAATGTTGCATAAATTACTTTCATGAGAATTTCCTCAAGGGGTAGTTTACTCTTGGGGTGAGATTTCTTTTTACAATTATGTAAAATATACCACTTACGCGATATTGTTATTATTTTACAAACAAATATTTCATTAATAAACCTAACATATGTCATGAGATATTTCTTATGGAAAAATCTGCAAGGCGGAGTTTAATTTTGGAGATTAATTTTCTTTCGGTGAAGTTTTCCGAAAATACCTTATAATCTTGTTCGCATTTTACTAATAACTGCAGAACTACATGATTTAGTTTATGGAATTGGAGAGAGCAAGTTTAGGGCGGTGGCACATACCTTTTATTTGTATTCATTTCTAATAATTCAGAAAAGTTGCTTTTGATGTGAAAAGGACAAAAATAAAATTTTAGGATAATCGGATCAAGTTTTCTAGGTGTCACAAGTACGATAAAGTTTTATTGATTTCACATTTCTTATTCAATTTAAGCTTTCTCACTTTTCTTTTATTTGCACAATAAGATCTTGGTTGTACTTGTTGTGTTTCTTCTTTTTTATTAAAGAAACAAACTTTGAGAGAGAAGAGGAATAACGAAGTAATAATTCTATCATAGTATGCAGTAATTTTCCGTTTCAAAGAAAGACAATTTACTGCACCACTCTTCCTCCTGCGCAAGATATTTGTAGCATCAATAAAAAGATGCAACAAGCACAAATAAGGTTTTTGTGCAAATAGAAGAGTGAAAGACCCTGAAATAGAACAAAAACGTCAAATTTGTCAAATATTATCTTAAATCTTGTTTTACTTAGTATATTATTTATTTAACATACGTTGCATGTTTCACAATCATTTTTTGACCAGTATGCCATGTATTTGGGCATTTTTGATGTTTTGTCCATTCTGCTTTGAAAAATATACCTTACCCTTGAATTTCTTGCGTGTTTCAAGATTATTTTTTAACCAGTCTAATATTTATTTGGATATTTTTTGATGTTTTGTGATCATATTTTGAACAGTTTAATATTTAAGCACTTCTTCGAATGTTTCATGATTTTGGTTTGTACAATGTTTCCTTTATTTGAATATTTACTTGATATCTTGTGATATTGTTTACAAGAGTATGATATTTATTTCGTCACTTCATTTTATATTATCTGTTCCCGTTTTGAGCTATATAATATTTATTTTAACACAACACTTCATTGTATATTATTTGTCCTTGTTTTAAACAATATAATATTTATTCCGTCACTTCATTTCATGTTATTTGTTCTTGTTTTGAATAATGTAATAGTTATTTCGTCAATTCATTTTATGTTATTTGTTCTTGGTTTGAACAATATAATATTTATTTCGTCACTTCATTTCATGTTATTTGTTCATGTTTTGAACAATATAATATTTATTTCGTCACTTATTCTATGTTACTTGTTCTTGTTTTGAACAATATAATATTTATTTCGTCACTTCATTTCATGTTATTTGTTCATGTTTTGAAATATATAATATTTATTTCGTGCTTCATTTTATGTTATTTCCTCTTGTCCTAAATGATATATTTGTTTAGACCTTTCACTTGATGTATCTGTTCTTGTTTTGATCAATATAATATTTATTTAGTCACTTCATATTATGTCCTTTGTTCTTGTTTTGAACAATATAATATTTATTTCGTCACTTATTCTATTTCACTTGTTCCTGGTTTGATCAATATAATATTTATTTCGTCACTTCATTTTATGTAATTTGTTCTTGTTTTGAACAATATAATATTTATTTCGTCACTTCATTTCATGATATTTGTTCTTGTTTTGAACAATACAATATTTACTTCGTCACTTCATTTCATGTTATTTGTTCATGTTTTGAACAATATAATATTTATTTCGTGCTTCATTTTATGTTATTTCCTCTTGTCCTGAAGGATATAATATTTGTTTAGGCCTTTCACTTCATAATATCTGTTCTTGACTTCATTTTATGTCATTTGTTCTTGTTTTGAACAATATAATATTTATTTCGTCACTTTACTTTATGTTATTTGTTCATGGTTTGAACAATATAATATTTATTTCGTCAATTCATTTTATGTTATTTCCTCTTTTTCTGAACGATATATTTGTTTGGGCTTTTCACTTGATGTTATTTAATCTTGTTTTGAAAAAATATATTTATTTCGTCAATTCATTTTATGCTATTTGTTATTGTTTTGAGCACTATAATGTTTATTTCGCCGCAGCACTTCTTTTGTTATTTTGTAATCTTGTTTTGAACAGTATAACAATTATTTAGGCACTTCTTTTGATGTCTTGTGATCTTCTTTCGAACATAATAATATTTATTTCAGCACATCTTTTGATGCTTTGTAATCTTCTTTTGAACACAATAATACTTATTACAGCACTTCTTTCGATATTTTGTGATCTTGTTTCGAACAGTATAACATTTATTTCGGCACCTTTTTATAATTATATATTTTGTGATCTTCATTTATTATAGCAGTTCTCTGGGATGTTTTGTGAGTTTGGTTTTGATAGTATATATTTTTTTCGGCACTTCTTTCGATATATCTTGATCACGATATATTTTCGAACAGTATAATAGCAATTTCGCAAATTCTTTTCAACCAAAAAGAAGTATTTTGATGCAATGAAGAAGGAAGTACGGTGTACTTTGTTCAACATCATTTGCACATTTCCTTCTAGGGTGTTTTCTGGTTTTATCACCAACCGTTGGAGGCTATAGAAATATGGTTAACTCTTGTGAAACGACACCACATGCACAGAGAGGCATATTATATATATATATATATATATATATATATATATATATATATATATATATATATCAAAAGAAGGGTAAAGTATTACATAACCTTTGACGAAAGTGCGAATTGGAAGGGGAGAATAAAGAAGGAAAAGGGAGAGTGGTGAGAGAAGAAAGAAGGAATGTAATTATTTTCTTTTGACAGGCTTATATGATGAAACATAAAGTCCTTTTTAGACTTAGTGCTATATTCCATACGTATTTAATTCCTTTTTAACTTTTTTGGTCTCTGTTTTTCTCTTTTTTGTCTCGTTTTGAACTCGTATGAGGAGAAAGTTTTTTGCTAAATGAGTCTGTCCATCACAGATCCTTTCTTTCTTCTTCCAATTTGTGGGTGAAAAAGGCAACAAAAATATTTTTTTTTCACTCAAAAAGATGAAGTTTTTTTCCATTTTGTTTCATGTTTCCAGCCTCATTTTGAGTCCATTATTTTTCCAGGTTATTTTTTTCTTACAACTCTGTTTCCTCTCCTGTTTTATAATAATAATAACAACAATAACTTAATTTAATTACAGAATTAAAATGCTAACTACAACGTTAGTCAAGTATAGCACGGTAAAGTACAATGTAATTAAAGTTAAGTGTACACACGTAACACACACATAATTTAAGTATTCGATTCTAACAAAGAGTATGGAATTTGATGTTACGTACATATTAGTATCCACGAAATGGCGAGGCAAGGGCAAAGAAGGGATTGCTCACCATTGGATATTCTAAGATGATTCAGCTATTGGTTATTCAAAATTATGTTCCCCATTTCAATGATTATTGTTTTGCTTTTTAATAACACGTATATACGTATACAAACAGACAATACACTCATTCATCGATCAGCTCAAAATGTTTTGTTTTTCTAACACATTATATTTTATAAATGTTCAATATGCAATCCACGAGTTACACGACACACTGTATAATGAAATCCCTGCAAACTCTTCCTTACATGATAAAGTTCTTCTCGGGCAATCAGTCAGGTGAAAACTGGTGGATAGGCCAACGTTTCGAGAGCTGTTATCGTTCTCATCATCAGGGCAATTATGTAGAGATCAGCGGATATAAGTAATATATACTCTGGGCTGGCAAAAATGCTGGTTCCTGATTGGCTGAAAATACTGGTTCCTGATTGGCTGATTCAATCTGAAAACTGGAGCTGTGATTGGCTGGCTATGTTCCGTAGTCCGTGATACTGATTGGCTGAAGGTTATCTGGATGTTTGTGTGTCGTTTTCTTTGCTGTGGTACTAATGACTGGGTTCCACAGGGGGCTGAGTTGAACTATGGCAAGAGATTCGGCTACTATCCTGGTCCAGTAATTGGTGCTCTTTATAATGATGGATGTGTCCTTAAATAAAACTTTATGGCCTTCTGTTAAACTGTGTTTAGCTAAACCTGATTTTTCTGGATGGAATAGTCTAATGTAATTTTCATGTTCTCTGCAACGTTGTTCAATGGTGATTTCAGCCAATCAGGAACCAGCATTTTTGCCAGCCCAGAGTATATATTACTTATATCAGCTGATCTCTACATAATTGCCCTGATGATGAGAACGATGACAGCTCTCGAAACGTTGGCCTATCCACCAGTTTTCACCTGGCTGATTGCCCTAGAAGAATTTATCATATACGCCACCAGGAAAGCTTCAAATCTTCCTTCCTAGCATGTTTATTTATTTATTTATTTATCGTCAACACAACGGGCTATAACCCAATTATAGTGTTGGGAATTACATAATTACATATTCATAATAGCATTTCTAAATTTCTTAGGCGACATATCACATGTATCCATTTTATTTTTGTTCTTGCACACCTTCTGTTATACAAAGCTGTTGTTCTCCATATTAGTAATTTCATAAATATATTAGTTTCTGATTTCTTTTTTACAATAATAGAGGCCAGTGTTTCCAAGTGTTTTTAATGAAGGAACATGAAAATTCAATGAAGAAAGTAAGTTAGAACAGTCCAAAATATTTTGAGTTATTTTCTGAATGAATAATAAATCACTCATATGACGTCTTTGTTCTAGTGTTGGAAGACGAAAGTTCTTCTTGGATGGTTTTATAGCTGTCGTTAGTAGGATAAATGTGATTTTCTTTGTAGGTTAGAAATTTAATAAAAAATGCCTGTATTCTTTCTAATTGCTTACGATTTTTAAATTAAGAAGGATTCCAAATAGTAGACGGATGTCAGGGTCACTATCGGCCACAGCTGCAATGATGTGCTCACGCAATTCAACCATAGTTGAAGCAAGTGACAGCACAAATACGTGATATTTGATTATACCACCAGAGAAAGAAATCGCATGGAGTGAGGTCTGGGATATCTTGGTGGCTCTCTCAAACACACAGAACGCTTTCTTCTGGCCTGTAGAAGCCATATTGTTAACTTCGACAAAACTGTCCCCTGGTGGACGTATATGTAATTATGCCTCTTGCAATAGAAAAGGAAAGAAAATTTTGAAATTATATTCCAGAAAAAAATACATATATTGGCAAGAAAAGCTCATTGCTTTTTGAATAATAAATTAACGAAATCGAGACCCTTATTTTGACTCATCCTGTATGTCAAAACATATTAGATTCGTTTACTCACACATTATTTAAGATAAATATATAACATAGTATTTATATAAAACACTCTATTACTATAATATATTTAATGTAGTTAATAAAATTACGAAAAATTGCTTCAATTAATGTTCTTTTGCATGAAGAATTATGTGTACGCTTACGCCAAGGTATGTACAATATATACATATTCTAGGGTGGAGCACTTTTTATTTTATTTATTTTACTTTCTAGAGGACTCTGTATGGATTATTATTCTTATTCTTATATTAGATTTACTTTCAAAATATTATAAAACCTGTCGCTAACGGAATCGAATGGAACTCGCAAAAATTCCCACTAAAGATATGTTTTCGGTTAACGAAGGTAAAAGTATGCTTAAATATTTAAACGTATAAGTGACATACTGACATAAAATGCAGTTTGTGTACTTTATTCAATTACAGAATGTATTTATTTCTGCTCCAAATTAACACACGCAAAACTTACGATGAATAGAAATAATTGCTGTAGTACTTTTTCCGAAAGTCAAAGAGAGTTTTCCTATACACATTGCTGCTTAGCTTCTCGAGCTTCCAGAAACGCTTTAGCTTGAGAAATCACAGTGAGCATATCAACTTGTAAATTATTCATTGTACCTTCGGAAAATTCAAGATTTCTGATAAAACTTCAACTGAAAAAAGCAGTATATATATCAAAGCATATCAGAGAATATCAGAGTCTTTTTGCCGTAAAGCAGCTTGCTGGAATTCCGCCCTGTCTCTATTTGTCGCTCCCTTTTAATCTTATGCATATTTTATGATTCTTGTTTCATGTAAAAAATGCGTTGCGTACATTTGAAAATAATTCAATGAACACTATATTTTGTTCTAAAAAGTCGTGTTTTAAATGTTGAGTATTGAATAGTAGGGTATATCATAGTTTGCAATGAAAAACTGGTATTCTAATGCCAGGAAGTCAGTAATACAGAAGAAAGAAATGTACAGTCTGTGGTTACGCTGAATTTGATAATTGCAGTGAGTAGTTTGATTCGTGTTACAATAGATTGTGACTTTAAGATAAGCGTACGTTATTAATGGTGAATGTATTTATATTATGTCCAAGTTATTAATTGAATAAATAAATAAGTGATTAATAAGAGTTCATCGTAATTACATATAGTAATTTAGCTACTTCGATTTAGTACCTGATCAGTGCAACTAGCTGTGTCCAATCTTTGATTAGATTTGTTTCACCTTCCATCATTGTATAGAGCGTTATGTAGTGGAGCGGGCTTGGACGACTCAAGGTTAAATATGTAAGGTCAGAAAAGAACAAAGACTGTTTTACAGACAACGTAGTGTATATCCTGATCTGTTGCAGGATGTCTACAACTTTTCTGAACCCTGCATTCCGGAACTCGACATTATCCGTTTGAAAGACTTGTTTTGATTTCCATTGTCCCCGTAACAAAGTTTCCCTTTAATAAAAGAAGTTCAACACACTTCTTTAATAAAAGAAGTTCAAAAGAAGTTGTACCCCTAAATTCACAGGACTGGGGAATATTTCCGTTTAAGATAAGTTTCTGTTTAATAAGGGGACCATTGAAAAGTTTTCACTGTACTTATAAATATTTCTTTTGGCACGCTTTCGTTCACTTCTTTGCATACTGCTTTACATGTTTAATCGTTTTTACTTTCAAGGAGATAAAGCACGAGGGTGACTGACCATGAAAAAATATAAACGAATTCGAGATTTCAACGGATATACACGTTTCACGGATCCTACAAGCCGAATAAGTGATTTTGGATATCTATTCCTCCATCCATCCGTTCATCCTGGCATAATTGTGTTCACTTGCCTAAAGATCTTACCGTTTAATATACCTGCACCAAATCATAAGCTTAGGGGTTTTTGTATAACATTCTCTGTTTCCAATTTTCTTCCTAGCCCCCAGGGACGACATTAAGGGTGGATAGGGGTGAGCGACCGCCCACCCGATGGATGGCCTCGCCCACCCCAACAGAAGTAGAGTATTGAATTTGACATCCTGTACTTCAAAAGCAATAGGTATTACCTTGGATTGTAATGTAAAAGGTTCTAGGACCCTGCTTATCTCTGCAACGAACAATGATTTTAAGGCAGATACTTGTAGTAATATAATGACGCCCAGGGCCGGCCTTATATATATATATATATATATATATATTGCGCTTTCCCTGCTGGTCTAGTGGTACAGCGTGCTCCTGTGGTGTACATAGTCTCTCAAGCACGACTCCCAGTGAGAGAGCACACAAAATTTAATTTCATAGTCACTCCCTTCCATTAATCATCCGTCTCCTAAGAACAAATCCTGGGACGTCAAATAAAAAACAATGTCATTTTCATTTCATTTCAAAAGTTTAATAGGAATTTTGCAGTCAGAATGGATGGCAATCAAAATGACCGCCTAAATGGTGCTTGAAAATTAATAGACTAAATCAAACGTCCTGAAAATGAAAATGCAGTCAATTTTTTCGTATCACCCTAAGATTTTTCTGCTATGATAATGATGGTTAACTGCTCACAGAGTACATGCAATTTGAGATATAAAATGAAAGATGTTTATGGGGATACATTCTAAGTTTTAATGAAATAAATACGTGTATGTGATACTAAACATCGCAAACACATCATTTACAAACTTGTGTATATCGTTATTACGTATTCATATACAGGGCATTCCGGGAAAAGCCGACAAACTTCGCATGTGTGTGCAGAACCTCAATACAAGAAAAAAAATCTGCAACTTTGATCGAAAACGCTTAATTACGGAGATACTGATAATAAAAGGGAAAGAGGAATGACCAACTCCAGTAATTGCTTTTAATTACCTCTCTCTCGGTAATTAAGAGTTTCCGACCAAAGTCGCAGAATTTTTTTTTCTTGTATTGAGATCTTGAACACATATGAAAAGTTTGTCAGTTTATCCCCGGAATACCCTGCATGTTTACTTATAAGCTTGATTAATATAAGAAAAATGATTAACGGCAAAGACCATTTTTAAACATTTTCCCGTTTCTATGTTTTGGAGTACTCTTTCAGGAGGAACTAATAGTCATCTCTCATCATGGACGGGTCCCATTTCCCTTTATAACATTTGTCCATCTGCAAAATGTTTCGGATGAAAACGCTCATTCTGTTCATTGCTTATAGCAGCTAATTTTTTAGAGAAATATCTCAAATGGAAATGCAGAGAGTAAATGAATTTTAAAATACATAGGTCTACTTCATCCTTGTGCCTCCCGATTTTTCAAGAAGGTTCTGTACCAGTATTTCATAATTTTCTTCTCTTACAACTAAACCTAACTATGACGAAATCTAATTTCTTGACAGAACTTGGCAGAGAAGTGTGAAATATGAAGAAACGAGCGTAAGCAAAATTTAAAATTCTTCCATCCATAAGAACGGCCACAGTGGCCAAAACTATGATTGATTAGAATAATCCATAACAATGTGTTCCAAGTTTGAAAATGTCATTTTATTTGTAAAACGGGTAAAAGGATGAAAAACAAAAACACATTAACCGACACCGGGAGGAAGTAGACATCTATTTGAGGGTATCCTTATTATGACCGCCATCTTGAAATCGGCCATCTTGTATCTCGCTCGACTTTTTAAAATATGAAGTGGGTCATGTAATACAGGGTGACCCAAAAATAGATATACAGTCCCGTATTGATCAGCCTACTGTATTTTATATAATTTATTGTTATCCTAGTTTCTTTATTATTTGTTCTTAATGTTTTTTTTACTTATAACTTAAGCCCGGAACAGTCGAAGGAAATAAATCCATAAACTAGAGTGTTATATCTGATCAATGCAGGAGTGTATACCAACGTTTGGGCTACAGTATATGAGATTGGGCTAGAATTTTACGAGAAATACAATAGGGAAGTCTATGTTCCCATAAGTTTATATTTGTAAGACATAATGAAATTCACATTGATATGAATTCAAAGATTTCAAAGATTGGTTCAAAGATTTCTTAACAGCTGTATGTTTTGAAAAGAATTCAAGTCAGGAAAAATAATGTACGCTAGTGAGAACATCGTAGGTGGCTACTAATGAAAGATATGAATCAGCTTGAAATGGTTATGGACTGTAGACAAAATGAAATGGTGATGATACATTCACAAACCTTAAGGAACTGATGGAAGATGGATGACATATTTTCCATTGGATTATGTGAGTTAGAAGACAACGTTCATAAGCAGCCACTTAGTATGTACTAGTATACATTCGGTCTTCCTGACTTGATTTTAAAGAAAGAAAAAAAAATACAACCATGGGATTTTTCGCAGGAGAGAGCAAAGTTTGTCCTCTGGTTTTATATTTTTAATATAGCTATAATAAGAGAAAGGATATGCAAAGAAGTCGCACTGAGGTTGATATATTTTATACACCTCTGTATTCATGGTAGTATCACATGACATAATTAGTAAGAACGCCAGGAACTTTTACTTAATTGGGTGTTCAGAAGGGTGTACACCCAAAATAATGATATACATTTTTACACAAACTCAAAGAAAACAATATTTTTACGCCCAGGGGTGTGCGTGTAAGGAAATTTGGAGGAGTGCTAGGGATGTTGGAGGTATTCAGAATACTCCCTGGACATAATATCTATTTTTACAACAGAAGTTATAAACGTAAAAAAAAAAGAAAAGAAAGAAAGGAACTACTGCAACATTAAATTTAAAAAAAAAAATATTTCTTATGCCCGAAAACTTCATACAAACTATTCATTTACTTGTTAGGGAGAGGCCATTACCCTCCCTTGTGGAGTCCATGGATGTACTTGTTTTGTAATATGCTGTTTTGTGTACTTGACAACCGAGAGTAGCAGAGCCATCTTAATGGTACTATAGCCACTTGGCCGGGGGCTCCACGAACAGAATAACATCTATTAATTACATGTATTAAGAATAAAATTTAGTCATAGGGATAACAATACACTTGTTTGCTCTAGAGTCTAATATGCTGTTAAAACGGAACTAGAGAGTAGACTAGACGGGAAGTAGAATAGACGCATTAGCATGACGCGGAGCCCCATTGGGAGCAATCGGTCCAATCGGCTTAAGGCCGGCCCTGATGACGCCAAAAGTCGTGATTAACCTTTAAATTACGAGGGCTTTAAATTAAAGCACCTCCTGAACTACGAAGCCATTTAAACCGATTTCGTAGCGTTCGAAAAAATGTAAAAATAATCCTCGTAATTGCCGCAGTCACATGAAACAACAACAACAAAACTTTTGTTACTTAATATCTCTACTTGAATTTCAGTTATTGACATATACGTGATTGTTATTGTTTTATGCATTATTAGTATTGTTGTTACTGTAAATTTCCTTTTTGGAAAGAAAACTAAAATTTCTCCCCCCCCCCCCACCTTTCCTCAAATATACTGATAGGAGGAATATGTGTTTATTATTCCTTGAAGTCCATTATTTAACATCACAATTCATGTAAACTTTCCTTTCTAATTCCAGTTTTTACTCCAGGAGGAAATACAACGAAAAAAAATACATGGTGTATCTAGTTTTAAAGGAGGATTTCCCCATTATTTTCAGATAATTCGCAAATTGCTGTGTACCAATAAAGTTAGAACGGCTAGAATTGCTAACATTGTTTCCCCTCGCATGGTATAAACGTGATTGGTAGCTTGTTCCATTGGACATGAGTATAGGTGACTTGCTTTTATTCGAGCTAATTTAATTACATATTGCCGTATTTTGTTTCTCCATTAGCAGTACAGGCTGCTCGCGTTAACCCAAACCCACTGTAATCCGAACCCTGCGCTTGTCCGAATGATATTTAGCCGGCGGGGTTGATATTTTTAGACTTGGTTGCTCAAACAGAAACAGTTGTTGTGAATTGTGTGACTAAATCAGATCACTTTTCTTGAATACAAGGCTGTTTCAAATGACTTTTGAAATCTTAACTACATATACTGTACTGTACATATTTTAGATTAGAAATAAACCTGGACAAATATTCGTTTGTAACTGGATTTGTGGCTTTTGAGCACTCCCTTTTACGCCAAATAACTTAATAACCCGAACAGCTCAAGCAAATATTCGGGTAACGCGAGCTTCCTGCTGTAATTATCGAAGATTATTACTGGTCCACATTTTGTCCGCACAGTTACCATGAAAATAAACAAATGCGAAATAATGTTTCTCCTTTTGACCTTCGATTGTCCAATGTGAGTTCCGGATTCGATTCCCAGTGGAAACAAAAGTGATTTGGATCATATTCTAGGTCCCGTTCTTAGGAGGTTATCATCATTCCATGGAAGCCTATGGCAAACCATCATGGGTTCACTTTACCCAGGGATCTTCGGGCCGAAGATTGACCTTCGGACAGGACACTGCATCATCATAATGACCTTCCACTAATCGGTCATCGCGTCCTTTGTATATTACTGAGGTGTCGTCAGTGATACTACACAGAAAATGACGGCTTCTAATGTACTATCTTCGTATGGTATTCAATATATAGTATTACTTATGGCATTAAGTATCTTCTGAACCACTAACGGAATATTTTTACCCGTTTATCTAAGGTTGCAGCTTGTGTGGCTATGAGGAGAACGTTTAGGGAAGTTGCTGAGATAAGTAATGAAAATCGCAGTCGCTTTTTTGAAGCAAGACGTCTATTCAGTGAGGTTAATTTCCAGTTTGTGTTCCAACTGAACTTTTCACACTTTTTTCTTAGAAAGTTGAAAATATTGTCAGATTATCTACAAAATAAGGAGTGCACACTGACTGATGCTGTTTTAGTTACGAAGCGTGTAGTGGATTATTTTACTGAAATTCGAAACACAGTCGAGTAGTTCGAAAAAAATTGGAATGAGTCTTTGAGTCTTGCTGAAAATAACGGTATAGCTCTAACGGTTCCAATGTCCAGAACACAATCACTGCCCCATCATTTACGTCAGTATATTATGACTGAACAAATATCGGTTGAGGAAGAAAATATCTAATCCCAAGAAGACTACAGATTTAGGATATTTCTTCCTGTACTTGACAGAATATTAGCAGAAATGAATAGGCGTTTTACAAAAAATACAGGTATTCTATGTGGGATAAGCAGTCTTCACCCTAAAAGTGAACACTTCCTCTCATTTGAGAAAATTGAACTACTTGCACGTTATTATGGATAGTGTCGATAGTGTAGAGGTGGAACTGAAACTTATCCCAAAAGTTTTGTAACGTTATGAGGAGGAAAAACAATGCAAAATTACCTCCGTTTCTCAGTTTGCTGAACTAAATGGCCATAGATGCCGAAAGCCCAGAAATCTAAATCTAAATCAGTTTACTGAAGTAATGGATAGTTTCAAAATTGCTTTCATGAAATTAACAAATTAGCCGTAATTGTTGTTACCATTCCTGCATCTAGTTCACCATGTGAGCGTTCTTTCTCGTGTCTTAGACGGGTTAAAACATATCTAAGAAATAGAAGGGCAAACGGTCGCCAGAGGCGGATCTAGAAGGTAAAACTTGGGGGCAGCCACACCCCAGAATTTAATAGGTGTATCATGAGCTTACTAAAAACTTCAAAAGATATATAAATAATAGCTTAAATTATTTTTATTATTCAGAAAACTAGGGGGACTAGGCCTCTACGGGCCTGGGCTAGATCCCCACTGACGGTCGCCTAAGCGATTTTTGTTTTTCTCTCAGTAGAAAGAAAACTTGTAATAAATATTGATGTAGAGGATGTGGTAAATCCTTTCGATGCTGGACATAAAAATCGACGCATTGCTCTTCATTAAGGTGTAGGTACAAAAGTTTATTGTAAGCTTCTTCGTACCATGTGATTACCTTCATAGTTTAAAATACATTGTTGTTTGTGTGGATCATATATATTGCTAACTTGAGTTTCTGCGTCAAAGATATCTGTGTAAGCTATGTTCAAACAATCATGCTGTCGAATTTCCCTATTCTTTAGTAACATAGGTCTTTGTTCTTGCATATAGAGATCACGTCAAAAAATCTTGTTTTACTTTACCTACTTATTGTGTATTTTATGTTATTAACGAAAGGTGGAGTATTATATGTTAGTCTGTGTTTTTTGAGCCTTCTTTTATTTCTATGCATTCATGTGCATTCTTGGAGGGAGAGGAGGTAAAGCTGTCTTGAACTTTATCGACTACACAGTACATACCGTTATTACTGTTTAAAAAAACTGTAAATAGAGGTAGTGTGTCTGCCACTCGGAAATCGGTAGGTCGAGCATAGAGCCACGAACTCCGCAGCCCATTCTAAGTCCTGCATTTCTTCAGTCGATTTCGTCAAAAGCGACTAAGATAATTTTGCTCATACTTCATAAATAAATATTACATTACTAACTTGACAATGTGCTTCATCTAATTTGTCCTGAAAATATACACATGAGATAGTTTACTCTTGGGGTGTTTTTCCTCGAACGGTTTTCTCAAAATTGACTTAGGCAATATTGTTCATATTTCATAAATAAATGCTTCGTTAAGGCACCTACAATATGGTATAAATCGTTTTTCATTAAACAGTTCACAAAGAGTAGTGGGAATGAGCTTTTCCTAGACGATATTCACAAAAACGACTTAGGCAATTTTGTTCATATATCATAAATAAAAGTTTCTCTAACAACTCAAGAAATGTAGCATGAATAATTTTTCATGAAAAAAGAGTACTTTGCTCTTGGAGGTGCTCTTGGGTTTTTCTTCGATACAGTTTTCAGAAAAAGTCTATTACAATTTCATTTGTATTTCGTAAATAAACGTGTTCGTAATAACGTGTACAGCAACACATTATTCAATTTTCAGAAGGGAAAGCGTTAAATGTTTCAGTGTATTATTCCGTACATTTTACTATTGAAAAGATACAGTTTAAACATTACAGACTAAATTTTAAAAAAAATCGAATGATGAATACAATTTATACCGTAGTCTTAATGTGTTCAAAAGATGAGTTAAATATAAGACTATTTCGCTGTTAAGGAAAAGTTGAAAGAAAGAATTAGTCAGTTTATAATTAAGGTAAATGTAATTTGGAAGCATTATATAGATGTTTCAAAACAACACCGACAACGTTTGGGAGGTGATTCCTGACACCAAGATAAGACAGAAAGTATAGACCAACCTGGCTGCACAAACGCTTTCTTTCGTAGCTAAAGGCTGACAAAAACATGAAAAAAAAATGGACTTTAAAGATCCATAGCTCCAAAACTATGGGACCTACCGTAGTCGGAACAAGACTTCACTTAGGAACTAGTATATCCAAGTTTCACAATCCTGCGTTACTTCCGGAACAATTTTTACAGGGGTAGTTGGTGACTACTTCAATTAAATATGCCTGTAGCTAAACTTCCTCTATGAAAATTGTTGCGTGAGTACCTTAGGATTCTAAAACATATATTTTTCGATACCGCACATACTAGTTCCTAAGTGAAGTCTTGACCCAACTACGGTAGATTCCATAGTTTTGGAACTATGAATCTTTAAATTTAATTTTTTTTCATGTTTTCGGCAGTCTATAACTCTGAAAGAAAATATTTGTGCATATTTGTGCATATTTGTGCATCCAGGTTGGTCAATACGTGTTGCCTTATCTTGGTGTCAGGAATCACCTCTCAAATATTGTCAGTGTAGTTTGAAACCCATTTTGAAACAGGAAGAGAGAAGTATAGATAAAGCAGGTATGTGCAAGTTGGAGCAGGGAGTGAGCCAACATACAGGACTTCCTGGCGTCTAAGGTCATGCGAGACAATGCATATACATCTTCACAAGAATTGAATAGCTATAGGCCTACTCAATTTATAAAATCTTTCGTCGTACACTAACATCACAGGAACATAAAAACTGTTATAGCGATAACCAAAATACTTAATACTTACTAAAGAAAATAACAAAAAAACTATTTATTTTACCAAAAATCTACTTACCATTTTAGTGGAACACCTGACCAGTCTGCCAGTATTCGGTGCTACACTCCACACTGGATGTTCCAACGCGGAGGATATTTTCTAGGCGGACATCAGTTATCCAAGAAACACTTTCAGCTCAGTTTAAGAGATTACGTAAGAAATTCGTTTTCAATAACGAGTCAGGCGGGCCGGATTAAAGGGCTCACTGGGCCCTGTGCGACCCGAGGGCCGGCTGTTGCACATGGCTGAGATAAAGCCTATTCTTGAAGCCCGGAATCGATTACATGTCTGCCGTTATCTCTGTACCAGTTCTGCTTTCAAAGACCGGTTTTCTCGGTTCCATTTAAGCCTTTATACTGGCTCTACCACTTCTACACGTAGTTTCAAAACCAGTTTTACCAGCCGCTAAGAGCTTCAGATTTTTATCAAATCCGGAGCAGTTTACCAGTTTATCGCAGTATAAAGAGAAAAATAAAGCTTTTCTCTTGTAAATTCCAACCATAAACGTATAGAAGCGTACTTATTTGATACCTTACCTTTAAGAAGTAGAAGTTAACATTTAATAATTAAGAGAATAAAAGGACAATTTAATTTCAATTTCTAGTATTTTTATTAGACCCTACTATTTAATGCCGTTAATCCTAACTGAATGTAGATAAACGTTGAAGAGCCAAATTGAACTGAGCTCTTCTTTCGATTCCAAAATTGCACTTAATCGAAGCAGGTATCTTCGAAAAAAAGAGCGGATTCTCAAGAGACATATTTCATCTTAATACAACCATATTTCTTTTTAATAATAATGATAATAATAATAAATGAGGGTAAAAGAAGACAGTTTTCTCCTCTTTTTTAGAAAAAAAAATAATGATAAAGATAAAACGAGTTGACCTCAATTAACTTTGTGAAATTCTGATCATCTGCTCCTGTTCCTTCTTCCGCCGTTTCCTCCCTAAGCGACCTGCTTCCTTAAAACCAATCTCTCCTATCTCTCTCTCTCTCTTTTATCCCGATATTTCTTTTTTTCTCTTCCTTCTTTTTCTGATGACGTGACCGGATATTGATTCATTGGAGCAGAGGAATCGAATTATGTTCAAGGTAACTAACTACGGGGGATAGAGAATCTTCCATTTGCTGGATGATGGAAACAAGGAAGAAGAAAAAACAGGAATATTTTCTGTGACATCATGGTACTTCTCTATGGCGTACTTTAATGTTTTTTTTTATTTCTTTTTCGTGATTTTTCGTTAAGCATGTCTAATTAAAATATATATAATATTTTTAGCACTTAACAATTTAGAAAAAAAAGGTGCAAAGATCGATTGATATAGGTTAGCTGAACAAAAAGGATGTAGGATAGAGCAAATCTTCATGCGTAGGTTTTGAAAAATTTTTTAATGTGCGATTTTATTCTAAACCTATTAATATAGTACTATAATCACTCTACCATCTATGAAGATGAAATGGTCAGCTAAATGTGCTCTCATCAAGCTTTTTACTATAGGACTATAGTAAGACAACAGTACACTGGGACAAATTTTAAAAATCTAATTTTTTTAAAGACATCTACTAAGAAACAGTAATTGCTTTTGTCAATACTGTATTTTAAGTAGTAAACTGGGGTTACTTGGAAAATCTGGGATTATTTGGAAAACTGACTTTTTTGTGTTATATGGTATAGTAATGAGAGAACTAAGACAGATATGTCGTTTTCGTCGAGACCAATGAAAAGTAGGCACGTAAAAGAAACAACATGGATGGCTATAAGCGTAGTGTCTTATTTTATAGACTGGTCAAAAAATTCTCAATGCAATTGATCCTTTTTTGTATTTTTTGATTTTGATTTTGTATAAATTGTCCCTGTGTTTCCGTAATGAAAGGCGATTTTTACCTGGTTGTGCTAAATATAATTGCTTTCAGAAGTTTTCTAATGAGACGAATTAGTTTTACATTTCCACTTCTTTTTTGGGGCAATCAGTGACCATTTTCTAAATTTCCAGCCGTTTTCCTACAAAAAATGATGATAATTATCAGGGGATAGACAACGATGACATTAGTGAAGTTTCGCATGAACCTAACTACAACCACTGAGAACAAGTTGTTTTTTCCGTATGACTTTGCAGTAAAGAATTTCAACATGTAAATTTTTGTTCTTATCGTACTGTATTACATTATTATTATAACAGTACCATATGATAAGATTTGAAGCTTTCCTTTCGGCGAATATTGTAAAGATGTTCTCGGGATATCAGCCAGGTAAAATCCGACGATAGAGCCGACGGTTCAAGAACTGACACCGTTCTTGTCTTCAGGGCGATTATACAGAGACCAGTTCGCGTGTACTATTGTTACGGGATATGAAGTAAGGACAAGCTAGGATATCTTTATTTCATGTGGAAATTCAACCAGTTATCCATGGAAGCCAAGCAGCCTTCAAGAGTTCACTGCCTGATGTTATTAACACCAATATTCTGTTGTACTTCGCTAGCTGACTTTACATTGAAAGATTAATTAACTATTGCTTTGCTGTTATTGAGGAAGACTTTGTACTTGTAATTTGTAATAAACAGTGGTAGCGACCTTCAGAACCTTCACCCTTTAATAGTCTCACACGCGACGCTTTTAATTTGCTTTGTTAGATCAATTGCTTCTCTCAATTGGTTCGACCTCATTGGCCCCTCATAGTCAGGCTACTGCAAGACATTGTCCATTTCGTTCGTTTACCCACGACACGATGTTACAACAAGGAAGTAATATAGAATATAGAAGGAAGTACTTTGACTCAGGTGAGTCTCCTTTTGGTTCATTTACCTGTCAACGATAGCAATTTCAGGAGCAAGTTTGAGAACTTTGTGTTAAGTCGACGACATGTAGAAACATGGACTTGGTCAATGTCAGTTTTGGGTAATCGACCACGCTCAGGAAACTCTGTGGTGTCACCATAATCTCATTCTGATGTCAGAGGGACAGTCAGGTCAAAATAAATTGAGAGAGCACGATCTGGGTCTTTGGATCTCAACCCCGACGCGAGACACATTGGAGTCTCCCTGCCTTTGCGGTCCGGCATTCAATGCCATGGTTGATTGTCGGACAAGTTTTCATCATGGACTTCATCAGGACAACCCAACCTGCAAGTCACTGGAACTTCGAAGCAGCGCCTAAACATCACTTATGAGTGAGAGGGAGAAGATTGGAACTACTTCGAATTAGGGCGAGACTGTTCAAAATTAGTTGCTATTCCTTTGCTCTACCATCTATTTCTTAACGCCCTTATTGCTACCAATTTTCAATGAAAATGCATTGGTTATTTTCAAATTATTTTAACACTAAATTCATATTCATTATCTTGTCTAATTTTGCTCATGGTTCTAGTCGCCTAAGATTAGTGGTGGAGTCGCCCTCATTTAGTATGTGCTTTATTGCTATAAATTTGGTATTGTTATCCCTCACCTTTTAGGTGCCTCTCGTTTCTATCCCGGTTAAGTGGTGTCGGAACACTATATATAGGAAAGGTAAGTAGGGAGTCTTAAGAATCCGTGTCTCTCATTGGATTCTTACATGGTGGATGTGTAAATAAAATCACGAACTTTAATATTACATCTTTATGTAACAAAATCGAGTCATTAAACAAATGTGTATATGAACATGTTACACTGATGTCCAAAACTTAAGCACAAACTATAAAGTGACTCCCAAAATTTTTGCCGGCCAACTAAAATTTTCAAGGTAGGCTTGCAAATGAACTATAATATAATGATGAATTATAATAAGATTTGATCTGCCCCCCTATAGTTTTGGGCTGGCTACCGGCGTGACAATACATGAGGTAACATTATAGTAATTGTATTCATGGAGTGCCTAGTATAGAAAGAGAATCTCATATATGATGAATATGAAAAGCAGACATATCCAATGCCGCTGTCCTTGAACAGAAATACACGACTGACATCGACGTACCATACTGGAAACAAGATTACCAAGCAGCTCTTGTGGCATAGCCTGCCACTCCTCATTGAGGGCCCATCGGAGATCTGGCGCTCGGCAACACGTCTAACTTGAGCATCTTAAGCATGCTGTATGGAGTTGAGATCCGAGGAGTACGCTAGCCACTGTATTCGATGAATATTCTCTTCCTCAAGGGTGGCCACAGCAGCGTACGATATGGACTAGCATTGTCGTCCACAAAACGGAACTCTGGATCGAAGCTCCACGAAACAAACATGACGGAAAAGAACATCATTACAATATCTGGTGAAAATTAGAGTCCCTCCTTCTACAAACTGCAACTCTCTACGTCCGTTTATCACTATGCCGCTCCAGACCACGATTACCCCGACTGGTTTGTTCATTTCCACAATGATT